>NC_140177.1:31786407-32081407 GCF_963971535.1 Notolepis coatsorum | reverse complement strand
TTAGTCATCATCATCACCACCACCACCATCTTACTCATCATCATCATCACCACTACCATCATAGTCATCATCATCATCACCACTACCATCTAGTCATCATCATCATCACCACCACAATAGACTGCTGCAGTCATTCTACCAGTCTGTAGTGACCAGCGTCCTCTTCTATGCTGTGGCATGCTGGGGGGGGGGCTACATCAACTCGAGGGACACCAACAAACTGAACTACCTTGTTGACCATTACATGTAATGACATTACATTATTATGTCCAGAGTTAATTATGTTATGTTAATTATATTGATTTGTTATATTGTTTACACAATTTTTACTACCTGTACCCCCCTCCCCCTGCTGTTATGATGCCTGAATTTCCCCAAGGGGATCAATAAAGGAATATCTTATCTTATCATCACCACCACTACCATCATAGTCGTCATCATCATCATCATCATCATCATCATCATCATCATCATCATCATCATCATCATCATCATCATCATCATCATCATCATCATCATCACCACCACCACCATCATAGTCCCCCGGCTGTGACTCATCCCTTGATCAACAAGATGGTACTTCAGTCTGCAGATCCTGTCCTGACCTTGTCGGAGTGTTAAACTAGCTTCCTAGGTACGACGACGAAACCTAAGCCTTGCAAACCTGTTTGTGTTGATATTCCCTGTCCTAACCCTTGTTCTCTATGTGCCCAGGACCTCCGCTCCAGTACACCTCCTACCTGGACATCCCGTGCTGCACAAGGAGTGCTCCTGCTCTCGCCCATGACACAGTCCTGTGTCTACTGCCCCGTGCTGCACAAGGAGTGCACCTGTCCTAAACCCCTGTTGTTAAACTGTCTGCTTGGGGAAACAACATTAAAACACCCTAAAACGCTCCATTCTCTCTCCTCCTGTGTTCTGCTATTGGGCTCCGCCAAACCCCATCCTCACAGAACACTCTGACCACGATGACGACTCCAGCACCACAGGAGATCGGAGAATGGGGCAACAACATCCAGACCGCCGTCACGGGACATGCCGTGCCGTTCTGGTAAACCAACACTCACAATTACTAGACGAAACCATTGCCCAACTCGGCGCTCTCTCGCTCCTCTCCGTGGAACGAAACAGACAATGTGAGCGTTTTGATGCATACATCACTGCCCAGCTAGACGCCCCACCTGTTGTTTCCCCGCACAGGGAGCCCCATGTCCCCGCACAGGGAGCCCCATGTCCCCGCACCAGAACGTTATGACGGAAACGTCTCTAAGTGTCAAGCCTTTATTTTCCAATGTTCATTAGTATTCAGGCAACAGCCACAAACCTTCCGAAGTGATAAATCTAAAGTCTCCTACCTGTCAGGTCTGCTCACGGGTCCCGCGCTAGAATGGGCAACCGGCCGCCCTCCACTTCAGTCGTTCCCCCCTCTGCGATTCGTACTCTGCATATATCGGCGACATGCGAAAGGTCTTCGACCACCCTCCCGGGGGCTCGGATAGTACTGCCGCCTTGTTCACAATCCGCCAAGGTAATCGCAGCGTGAGCGAATATGCAATTGAATTTCGTATCCTAGCAGCAGGTTCCGAGTGGAATGACACGCCATTACGAGGGGCTTTTCGCCAAGGCCTCAGCGACGTCCTAAAGGATGAATTGGCGTCTAAGGAAAAGCCGTCTTCCCTTGACGAGCTAATAAATGTAGCCAGAGAACTGGACACGCGTCTTCGCGAGTGCCGTCGTGAAAAGGCTAGCGCCGCCCATCCTCCATTGCCCAGCTCATCTCGCTCTCCTCCCTCGGGGCGCGCCGTCCGCGCCGAAGACAGTCCCTCTGAGCCTATGGAGCTTGACCGCTCTCGCCTCCCTCTCAGCGAACGGCGTCACAGACTCAAGACGGGGGCATGTTTGTACTGCGGTCAACTCAGCCACTCCATTGCTTCATGCTCGATTCGCCCAAATGACGGAGCTCGACAGTGACGCTGGGCGTATGTACAAGCCTTAATTATGCTCCCAGCTCCGGTCCAAATATGCAATTCAGTACCACGCTTTGTCACAATGGTCAATCGCTCCCTCTGTCCGCACCAATTCCCTGCGATGCCCACGGTCTAAACGGGAGGTTGCTCTCGCGAATAACCCGCCACACCAAACCACTCCACCTCCAACTCTCAGGGAATCATAACGAAGATATCCGTTTCCACGTCACTAATTCCCCCCATAATCCCATTGTTCTTGGCATGCCTTGGCTAAAGCTACACAACCCTGTAATAAACTGGCCCACAGGCTCAGTCACGAGCTGGAGTGCTCACTGCCACGCCTCTTGTCTAGTCAGCTCGGCCGCCACTGGAGATCGCTGGTTCTCCCGTTCCCAACGAACCTATTGACCTTTCAGCTGTTCCTCCAATTTATCATGATTTAGAGGCTGTTTTTAGTAAACAACAGGCTCTCTCCTTGCCACCTGATCGCCAGTACGACTGTGCTATTGATCTGCTCCCGGGAGCCCCGCTCCCCGCTAGTCGCCTGTTTAACCTCTCACGCCCGGAGAGGGAGTACATGGAGAAATACGTCCACGAGTCCCTGGCCTCAGGCATTATTACCCCCTCCTCCTCTCCTGTCGGCGCAGGTTTCTTTTTCGTTTCCAAGAAGGATGGCTCCCTTCGCCCCTGTATTGACTACCGGGGTCTCAACAACATCACGATCAAGAACAAGTACCCCCTGCCATTGATTAACTCTGCTTTTGAACCCCTGCAAGGTGCCACCTTTTTTTACGAAGCTGGACCTCAGGAATGCCTATCACCTTGTCCATGTCCGGGAGGGGGACGAATGGAAGACGGACTTAAGACCCCACTCGGTCACTTCGAGCACAAGGTAATGCCCTTTGGGCTGACCAACGCCCCTGCTGTCTTCCAGGCCCTTGTCAATGACGTTCTCCGTGATGTCCTTAATCGCTCTGTTTTTGTTTATTTGGATGACATTCAGATTTTTTCCCGCTCTATGGAGGAGCACGTCCAGCATGTCCGCCGGGCCCTCCAACGCCTACTGGAGAACAAGTTGTTCATCAAGGCGGAGAAGTGTGAGTTCCATGTCTCCTCCATCGGGTTCCTCGGCTACATAATAGAGAGCGGCCGGATCCGGGCGGACCCCGAGAAGATCAAGGCAGTGTCCGACTGGCCCCGGCCCACCAACGTCAAGCAGCTCTAACGCTTCCTGGGGTTTGCTAACTTCTACCAGCGTTTCATCAGGGACTACAGCCGGGTCGCTGCACCCCTTACCCAACTCACTTCGCCCTCCGTGCCCTTCATCTGGTCTGATAAAGTGGACTCCGCCTTCGCCGAGCTGCGCCGGCACTTCACCGCCGCGCCCATCCTCGTCCAGCCGGACACGTCCCGCCAGTTTGTGGTGGAGGTGGACGCCTCAAGTACCGGAGTGGGGGCGGTCCTCTCCCAACGCTCCGCTCTCTACCAGAGACTGCACCCCTGTGCCTTCTTCTCTCACCGCCTGACCCCAGCAGAGGTCAACTACGATATTGGAAACCTGGAGCTCCTGGCAGTCAAGCTGGCTCTGGAGGAGTGGAGGCACTGGCTGGAGGGCTCAGAGGTCCCCTTCCTGGTCTGGACGGACCATAAGAACCTCGCGTACGTCCAGACGGCCGGTTCAATTTCACCCTGACCTACAGGCCAGGCTCCAAGAACACTAAACCGGACGCCCTCTCCCGGCAGTTTGTCCCCGAAGGGGGGCCCGCACACATCCTCTCCTCCTCCTGCTTGGTGGCCTCTGCCACCTGGGAGATCCAGTCCGTCGTCCGGGAGGCTCAGTGCGTCCAGCCTGACCCAGGTAACGGTCCACCTAACCGGCTTTTTGTTCCTGACCTTGTCCGCTCCCAGGTGCTCCAGTGGATCCACGCCTCCCGGTTCGCCTGTCATTCTGGGATCGACCGTACCCTGTCCCTGCTGAAGCGGCACTTCTGGTGGGTCTCCATGAGGGAGGACACCCACGCCTTCGTCCTTGCCTGCACCGTCTGTGCTTGTGGGAAGGCTTCCCACCGACCACCCGCCGGGCTCCTCCGTCCGCTCCCTGTTCCCGGTCGGCCCTGGTCACACATCGCCCTGGACTTCGTCACCGGTCTGCCCCCCTCACACGGTAACACAGTCATTCTCACCATTGTTGACCGTTTTTCGAAGGCAGTGCACTTTGTTGTCCCAAACTCCCCTCTGCTTCAGAGACTGCGGACCTGATGGTGCTCCACGTCTTCCGCCTCCACGGGATCCCGGTGGACATCGTCTCCGACAGGGGCCCTCAATTCATCTCCCAAGTCTGGAAGGCCTTCTGCCGGGCCCTGGGGGCCACGGTCAGTCTCTCCTCCGGATACCACCCGCAGACCAACGGCCAGTTGGAGTGGGCCAACCAGGACCTGGGATCCGCCCTCCGCTGGGTGACGACCCGGGACCCCTCCGGCTGGAGTACTTTCCTGCCGTGGATCGAGTACGCCCACAACTCATTGTCCTCCGCGGCCACAGGTCAGTCCCCCTTCCAATCGTCTCTGGGCTACCAACCCCCACTGTTACCTGCACAGGAGGAGATCTCTGTTCCCTCGGTGCAGGAGCACCTTCACTGCTGCAGACGGGTATGGGAGGACACCAGGGCCGCACTGCTCCGCTGACCAGAACCGCTGCTTCGCCGACCGTCACCGGACCCCGGCTCCCGACTATCAACCAGGTCAGATGGTTTGGCTCTCGTCCCGGGACCTGCCACTCAAGTCTGTTTCCCGTAAACTCACCCCTCGTTTTGTTGGTCCCTATAAAATACTATCCATCATTAACCCCTCAGTCGTCAGACTCCAGCTTCCCTCCATCATGCGCATTCACCCCTCGTTTCATGTTTCCCAGCTGAGGCCGGTGATCTCCAGCCCCCTGTCTCCCCCAGCTCTGGAGCCTCCCCCTCTGCTGGTCATCGACAACCACCCGGCCTACCTCGTCTGGCAGCTGTAGGGACGTGCGTCGCCGCGGCCGCCAATACCTGGTCGATTGGGAGGGCTACGGCCCGGAGGAGCGCAGCTGGATCTCCCGCGGGATGATTCTGGACCCTGACCTCGTCCGGGACTTCCATCAGGCCAACCCTGACAAGCCTGGAGGGCCGCCAGGAGGCGCCCGTAGAGGGGGAGGGGGGGGGGGGGGGGGGGCGGTCCTGTCATAATCACGGCAAGAGCTTTCTTCACTCCTCCTCATCCTCCCCCACATTCATGACGGAAGCCTCACTCACCCCTTATCCTCTCACACCCATATATGGGCAGCATCCGTTCCCCGGATTCACACGCTGCCAAGCTCATCAATCAACACGGCTGTGACTCATCCCCTGATCAACAAGATGGTACTTCAGTCTGCAGATCCTGTCCTGACCTCGTCGGAGTGTTAAACTAGCTTCCTAGGTACGACGACGAAACCTAAGCCTTGCAAACCTGTTCGTGTTGATATTCCCTGTCCTAACCCTTGTTCTCTATGTGCCCAGGACCTCCGCTCTAGTACACCTCCTACCTGGACATCCCATGCTGCACAAGGAGTGCTCCTGTCCTAAACCCCAAGAACATTCTTGTACCTGTCTGTCGCCATCCTCACACCACCATCATAGTCATCATCATCATCATCACCACTAGGGATGCCCCGATCACGTTTTTTGCCACCGATACCGATCACCAATCGTCGTGAGCCATATCGGCCGATACCGATCCGATACCGATCGTTTTTGATTAAAAAGAAATTAAAAATTATTTTATATAATTTTTTTTTTATATAAAATATATATATTATATAATTAGACTTGTACTTGTATTATCTGCGAGACATCGCCACCACGCAACAAGTCAAAATGCTCGCTATCTGTCTGTGTACTCTAGTAGCCTCCAGCTCCAAAAAGGATTCTCCGGCGCTGCAGCTGGGCCCTATTGGTATAACGTTACTACTGTCACATTCAGCAAGCCCTCAGCTCGAATACGCATTCAATCAATGTTATAAGACATTGATATCAGGAGCTATCTGTAGCTACTGCTAGCCGGCTAGATGACGTTAAGACAACTATTTAGTTCAATCGGACATTTCGTTTTGAACTGTGAACTAACGTCAGCTAACGCAAGCTAACGGAGATATCAACATGGACTACTAGACTTCCTGGGGCATTTGTTGATATCCGGAGCTATCAGTAGCTAGCCGGCTAAATACCGTTAGACAATGCCTACTAAAAGTGAATAGTTGACTGGGTAATTTTGTTTAAACAGTAACGATAGCTAGGTAGCTAACGTTAGCTCAGGTCAAATGCACTATCTAGACTCAGCAGAGGAGGTCCGCCTCCTCTGTATTTACAAACTCTACATGGGTACGGGCGGGGCTAGGGAGGAGGAGCAGTTTGCAGGTCCTGTGCGTCTGAGACAAGCGAGTGAGATATCCACTTGATCAGTTTCCGCGATCGGCGAATATGACTCATTATCGGAATTCCCCAATCGCATATTTATACTGATTATCGGCCGATAACGATCGGTGGCCGATCGATCGGGGCATCCCTAATCACCACCACCACCATCATAGTCATCATCATCATCATCATCATCACCACTACCATCATAGTCATCATCATCATCACCACCACCATCAGTCATCATCATCATCACCACCACTACCATCATAGTCATCATCATCACCACCACCATCATAGTCATCATCATCATCATCATCATCATCATCATCATCATCATCACCACCACTACCATCATAGTCATCATTATCATCATCATCATCATCATCATCATCATCATCATCATCATCATCACCACCACCATCATAGTCATCATAGGGCTGGGCGATAAAACGATAACGATAACTATCGCGATAAATTATTTCCTCGAAATAAACATGAAACGTGGTCGCAAAGTTTCGATATATCGATTTTCCAAGCTTGGATATGAGCACACGCACTAACAACCAATCAGTGAAGGAGATGGCCGACAGCGGAAGGAGACCTCTGGGTAGAGAGGTAGGACTCAAGTAGTAAACAAGGCTGGCTAGGATAATTAGCTTGCACGGCGCTATTTTATAGTTTACGTGCCGAGTGGGTGTGTGGCGTGAATTCTGAGGCCACGGTTATAGTAGTGTGGGGTATGCGGTGGATGTCGTTGCAATGTATTGGGGCTGAACAGAGTATTTTAGGGTGATATTTAGTACATTGGAACAAGGCTGGCTAGGATAATAGCTTGCACGGCGCTATTTTATAGTTTACGTGCCGAGTGGGTGTGTGGCGTGAATTCTGAGGCCACGGTTAGAGTAGTGTGGGGTATGCGATGGACGTCGTTGCAATGTATTGGGGCGGAACGGAGTATTTTAGGGTCATATTTAGTACATTGTCATGGGATACACCGCTTGCTCTGGCTAACTGCTAACGTGCGCGGACTGATGACGACATCAACTCGAGACATTCGCAGCAGCAAAACAAGTCTATTAATAGCCCGTCCATCGGCGCCGGGCATAAGAAGTTAATTAAACTTGACAGACATTATATCGACGATAATTATCGATATCGAGTTATATGAAAATAATTTTATAATTTTATCGCGATAACGTTTTTGGCCATATCGCCCAGCCCTAAGTCATCATCATCACCACCACCACCATCATCATAGTCATCATCATCATCATCATCATCATCATCATCACCACCACCATCATTCATCATCAATACCACCACCACCATCATATCATAGTCATCATCATCATCATCATTGTTACAAAGGATCAGATTAAACCGAATATATATATTTATTGATTGATATATATTGCATAATATTTGTATATCGTTTGATATCCCTTGTATATTCCTTGTACATATACACGGAATATCCCTTTAGCCTACAGACCATAATATTTCATTCTCCTATTGGATGGCGTGCCACCAGCGCCAGTGCCGTGCCCCTAGAGCCGACTTGAAAGCTACCGTCATGACATGTCTCAACATGCCCGCTTCTGCCCAGGGCTACGAGACAGTGAGCAGGCTGGCACTTGATTATTCCCCGTATAAATATAAATAAATATGGCGTAGGTGAATACTGAGTTAGTCCTTTTCAGTTCGAGTTGGAGTTCAGTCTTGTTCAGTTCAGTTACCAAGTAAAGCCTCACCCACTATGCAACGTGCGGCAGAGTAGGGCTCGTATTGCCCCAAATAGAGTCGTGTTTATCCTACTACGTTTGTTCAACGTATCGTTCGCTATTTACTAGTAAGCCTTCATTACGAGTCAAAGACCACGTGAAGTGAGTAATTGTGCGTCTACATAGAGCACTTATTGCCGCGTGCTAATAGGATAGTAACGTCAAGTTCAACTGTGGACCACCGAGCACCGGAGGATCTCCCCGGCGCCAGCAGAGCCTTTTCCGGCAGGATTATTATTATTCTTCATTGCTTTGACTGTGGCTGCTGGAGCAGAGAACCGTCTACCCCGATGCTGTGTGGGATCTACCGTGAGGACATCATTCGAGCCCGTCTCAAGGAGAGACTCCACGGCTTCACCTGTGCGGCGCGCACCCTGGGATTACAGCTGCCGTTTTCATCCGCTGCTCCAGGGAGTAAGATCGGCCCCCGAGCAGGGCTTGTTGAAGTCCCTGTGGAACCATTGACTTTGCATAGAGCATTGCCTCCCCCTGCTGGCTTACAACCGGTAGTACCCCCCTTCCAGTATCTCCAGTATCTCCCCTGAGTACCATAGATATAATTGGACATTCATTATTGATTTGCCTAGATATAATTCCTTTGCCTTATAAGCGCATCTAGTAATGTAATAATACCTTTGCTGCTAATAAATATTCTAAACAAGTATTTGTGTGGAAACCGTATCATTGTGGAGGAGTTCTCATCTGATATACTTGTGTACGGTATGGCCAGTAATGTACATAAGACGGTAGTGGTTTAATGATACCATACTTGATTAATACAGTCAGGGAATTGTACCCCTCAGTTACAATTGGTCCTTCGAGCCGGATAATAATTAGCGTAATATTAATATAATATTAATATTGACATGGCCGATGACGAACACTCCACAAACGGTTCTCCTAAGCTAGATCGCCCGCAGCGCAGACGGCAGCCACCTCCCTATCTAGAGGCATACGCTGTCAGTCCAATACCTAGCTTTAAAGGGAAATTAAATACGGATAAAATAACTAAAGCGGATAGTAAAATTATGTCCGACCCTATCAACCAGGCTACCCCGCCAACAGAGGCCCTAGTGGGTTCTAATGTAACTGACCAAGCGCAACGTCGCAAATGCACAGCTCCACGCCGCCCATGCCAGCGCCAATGCCCAGCGCGACGCCGCCAACGCACAGCGCGACGCCGCCCAGGCCAGCGCCAATGCGCAGCGCGACGCCGCCAATGCCCAGCGCGAAGCAGCGCGCGACGCAGCCCATGCCCAGCGCGAGGCAGAGCGCGACCGGCTGCAGGCGGAGCTGATGGACAAACTGGTTGCCATGGCGACACCCCCTCACTCCGCACGGAGCTCTCAGAGATCGTCAAGACATGGGTCTAGGACACATTCCCCTACCCGACGAAGCGACCCGGGACCCCGCCAACAGGAGGATCCTGTCCACGTCTCCGAACCCCCTCCCCGGCCGGTCCATACGAGACCCAGCAACCGGGAAGAACCGGACCACGGCGAGAGACTGAACAGAAGACTCCAGGTCCTAGCAGAGGGAGAGGAGGAGGAAGAGGAGGAATGTCAAGCCGACCAGCAGCAACGTACTCTGGCCCAGGAGGCCCAGTACAGCCCCGACCAGCAGCAACGTACTCTGGACCAGGAGGTCCAGTACAGCCCAGAAGTTAGCCCCGAGGCCCTGCGCTACAAACCCCCGACTCCACTCACGGGTGAGTTTGACGCACCGCCAGCTCCGAGGGACAGCACCTGGGTACCCGACCTTCGGTACCCACCAAGTACCAGCCCAAGACGACACGCACGGGGAGACTCGCCTAGGAGGCCTCTTCCCCAACGCTCACCGATGTGCCAGTCATCCATGGCATCGTACCTTGGCACACCGACGTTTCCAGACTTCACCCATGAGAACCGAGCACAGTACACGGAGCTACGGATGTGCTTAGAGACAATGATGGTTGATGTAGCTGATGAACGCCACAAGTATGCGATCCTACTGAAGCACCTCAAGGTGCCCCGAGCGCACAATATAGCGCTGGCCTATGCCAACTCTACTACCCCATACACAGCGGCTCTAGCAGCACTCGACCAACGTTATGGACGCGTATGGGACTATGTGATACAGGAGATAAGAGACATTGACCGTCTCCCCCCAGCCAGAGACAACAGAGCATTAGATGACCTGTCTATCAAGGTACAGTCCCTGGTAGGGATGCTGGGGTCCCAAAAGGAAAAGGGTATCTATGAACTGTACGCTAACTCTAATGTAGAGAGGATATTAGAGAAGCTCCCTCCCGCCCGACAAGAGCGCTTCAGGCGGCAGAGAGACTACCGCGACCCCAACGGTCCAGAGGCATCCCTCCTAGACCTATCTGAGTTCCTCGCCAGGGAGGTCAGTAGCCTACGACTCGACACGTTCGTATGGAGTGGACCAAGCCCAAGACTCGGACCTCGGGGACAAACGGATAACCGCCGGTTGGTGACCGTTATGCACCAAGCCGAATCAGTACCGCAGCACAAGAACCACCACACCCCCTCGACGAAAGAGGACCAGTGGAAGATTGAGTGCCAGTACTGTGAGGGAGAACATCGGCTGTACCAATGCGACACTTTCGGTAAGCTGACCACGGACGAGGTGAGTCAGTGGACCAAGGACCACCGCCGCTGCGCGCGCAGCCACCTAGCAGCTGAGTGCCGCTTGAAGAAGAAGTGCAGCAGGTGCGGTGGCACCCACCTGGAGGTCCTGCATGACATCAACAGGCGTCAGCCAGGACAACAGAGTGGGCCCGTCGCGGTAATGTACCATGCCGAGGCGGTGGCACCAGCACCAAAGTTCCACCAGACCGCTCCCTGGTGTCCCGACTGCTACGGCAGACACTGGGAGCCACGGTGCGACTCGCACCATATAGATTCTACGTCACCACACACAGGAGTGCTCCACATTGACCAGCATAGCGGGACCCCCCGTGTGCTCCTCAAAGTGGTCAGGGTGCTCCTGAGCTACGAGGACAAGGTCCTGGACACTTACGCCGTCCTGGACGATGGGTCTGAAAAGACTCTCCTCCTCGCTTCCGCAGCAGCCCAGTTGGGCCTGCGAGGTGTCAAAGATACAATGACCATACGCACCATCAGAAGGGACCAGAAGACCATAAAGGGTGAAAGGGTCTCCTTCAAGATAGCAGCGGTGGACCAGCCCGAGAAGCAGTATAGTATAACTAACGTCTTCACCAGCCACGACATAGGCCTGTCTCAGTACACCTACCCCATCCCACAGCTGATGGCTAAGTATGTGCACCTACGTCAACTACCTATACCGCTTATCGACGGCGCCACACCGACCCTGCTCATCGGCTCCGACCACGCGGACCTCATTCTCCCAATTGAGGCGGCCCACGTCGGACCCAAAGGATGCCCAGTCGCGGTTCAGACCCGACTGGGATGGACGCTCCAGGGCCCCCTCTACGGACTTGACAGTCAACCCACGTCTACACGCTGCCTACACACAGAGGCGAGCGACACCGGCCTCTCCCCCGTACAGCAGAGGCTATTGACATTAAGCGAGAGGCCCGTGAGAGAACCGTGGGCACCAGAGGGAGTTCGGAACTCCACCCCCCTCAGCTGCGCTTCAGACGTAGCTGACCTCGAACCCAGCACCCCAAGCGACTCCTTGACGGGGCGGCCGGGACCGGCCTCTCCTCAGACGGGGTACAGAGCAAACAAGAGAAACAGACGGAGGAGGAGAAAGCACAGCCAAGCACAGATCAAAGCAGTCTCAGGCCCGCTTCCTCCTAAGCCCCCCTTCATCCCGTCCAGTCGTCATGACCATAGACCAGTCACCACCCCGAGCTGCGTGGCTGGCCGGCCGCGTAAGCAAAGTGACCACTGGTGCCGACGGAAAGGTCAGAGTGGCAGAAGTGCTCAGCCAAGGGCGGACCTACAACCGACCCGTGGCGAGGCTGATAGAGTCGCCAAGGCTCCCCGACTCGCCTAATGACGACCATGACCCATGACTTTGTGAACTGACCGACCCCTCACAACGGACATTGAGTAGTGGACAGTGCGGTTAATCTGTCTCTGCTTAGCTAATTAGGTGGGACTAATTAGGGGGCGGCTGTTACAAAGGATCAGATTAAACCGAATATATATATTTATTGATTGATATATATTGCATAATATTTGTATATCGTTTGATATCCCTTGTATATTCCTTGTACATATACACGGAATATCCCTTTAGCCTACAGACCATAATATTTCATTCTCCTATTGGATGGCGTGCCACCAGCGCCAGTGCCGTGCCCCTAGAGCCGACTTGAAAGCTACCGTCATGACATGTCTCAACATGCCCGCTTCTGCCCAGGGCTACGAGACAGTGAGCAGGCTGGCACTTGATTATTCCCCGTACATATAAATATGGCGTAGGTGAATACTGAGTTAGTCCTTTTCAGTTCGAGTTGGAGTTCAGTCTTGTTCAGTTCAGTTACCAAGTAAAGCCTCACCCACTATGCAACGTGCGGCAGAGTAGGGCTCGTATTGCCCCAAATAGAGTCGTGTTTATCCTACTACGTTTGTTCAACGTATCGTTCGCTATTTACTAGTAAGCCTTCATTACGAGTCAAAGACCACGTGAAGTGAGTAATTGTGCGTCTACATAGAGCACTTATTGCCGCGTGCTAATAGGATAGTAACGTCAAGTTCAACTGTGGACCACCGAGCACCGGAGGATCTCCCCGGCGCCAGCAGAGCCTTTTCCGGCAGGATTATTATTATTCTTCATTGCTTTGACTGTGGCTGCTGGAGCAGAGAACCGTCTACCCCGCTGCTGTGTGGGATCTACCGTGAGGACATCATTCGAGCCCGTCTCAAGGAGAGACTCCACGGCTTCACCTGTGCGGCGCGCACCCTGGGATTACAGCTGCCGTTTTCATCCGCTGCTCCAGGGAGTAAGATCGCCCCCCGAGCAGGGCTTGTTGAAGTCCCTGTGGAACCATTGACTTTGCATAGAGCATTGCCTCCCCCTGCTGGCTTACAACCGGTAGTACCCCCCTTCCAGTATCTCCAGTATCTCCCCTGAGTACCATAGATATAATTGGACATTCATTATTGATTTGCCTAGATATAATTCCTTTGCCTTATAAGCGCATCTAGTAATGTAATAATACCTTTGCTGCTAATAAATATTCTAAACGAGTATTTGTGTGGAAACCGTATCATTGTGGAGGAGTTCTCATCTGATATACTTGTGTACGGTATGGCCAGTAATGTACATAAGACGGTAGTGGTTTAATGATACCATACTTGATTAATACAGTCAGGGAATTGTACCCCTCAGTTACAATCATCATCATCATCATCATCATCATCATCATCATTGTTGTGAAGGGCCAGATTAAACCGAATATATATATTTATTATATATATATATTTAATTGTATTTGTATATTCTCTAATATTCCCTGATATCCCTTGTATATTCCTTGTACAATATGCATTGAATATCCATTCTAGCCTACTGAACATCCCATAATAGTCTCCATTCAACTATTGGTCGAGACCTTGGTGCCAGGCTGCCATACCCCCCAGACCCAGTTCAAACGTACCGCTCAACATGTACGAACAAGTCCTAGTTCCGCATAGGAATCTGGCTACCGCACCACTAATGGGACTATTTGTTCATAGTGCGTATATATACTGCGCTACTAAAGTAGGACTTCCTTTTTCAGTCCAGTTTCTTACCCTCCAATAGAGTGACAGACGTAAAGCCTCCCCGCGACGCCACGTGTGGGAGTAAGGCCAAGTTCGGCCTACCATCGGTATTGAGACATCGTGTATATTAATATTTGAATAGTCATATTTGGCACTATATCGTCGAGTTGGACGTAGTCTATTAAGCTAATAATAGTCTGTTAATATATAGTGCTTCGTACGGTGAGAATACTACCGTAGTCAGCACCCCATCGTTTCGGGCAGAAAACTGGCTGCTTATCCAGGATGATCGACCCCATGTGAGATTGCACCCGAGGAGCCCCAGAGCCGACGAGCGAGTGGACCTGTATACCGGATTATTCTACCGACGACAGCCCGCCTTCCCAGGCACGGATTATGCTTTGTATACGTTGATTATTCCATGGATAAAGACCCCCGACACTGCCGTGTGTTGGAACCCCCCCCCCTGGAGAGGACGCAAGGTGAGGAGACGCTCTGCAAGACGAGGTCGCTTCACGTCTCTCCTCCGTGGACCGGAGGACGCCGGCCCACAAAGAGTCCATCTGCTTTCATCTGCGGTCCAAGGATCGCCGGCGCATCGAACGGCACTACAGTGGGTTCACCTGGGATACCCTTGGCCGGATGAGGCAGCCGGACTCTACCCCCCCCCCCTTCCTACTCCTGTCGGCTTACAAGCGACCGGATTAACCCCCCCTAGTGTATCCAGTCTATAATCATTAAAGTATCATTGCTGTTATTCCTTAACTATTCCAGGTCGTATATGTACCACCTGCGCCTTCAGAGATTGGACATTCTCTATTGATATACCGACGAATACTCTTGCCATAAAAGTGCATACTAATTCCCATTCATAAATGTGATTGATTTGATTAAGTGCTTGCTCTACACACCATCGCTGTGTAGAAATAAAGACCTATTTCTAATTCGTACATTTGTGTTGGATCCGTTTCATCTACGTGACAGTGTTCATCATAATATATTTATGCCGAGTACTGGGTGGCCGAATATTAAGTACAAAGGTAGTGGTAGTAAGTATCATATCTAGTAATACAGTCAGGGAATTGTACCCCTCAGTTACAATTGGTCCTTCGAGCCGGAGGGTAATTAGTGTAATATTAATATAGTGTTATTAATATTGAAATGGCCTATGATGAACACTCCACGAAACGATCCTCCTAACCAACGCCCGCAACGCGAACGACGGCTCCCTCAGTACTTAGAGGCTTACGCTGTCAGTCAACAACCTAGTCTTCTACTAACAGTAAACGCGGTAAAACTAGAAAGTAAAAGTATGTCTAACCCCAACGCCCAGACTACCCCGACCATAGAGGCCCCTACGGGTTCTAATGTAACTGACCAAGTTCACGGTGGGGACCAGTGGGAACCAGACATGACTTCACACCCCGCCAGTACTGAAGAAGTAGTCCCCGATGAGTCCCGGGAGGAATACAACGCTACCGAGACAGAACTCGGCACGGAAGAAGACGGGGAGAGCACCGTGGAGATAGAGCTCCAAGGCTCCGCAAGGAGTACCCCGAGGGAAGGCTCCCCTATACAACCGCCTTCTCCCAGCGAGGCAGAGAGGACCCTACAGCAGGCCTTCCTCATCAGCCTGAACGCCGCTGCTGAACGCGACCGACTGCAGATCCAGCAGCGGAGCGAAGAAGAGCATATACGTCTAGAAATAAGACGCATTCAGAGGGAAGAGAATGTGGCCCGAGACCGAGCAGACAGCCAGCGAGCAGCTGCTGGTGCTCTACGGGACGCAGAGCGCGACAGACAGCAAGCGCAACTAATAGAACAGCTGATCAGACGGACAACACCCTCTCCCTCCGCCAGAGGCTCCAGGAACTCGTCTAGACACACCTCCAGGGCGGCATCCCCTAGCCGAGTAAACAACCCTGAACTTGACCAACAGACGAGGTCTATACCCCCCACAGACCACCTCCCCCCACCGGTCCAAGCGAGACCTAGCAACCGGGAAGGAGCAGCATATCCTGTGGAGAGGCTAAACCAGACACTACAAGCACTGGATGACCTAACTGAAGACGAAGAGGAAGAGGAGGAGAACCACGCCCGACGACAGCACAGTACTCTACCGGACCAGGAGGTCCGGTACAGCCCAGGCTATACTCCCGCGGAGCTGCGCTACAGACCCCCGACTCTATACCCGGGTGAGCACGACGCACGACCCGCACCGAGGAACAGCACCTGGACAAGCGGGCCATGGTACACTGCCGGTACCAGCCCATACCAAGGAGCGGGAGGAGACTCGCCTAGGAGGCCTCTCCCCCAACGCTCGCCGATGTATCCACAGTCAGCGTCATACATTGGCACGCCTATGGTACCCGACTTCACCCAAGAGAACCGGGCCCAGTATACAGAACTCCGCATGTGTCTGGAGACCATGTTGGTGGATGTATTGGATGAACGCCATAAATACGCCATCCTACTGAAGCACTTAAAGGTACCCCGCGCACATAATATAGCGCTCGCCTACGCGACTTCCACCACCCCATACACAGCAGCGCTGGTAGCATTGGACCAGAGGTATGGGCGCATATGGGATTACGTGATCCAGGAGATCCGACACATCGACCGCTTACCCCCAGCAATAGACAATCGAGCACTGGACGACCTGTCCATCAGAGTGCAGTCCCTGGTAGGGATGTTGGGAGCGCAGAGAGAGAAGGGGAGGCATGAACTTTACGCCAACTCAAATGTGGAAAGGATCTTGGAGAAGCTGCCGCCCGCTCGACAGGAGCGTTTTAGGCGGCAGAGAGACCACCGAGACCCGAATGGCCCCGAACCGAACCTCCTCGATCTAGCGGACTTCCTGGCGAGAGAAGTCAGCAGCCTACGGCTAGATACATTCGGACGGAGCACCCCTGGCTCCAGAGAAGGAACCAGACGACTAAATGATGGAAGAAGATCGGTGACTGTGATGCACCAATCGGAGTCAGTACCGAGCAGCAGGAGCCACAGTACCCCCTCCAGAACGGAGAAGTGGAAGATAGTGTGCCCCTACTGTGAGAAAGAACACTGGCTAGCGCAATGTGACTCCTTCCCCAAGCTGAACGCGGAGGAAGCAAGTCAATGGATAAAGTCCAACAAGCGCTGCTTTCGCTGTGCGCGCTCACACATGGCAGCCGAATGCCGCTTAAAGAAAAGGTGCACCAAGTGCGATGGAGCCCATCTGGACATACTTCACGACAGTAACAGACGGCGCCCTTCACCCGCACCATCCAGCAGCAAAGCGAGCGTCATGTACATCGATCCCGCCAGCAGCAGTGGAGCCCGAGTACTCCTAAAAGTAGTGCGTGTGACACTAAGCTACCAGAATAAAGTCCTGGACACTTACGCCGTCCTCGATGACGGGTCAGAGAAGACCCTTCTGCTCGCCTCCGCTGCGGCCCAGCTAGGGCTGCGGGGAAGCGAAACCCAAATGACAATTCGGACAATAAGACGAGATTTGAAGACGATAAAGGGCGAGAATGTCTCATTCTCTATCGCAGCAAGCGGCCAGCCTGAGCGACGGTACCAGATTACAGACGCTTTCACCAGCCAAGAAATAGGACTGTCGCGGTACACATACCCCGTCGCCAAGCTGATGGAGAAATATGCACATCTGCGCAAGTTACCGATCCCGCTCATAGACAATGCTATGCCGATCCTGTTGATAGGCTCCGACCATGCAGACCTCATTGTCCCGATAGACCGGGTTCATACCGGACCCCGAGGCTGTCCTGCAGCAGTCGAGACCCGTTTGGGATGGACTCTCCAAGGCCCGCTCGCCAAATCTCTCAACCGAAGTACAGCCACTAGATGTCTCCACTCCCGAGTCACGGAGGGAGAAACCGCACTCCTGCAACACGTAGAGCGGCTATGGACCTTGGAACAAATGCCCTTTAAGAACGGAAGGAAAGACATTCGCTCTAAAGATGACATTTACGCCATTCACCTCCTCGAGACAGGGACCAAGAGAGTCCCGGTCAACGGCGTGTTGAGATACGCCACGCCACTCCTGCGGCGAGAAGGAATGCCTACTTTCCACGCCAAGACAGACGCCACAGAACGGTACCTGCTGAACACGGAGCGGCGCTTAGCCAAGAACCCCGCCCAAGAGAGTGTATACCGCGCTGAGATTGAGAAGCTCATCACAGCGGGACACGTCACAAAGATGGACATTAAAGAGGCTGACCAGACCACTGAATCGTGGTACGTGCCTCACCACAAGGTCCATCACAACGGTAAAGACCGCATAGTATTTAACTGCAGCTACCAGATCGGATCCCAAAATCTGAATAAAGAGTTACTGCCCGGTCCCACACTCGGCCCCTCCCTACTCGGCGTTCTACTCCGCTTCCGCCAGGAAAAGGTGGCCATCAGCGGGGACATTAAAGGAATGTTCCTGCAGGTGAGATTAGTAGAGGAGGACAAGCCCCTGTTGCGGTTCCTATGGAGAGAGAAGCCAGGAGATGAGCACCCAGCCATCTACCAATGGGAAGTCCTCCCCTTCGGAACGACGTGCAGCCCTTGCTGTGCTACATTTGCACTACAGAAACATGTAGCAGAGGACCCAGCAGCGGACGAAGAGGTCCGACACAGCGTAAAGAACAGCTTCTACGTAGACAACTGTCTACAAAGCCTTTCAACCCAGGAACAAGCCGAGGCTCTCCTGATTAAACTCCGCGCCTCATTGATCAAAGGCGGCTTTGATCTCAGGCAGTGGGCCAGCAGCGATCCGCAAGTACTGCGCAGCCTCTCCTCCGAGGACAAGGCAGCCAGCAGCGAGACCTGGATGGCTACAATCCCGGGAGAAGCCCAGGAGATGACCCTGGGATTGGTGTGGCGATTCCAAACAGATTCGCTTCACTACAGACACAAGCCCCTGACTACGGAGCAGGGAAGGCCGGCGGCGGCGCCGACCACCAGACGGAGTGTGTACACAACACTCGCCCGACAATATGACCCGCTAGGATGTATTCTACCGTACACCACCAGGGCAAAAATGATTGTACGAGCATTGTAGGACAAGGACCAGGGCTGGGACGACCCCATTCCCGCACACCTTGCATCCACCTGGAGAGAGTGGGAGATGGAGCTCCACTCACTCCCAGGCGTTAATATGCGCCGAAGCTACTTCCCACCCACGGTGAGGCCAGAGACATGTAAAATGGACTTACACGTCTTCAGTGACGCCTCAGAGGTCGCATACGGATCAGTAGCCTACTTGCGGGCCCAAGAAAGGGGGGGAGAGATCTACACAGCATTTGTCCTCGCCCGCTCGAGAATAGCCCCACGCAAGCAACAATCTATCCCACGTCTAGAGCTCTGCGCAGCCCTAGCCGGAGCGCACCTAGCCACGCTCATCCAACGTGAGCTCACCATACCGGTGTCTAGAACAATCCTGTGGTCAGATTCCATGACAGTACTCGCCTGGATCAAATCGGACTCATGCAAGTACAAAGTCTTCGTGGGAGTCAGAGTCACCGAGATTCAAGACTTAACCGAAGAGTTAACCGGAGAAACAGAGTGGCGCTACGTTGATACAAAACAGAACCCAGCTGACGTCATCACCCGGGGGATGCCCCTGGATGACCTCACCCGTCGCAATGTCTACAGTGACGGCCCAGCATTCCTAAAGCTCCCGGAAGGAGAGTGGCCCACGCCTATCCCGAGGGAAGCCAGTCAGGAGGAGGCTGAGAATAAGAAGCCTGTGTTCTGTGGATTGAGCACTGTTATCTCCGCAGTTACCCCCAACACACTCCTGATGGGGCGGCTAGATCCCGCGTTACCCCAGACAATGTACCGGCCTGAAGAAGCGAACGGCCGACGAATGTGGAGGTACAGCCAAGTATTAGCCGACAAGTTTTGGAGCAGTTTCCTACTGCACTACCTACCGTCTCTACAGACCCGCCAGAAGTGGGTAAAGGAGAGAGACAATTTGACAGAAGGAACAGTCGTCATGATTATTGATCAATCACTGCCCAGAGCTATGTGGCCGGCCGGCCGCGTAAGCAAAGTGATCACCGGTGCCGACGGCAAGGTCCGAGCAGCTGAAGTGCTCGTCCAGGGTCGCACTTACACCCGTCCCGTGGCGAGGCTCATAGAACTGCCCCGACTCCC
This sequence comes from Notolepis coatsorum, assembly GCF_963971535.1. Classification (NCBI taxonomy): domain Eukaryota; kingdom Metazoa; phylum Chordata; class Actinopteri; order Aulopiformes; family Paralepididae; genus Notolepis; species Notolepis coatsorum. The sequence continues at coordinate 32,061,381 of NC_140177.1, read as the reverse complement.
AGACACAATCGATGATGACCATGACCCTATAACCCTATGACTTTGTGAAGTTGACTGACCCCTACAGCAAACCCTTATGTGTAAATAGACAACGCGATTAATCTGTCTCTGCTTAACTGATTAGGTCTGGGACCAATCAGGGGGTGGCTGTTGTGAAGGGCCAGATTAAACCGAATATATATATTTATTATATATATATATTTAATTGTATTTGTATATTCTCTAATATTCCCTGATATCCCTTGTATATTCCTTGTACAATATGCATTGAATATCCATTCTAGCCTACTGAACATCCCATAATAGTCTCCATTCAACTATTGGTCGAGACCTTGGTGCCAGGCTGCCATACCCCCCAGACCCAGTTCAAACGTACCGCTCAACATGTACGAACAAGTCCTAGTTCCGCGTAGGAATCTGGCTACCGCACCACTAATGGGACTATTTGTTCATAGTGCGTATATATACTGCGCTACTAAAGTAGGACTTCCTTTTTCAGTCCAGTTTCTTACCCTCCAATAGAGTGACAGACGTAAAGCCTCCCCGCGACGCCACGTGTGGGAGTAAGGCCAAGTTCGGCCTACCATCGGTATTGAGACATCGTGTATATTAATATTTGAATAGTCATATTTGGCACTATATCGTCGAGTTGGACGTAGTCTATTAAGCTAATAATAGTCTGTTAATATATAGTGCTTCGTACGGTGAGAATACTACCGTAGTCAGCACCCCATCGTTTCGGGCAGAAAACTGGCTGCTTATCCAGGATGATCGACCCCATGTGAGATTGCACCCGAGGAGCCCCAGAGCCGACGAGCGAGTGGACCTGTATACCGGATTATTCTACCGACGACAGCCCGCCTTCCCAGGCACGGATTATGCTTTGTATACGTTGATTATTCCATGTATAAAGACCCCCGACACTGCCGTGTGTTGGAACCCCCCCCCCCTGGAGAGGACGCAAGGTGAGGAGACGCTCTGCAAGACGAGGTCGCTTCACGTCTCTCCTCCGTGGACCGGAGGACGCCGGCCCACAAAGAGTCCATCTGCTTTCATCTGCGGTCCAAGGATCGCCGGCGCATCGAACGGCACTACAGTGGGTTCACCTAGGATACCCTTGGCCGGATGAGGCAGCCGGACTCTACCCCCCCCCCCCCCTTCCTACTCCTGTCGGCTTACAAGCGACCGGATTAACCCCCCCTAGTGTATCCAGTTTATAATCATTAAAGTATCATTGCTGTTATTCCTTAACTATTCCAGGTCGTATATGTACCACCTGCGCCTTCAGAGATTGGACATTCTCTATTGATATACCGACGAATACTCTTGCCATAAAAGTGCATACTAATTCCCATTCATAAATGTGATTGATTTGATTAAGTGCTTGCTCTACACACCATCGCTGTGTAGAAATAAAGACCTATTTCTAATTCGTACATTTGTGTTGGATCCGTTTCATCTACGTGACAGTGTTCATCATAATATATTTATGCCGAGTACTGGGTGGCCGAATATTAAGTACAAAGGTAGTGGTAGTAAGTATCATATCTAGTAATACAGTCAGGGAATTGTACCCCTCAGTTACAATCATCATCACCACCATCATCACCACCATCATAGTCATCAGCGTCATCATCACCACTACCATCATAGCCATCAGCAGCAGCGTCATCATCATCAGCATCATCATCCAATCCTCTCACATCACCAGAGTTAATTCCACTCTGCTCCTCACTGCTGAGGCTGGCCTCGTGAGACCACATCATCCTTAACCATGTTTGATGTCTTCAACACTGTGAGCCCATCGTTAGCGACGCGTCTCTCCTCCATTCACTGTGAAGCCACCGGCTACCAAGATTTATATTCAAATCACAGTTGTCAACAAGTTGCTGCAGGTGACCAGGCTTTGTCATATCCTTTAATTAACTGATAAATATAGACGTCCAGCGTGAATCATACAGTTTTCTCCATAGGAGACGACAACCCTTATCAAGGAGATTGGACAGCCAACTCTATTGGAACAGACAAGGCTGTTGCCATGGTGTCCTATGAGGAGGCAGATACATAATTCAACTTAGTTGGGAAACAAGGTCAGTAGTATGAACACACAGTAAATAAAAGCAAGATGAATAAATGGTTGTCCCACAATTTGGTGCCAAATGTGGAACTGAAATCACTGAACAGAAGCATCTAGCATAAAACAACCAATGTTTATAACTGAGAGTACCTAATACTGCATATAATTCTGTATGATCGCATGTACATTAATGCTCTATAATAATATATATGTATTCTTACTATATATATATATATATATATATATATATATATATATATATATATATATCCTAGAGCTGGGCCGTTAACGGCGCTAACGTGCTGCGTTAACGCTATACTAGTATTGCGCGATAATATAATTAACGCATTAATCTAATTTTTTTTTTTTTTTTTTACATTTTTTTTTTTACCTTTATTTACCCAGGGTAGGTTCGCTGAGCACAGATGCTCTTTTTCAGGAACGCCCTGCTTCACATTCACACAGTTCCATTCACACCTGGGAGCTGCCCAGTACAACCACAGTTGACACCATTGGCCACTGAGCAACTCCACTGGAGCAGTTGATTCAAGCCATGTCACATAGTTCAAGTTTGAAATGATTCTTTCTGTTTTGCTCCTGAGAGTGTGCTAGATACTGTACTGTACTGGTAATATTATTTATTTGTGTTAACTTCTGAATAAAACAACTTATTAAACACAAGTACATCTTATTGAACATTATTTTGATATTTCATTACCAATTATCATAGCAAAACAGCTTTTTCAAACAGTCTGTAATGCATTTTGGAAACGGGAGATGGGCTCATGGTGTAATGGGCCACCTGGCCTGAGAAACATAAGGAGGAAAGAAAAAGTAAGGACTTACTTCTGGTCATTATTTGGGTAGAACACACATATTTTGAATGCCTTCGGCAGTTTTTTTTTTTTTTTTTTAGCCATTTTAATCTAATCCAGGATTGCAGATAGATTAATCTAGATTAAAAAAATTAATCTATGCCCACCTCTAATATATATCCACATTTGTCTGTACATACCTGCACATAATCCTTTTTACATATCTGTAGACTAGATTCTATATATATCTTTACATAAGTATCCCTTACCTACTCTTACTAGTGACGCTGCTGGCCAGTATGACTACTGCCATGTCTTTATACCTGTACCACTGTACATATTAATACTACAACTCTGTACACATCTTATTAGCACTACACTACTACTAGTTTATATGTTATACCCAGTTTAATCACCTGTACATTCTATATTACTATTGCACTTTACTGTCACATTTGCACTCTGGTTGGAAGCCAAACTTATTTTCGTTGTACTGTACTTGTTACACTGCACATTAAAGCTCTACAGCAACTCTCAAAGATTATTGATTCGAAAAGGAATTTCAGCCGATCAAAGCACTGCAGGAGGAACAGAACCACCACAGAGATCAAAAAGCATCTCCCTGGCGGCCGGGTGGCGTAGCGGAGATTGCGCTCGTCACCAATGCAAGAGACTCCGGTCTCGAATCCCGGTGTCAGCATTGCCTGTGGCTTGGGCCAGTCGTCATACTATCTCAATTGACAGAGGTAGCGGGTGGAAGTCGATGGGTGGGGATTGGACGTTGTGGACAGCGACTCCTACAGGTCGGTTGGGGGACGCCTGCACAGCAGAGACAGGAAGTATCGGGGACAGCGTGAGCCTCCCACACGTTACTCCTCGGCACTGAGAGTCTGCGCTGTCTGATGAAAAGATGCGACAGGCTGCCTCCTCGTGTACCAGAGGGGACACGTGATGCAAGGCTTCTATCCTCACTACAGCCAACCAGTGGGAGGCATAGTCTAGCAAGCAACGTTCAAGACAGGGGAGGGGAGAATTGGCTATACGAAATTGGGATGGGAGAAAAATAGAAAAATAAGGAGAAAAAGTGGATAAAAAAAAAGCATCTCCCTGTATTTCTGCACCAGATCAAGGGGAGACTGAACACACTCATGTTGCGTCAACCGTCTGTAGTGTGGTAGTGAAATGGTTAACCTTCTGTAGTGTGGTAGTGAAAGGGTTAACCTTCTGTAGTGTGGTAGTGAAAGGGTAACCTTCTGTAGTGTGGTAGTGAAAGGGTTAACCTTCTGTAGTGTGGTAGTGAAAGGGTTAACGTTTGAAAAACGTAGCTGCTTGGCACCAGCATGTAATATTCACATTGCCCTTTAATTTGCTAATACTGTATACCTTTAGTTTAGACACAGAAGTCACAGGTGTGCTCGCTGGGGGGTAATATAGAACCACATGGTCATGGACCGCTCACCACTGGTGAGATGGTGGGGGACCCTGATGTAAAAAACAAGACGAAAGTCTTTCTCTGGTCTGCATCCCCTTAACAATTGTATGTATTGAGCTGTACTGTACTGTACCCATTCTGCAATCTGTTAATAAACTTTTCAATCAATCAATCAATCAATCAATCAATCAATCAATCAATCAATCAATCAATCAGATAGTAGGCAGCGCTCTATAAACCCATGCAGCACGAGTTGTAGTTTAGGCAACTTACAAAGCTCATGATTAGAACCTAAATATCTCATATTATTTCCTTGAAACCTTTCAAATCAGCGATGGAATAGGCTCTACAGTCGCATCTTAAAGGTATATAATCTGTGAACATGCTATTTAGACATTGTAGCTGCTTTTGTCAAGGAAAAGGTAATTTTAAATAAACTCCTGTGGTGGATCGCATAGGTGTAGATTTAGGGGCGGGGGTTTGCAGGAGGGGACATGTCTCCCTCAATATTGAGAAGAGGTAAATTTGTCTCCCTCAAAAATATAGCTAATATGAAAGACAACCAGCTCCTCAAAAGAGGTCATAAATAAGGGGGTCAATACATTTATATATCCGACCTTCTTACCTGTAAGTTTGTAACTATAATAACCAACAATTCCAGACACCCCTACCTACAGGACCATAACATCTCAACCTTGCAGGTGCCAGACGAACAGACGTTTCCAGGGGGAGGTCCACCAGACGACCCCCCCCCCCCCCCCCCCCCCCCCCCATGTGGAAACCAAACCAAATCTGCCATGGGAGATAGGTGGGTAATTCAGGTCCCCGTGCTTTGATTGTACCCCGTTCAGTGTTTACCACAGCCCAGGACCGTTGATGTATACAGTATGGGTATAATCATAATGCGTATACATCATTGTGTTAAGCAGCATCCAGACTGTACTAGCGGGCCTACACATTATGATACGTAGCCTAAATGCGCGTGTCATTCAGTCCAAGAACAGAGCTGTAGATGGTATAACGGCACGGGCACACTGCTGACGAATGAACACGGACGGACGGGCGGGCGGCTGCCTCTTCACTTCCGCTCCCATGTTAACGGACGCTAGTAGGCACACTGGCCGCAAGCGGGAGCGCGCCTCGCGAGCGGCAAGCTATCTTTTCCGCTTCAATCGGATTCGAGGCGGCGCGGGAGGCGTGCGCCACGCGCATTGTCACAGAAATACAATTGAATATCTGCATTCTTACCACAGATATAGATGTTGTTCAACCAGCTGTGTCTGTATCTGCAAATAAACGCCCAACCCTCCCTGTCTGTATGTTTGTTTATACCTATAACTATTACAATGTTGCATAATAATAATAATAATAATAATAATAATAATAATAATAATAATAATAATAATAATAATAATAATAGCAGGATATAGCAGTCATTAAGTCAATCCACCTTGTCACCTATAATGACAAACGGTTTATTTGTTTCCTGACAGCTAATTATGGTAATTATGATTATTATTATTATGATTGAACAGCAACCAGTAGGCTTATATCAGTGTATATTTTATTAACAGATTGCAGAATGGGTATACAATAGAGTACAGCTCTATATTTTTCTCTCTCTCTTTATTCTCCCTATGCCTTTCTTTCTCTCTTTCTCTCTCGTTTTCTCTTTATCTTTCAATAGATGTTGTTCAACCAGCTAATGTGTCTGTATCTTTCCCAATGCAAATAAACAATATTACTATAGTTAGTACCCCGCCCTGTCTGTCTGTTTGTTTGTCTATCTGTCATATCTGGTTCCCTGTCTGTCTGTCTGTCTGTCTGTCTGTCTGTCTGTCTGTCTGTCTGTCTGTCTGTCTGTCTGTCTGTCTGTCTGTTTGTTTGTTTGTCTATCTGTCTATATCTGGTTGCCTGTCTGTCCCGACAGAGACAGAGAGAGAGGGGGGGGAAGAGGGGGGGGATAGAGAGAGAGCGAGAGAGAGGGAGAGAGAGAGAGAGAGCGAGAGGGAGAGAGAGAGAGAGAGAGAGAGAGGGGGGGGGAGAGAGAGAGAGAGAGAGAGGGGGGGGGGGAGAGAAGGAGAGAGAGAGAGCTCTTGCTGCTGCTGGGGCTCCACGCTGCTCTTTCGGGAGTACAGTCACACTGATCATCATTCTAAAATGACTGACTTCGCATATAGACTAGGCATTTACAGCTGTCCCAATGTAAATGTGCCTTCCTCGGTGCGCTTCCGCGCGCTCAAGTCGTAGGTCCAGTGTGCCTGACCACTGAGGCGCGCGATCTCACGAGGGAGCCGCGCGTGAAATTCATTCGTCAGCAGTGTGCCCGTGCCGAAGGGTACCCACTCGAGGCGCGCGTATTTGCGCACAGGCTTTGAAGATGCACACACAAGTTACACAACACACCACATCGTTTATAATATCATGGCCTAATTTTGGTTGTGATTAAATTGGTCTGAAACTAAACAGATAAAGGTGTTTTATTATTCGTTAATAATAATTATTCAGATTTCTATTCTCAAACTTTTGGAGCGTCAACTGTTCCCAGTCCCAGGCACCGTGCGTAACTAATATGACCACACAGAAATGCGAGTATATGCGGCTATGATCGGAATAAAACACATGTACTGTAATATGTTACTATGCGTACTGCGATTAACGTAATCGGAGTATGTTTATTGTTTACATGGCTTGTTGCGCGCATTATTGTCATCGCATTACAGTCGCATGTAAACGTATAACCGTTGGGTGGGACGGAATTAGCTGTTTTGAATATTATATCGTTATTTATCATTGGAGGAGGGTACATTTTCAATGAAAAATATACGAATACAAAAAAGAATTCGAATTTTTGTCAGGGGTTGGTCACGCCTTTTTATAATTCAAAGCACTCTAAATCCCCCAGTGACCCCTCATTCTAAACAACGAACAGTCCCTTAGATAGGCTAACGCGGCGTCCTGGCTAAAATGGTTAAAACAAAGTTTACTAGCAAGCACTTAATTGTCACGCCTTTAGGTGAAGTTATACTCGTGAAAAAGAAAGAAAGGGTCGTTAAATACTTACGGGTATCAGCAAAATAAAGGAGAGAATGATCAAGACGCTGTTGGAAACCTCCATCGTTCGCATTTAAATATTCTTAAAATAAAATAAACACAACGTGCTGACAACAAACTGGCCTAACTACAACACATTTGAAATACCAATAATCCACTGTAATGTTAATGTCACAGTAGTCCTTTTAGTTACTGCAAGTTCCTGCACACACTGTGGCTGAAGTGCGCTCCGACCCCTCCTCCCCTTTGTGGTTTTACCTTGAACGTCTGTGAACGTCAGTCCATCAGGGCGTCAGTGCGTTTGATTGATTGATTGATTGATTGAAAAGTTTATTAACAGATTGCAGAATGGGTACAGTACAGTACATGCACAGTACAGCTCAATACATACAATTGTTAAGGGGATGCAGACCAGAGAAAGATTTTCGTCTTTAGCATTATAGCAATGTCCTTTATTGAAGGGGAAAAAATTATGTGAAACCAATATGGTTGGATCGCAGCGGGGTGTCATTTTCACCAGAAAATATGGTATAGCGGGCAGGGGAGGAGGGGGAGGAGGTGTGTGTGAAGAGGGGGAGATATCATTTGTAAAAATAAATTTAAAAAAAACAGTTTTCGTGACTTCTGAGAAGACATTCACCTAAAATAAATATCACTTGCTCACCAGTGCCACACACATATTACACACATAGACACATAGACATACTATCACTGCTACGCAAAAGAACACGCCCCCTTTTAGCAAATTGGCATGACACACACATACATTTACATATACACACACACACACATACATACATACATGCATACACACACACACACACACACACACTCACACACACACACACACACACACACACACACACACACACACACACACACACACACACACGCATATACACTTTTGACCTCCATGCTCAATTTCTGCCTCCTAGGGCGAAACCTGTGGCCACTACTAACCGACCGACAGAGTGACCTGTAGAGCTGCTGGTCGCAGCTAAAACATATAGGGGATCAACAAGGTAGGTGTAACTCAAGTTCAACACTGTTTGACGGACAATGCAGTGACCCTTAGATGTACCCCTGCTGCTGACTTGTTGTTCACAAATTGTAAGTCACTTTGGATAAAAGCATCAGCTAAATGACAACATTTTATGTAAATGATCAGCTAGGCTTTAAAACCATATTTATTTATCAACAGTGGAACACACAGTCATATATCTATGACAAAACAAGTTTGGTACAAGTCGGTTAAAGCGTTCACTGAAGCTGGGGGTCATTCAGGTCATTCAACTAAATACTAATATATATTGATATAAAAAAGGGACAATGCATGTTCAGGGTTAGGATTAGGACTGTTGTGCTTCTATTTTAATTTAGTTTATATTCCATTTTATTTTATTCCACCTTTTTATTTTATTATCTGTCCGTTATGTCGCAACAAAAACGACCAAATCAAATTCCTTGTATGTGAAAACGACTTGCCAATAAAGACCTGATTCTGATTCTGACAAACTATTGGGTTCATGTTTTTAGTTTTGTGAGAATAGCACCATCATGATGTCAAATTACTGTTATTCACTTCCTCGCTATTGTAAGACAAACATATTTGTCAAGCTTGACAAAACATTCACAAGTGACATTCATCACTTCCAGTTTACCACAAATGTATCCACAATTCGATTAGATCTGGTCAGTCGAGGAGTAGTAGGCACTTCATGTGTGAAGTGGTGGTTTTAACCAACTTTTAACTTAGTCAGGCTTTGGCATGGATTGATTGTTTAGATCACTAGCATGACTAACAAATGCAAATATATCGTAGCCTGCCCCGTTGTTCTGACCAGGATTTAGGTTCCTTTTTGCCTCCTTGATGTGCACACACACTGTCTGACGTGGATGAGAAACCTGTGACGTCTATGTGACCACCAATGATGTCATCGGGGACATTGAATCCTTGCGTTGTGTTAATTACAAGTGTCCTGAAAAGTCTGAAAGTCACTCCCCACCTGCTGCGGAACAAAAGATACCAGGTTTTTAGTGAGTCCCCACATGTGTGTGTGAGCGTCTTTCAGCATCTTACTGATGTGGTTTATTTGGTGGCTGACCCAGTTCATCTTCCTTCCATGGATATAGACACAATGCGACAGCTGCAACCGTCACAGGCTGGTCTTGGTTTCCATTGTGTCACTTCGCTCAGTTCTTTATAGTTTCTTTACGTCTGTTTTACCGTCAGCTTCACTGTGTTGTTGGCTGTTCATGTGTGAAGTGGTGGTTTTAACCAACTTTTAACTAAGTCAGGAACACTTTGGTCATAATAATTAAGCCATTCATAGTGACAGTTGGTTGTACAGTTGTGTTCTCAGTGCAAATCCATGCAAGCCTGCACCAGATTTGGCTGAGATTTGGTTTATTTTCGCAATAAAAAATTAAAAAAAAGTATTTTGTTAGAAACGTCCCCAAAGGGCTACAATCTGGAGTTACGTGTGTATGTGTGTGGCCTTGCATGTGATGTGTGTGTCCATGTGATGTGCATGTGAATGTGTAGATATCAGACGTGTGTGTGCGGAAACATATAGTACTTATCCCAACTACACATAATGAGAAACTCGTAAATTATTCACGGTGAGAGGAAGATGGCCGGTTGTTTGCTGAACTCCTTATCTTATCTGTATAAAAGAGGGAACACCACCCAATATACATACACACAGGGCCGTTTCTAGCTTTTTGAGGGCTCTATGCAAAATGTTGTTTGGGGGCCCCTATTTTGCAAAACTATGGTGGGGGGATTCCAAACCCTCGAAGGTGGGCATGCATTTAACATCTGGTGCACTTTAAGAGGAAAAGAGGCTAGATCTTTTACCGATTTACCGAATCAGCATTATAACATTTCCCAAATGCGCATAAATGAGACAGATACTGCATTTTCCTTACATTTCTGACTTACAATATTGAAATTTAAATGGAACTATTTAAGATAAAGTTTTTTTTTTTGTATTTTATTTTTTTATTATTTTTTAAACAAACACATAAACAAACATGACAACACACGATTAGATATACAAGCATTGTTAACAGTGCACATCAAATTAAATCACCGTTTAAATAAATGTCTTATACAAGATATGCCCCTAATACCTGCTATCTATTCCCCTACACACATATATTTAAGATAAAGTTAAAGTTAAATAAAGTTAGAATTTTTATTAAAAAAATTTGTTATAAAGAAACGCCCACTTGCGTTTCTTTAAGCAGTAGCCTGTCATTTTAATTTAGGAAAAATGAAAGAAAAGGGCAAAAATGGCAGCTTTGGGGGCCCCCTGGTGGCTTCGGGGGCCCTATGCAACCACATAGTTCGCATTATGGCAAGAAACGGCCCTGCATACACATGAGGGCCATCTCCCGCACCTCGAGTCATAAATCACCCAGAATGGATGCGTAGGCCATACGTTTCTTTACGACATTAGTACAACATGTGACTGCGGAGAGAGTTTTCCTTCAGCGATCCACTTGCACCTTGTTCAGACGAATCAATATAAAACTTACGGAACTGGCTTTTGGACGCTAGCCCTGAGGCTACAGAGAGTTGTTCTAATGGGTGATGATGATGAGGCCTATCCGTAGCAGTCCGTTACATCCATCCTTAAAACTTAAAACTGCTGACTCTCCTCCACTCCTTGATCCCTGTCTCTGAGCTCCTCTCACCACCTTGGACCTTGCTTCCCCATACTCCAATTAAACATTCTAAACCACTCTATTCTCCTGTGCCTGTGTTCTGCTCCTGGGTTCTAGAAAGACACCTCACCCTAACAGAGTATTGATTGATTGATTGAAAACTTTATTAACAGATTGCAGAATGGGTACAGTACAGTACAGCTCAATACATACAATTGTTAAGGGGATGCAGACCAGAGAAAGACTTTCGTCTTGTTTACATCAGGGTCACCTATTCTCAATTCATCATAACATAATATGACACACACAACATACAGATAGACAGTACTGCTACATCTATACATTTATGACATACCAGATTTGCAAATACAGTACTGTTTGTGATACAAAAATTGTCCAGAAAAGAGAGTATATACATTTGACGTAGAAACTGTACATTGGAGGAGGTTGGGTAGGTGGGGGGGGGGGGGGGACACTGTACACTGTACATTGGAATATTGACAAAGCCATACTTGGTCATTTACTGTACATTGGAGGGGGTTGGGTTAGGACATTTGCAGGGGCCAGTTTCGAATTGATGTGGCATAATTGCGAAACGTGTTTAATCCCTTGTTTGAGCCGAATCTGGGTTTAACATGATTTGTGGAGCTCCCTCTGGTGTTGTGATCGTGGTATTCACTGACCTTTGGGAAGTATTTTGACATGTACATGGGTACCTTGGTCATGTAGTGTATCTTGTAGACCAGGGCCATTGCAAGTTGCTGTACTCTGTCGTCTACTCTAAGCCATCCTAGGTTGTCAAAGTGGGCAGGGGTGAGGTGGGTTCTAGGAGTCAGGTCAAGCAGTAGTCTGACCAGTTTGTTTTGAGATGTTTGTAATTTAGTTTTTAGTGCCTTTGAGGTTATTTGGTACCATGAGGTGCAAGCATAGTCGTAGTACCCTTGAATGAGTGCTCCTGCCAGAGTCTTCAGGGTATTCTTGTTTACCAGAGAGGAGATCCGGTACAAGAATCGAGTTCGTTGGTTGACTTTTTTTATTACATTGGATGCCATTTTGTCACGGGAAAGATTAGCCTCTAGGATGGAACCCAGGTAGGTAATTTCATCTTTCCTTGTGACAATATTGTCACCCACTGTAACTGAGAAGCCGTCGGTCTTGCTGAGTTTGTTATTTGAAGAGAATGGACTCTGTTTTGCCCATGTGTAATGATAGTTTGTTATCGGCGAGCCATATGCAGATGTTTGCCTAGTTCCGAGCTGAGTTTATTTTTTTACATACAGATTAAGCAAAACATACAGAGTTAAGCAAAAAAAAAGGCATATAAAATCATAACAATTAGAGTAAGGATAACAATAAAACACGTACAACTTGATTGACATAGGTTCGAGATACATTTTTTAAACTCTGCAACAGAGGGGAGAACCTCAAGCTTTAAGGACTGCTGGAGTTCATTCCATGAGCTAGGGGCATCATAGCTAAATGCAGATTACCCTGTTCTGAGCTAATCTTATTTTATCTTATCTTTTCAACAGTGTCAACTAGAGCCATTTATTACCAGGGTTTGTCCAGTTTGGATAGTATGGCTGCCATACTGTGCCCACCTCATCATAGTGAGTCATAAATCCACTGACACTCTAGAACTCTTTTTGAAACCTTGCTGTCCAAACTCCAGTAATAAATAGCTCCAGTGCCAACCTCCCACTGCCCCCCCAGTAATAGGACGAAAGGTTATTCTATATCCTAGTTATATGAATACTGGCTGAGCGTCTCGCTCTGCCATATTGAGATAACCTCCATGCACCTAGTGTGCACGCGAAACAAACAAATGCACCCACTTGCACGTGACCATGCCACTCCCATGCGTCTCCCTATATGACGCCGGAAATGGTCACGCTCACCCTTCCCAGTTCGATTTCCATAAGCGGAAAAACATCCAAGGGACCTCAGGGCGCTAAGAGCGAGACGCTCAGCCAGTATTCATATAACTAGGTTATAGAATAACCTTTCGTTATATCTCATTACTGGCTATCGCGTCTCACTCTGCCATATTGAGATAAGGGGCAGAGCGGACGCGTGGCCCGACAAGTGCACCACCTGAGGGCCCGTAAGCCCCAGCCAGGGAGGAGGGGAGTCCCGTCCACCCGCCCATCCTAACGAAGGGGGGGAGGCAGTCAACTCCACCAAAGTGCGAAAAAAGGGGGAACCAGGCACCCCTGAACACACAGCACAGGCGGGACCACGTGTGACACAGCACCCCGCGGTCCACACCCACACACCCCTGCTAGCCCACCTGATGGCGGGATGCAGGAGAGGTCCCAGACCTCAGAACCGCCTGGGAGACAGAACCCCCAGTCATGTCCATGAGGTAAAACCTAACGAAAGGACCCGGGGAGGACCAGGAGGCCGCAGCACAGATGTCCTCCACCGAGGCCCCCCCTAACAGGGCAGCAGAGGCCGCCACACCACGAGTGGAGTGCGCCCTGACGGCCCCGGGGGGGACCTGTCCAGCCAATGTGTAGCAAAGGGCAATGCCCTCGCACAACCAATGTGACAGGCGCTGCTTGGATAGCGCCTTACCCGTGCAAGGGCCACCGTAACAAACAAACAGTTGATCGGAAGCCCTGAGATCCTGCGTCCGACTAAGGTAAACCCTCAGTGCATGGACAGGACATGACAGGTGAAGGCTTGCCTCCAACCCACTAGCGTGAGGAGGCGGATGAAACGCCTGAACCACAATATCCCTGGAGCGAAAAGAGCTCCGGATATTCTTTGGCACAAAGACAGGATTAGGCCTCAGAGTCGCACCGTTATCGGCCCGAATAGACAGGCACCGAGAGAGCACACAGCTCACCCACGCGCTTAGCGGAGGTGATGGCCAAAAGGAACGCGGTCTTAAAGGACAGCCGATCCAATGGCGCCTGCTCAAGAGGCTCAAACGGGGCCTCCGACAACCGGCCCAGGACCAGTTGGAGGTCCCAACTCGGAGACAGAGAACGTTCCACAGGCTTGAGACGCCGAGCGCCAAGCAGGAAATGTTTCACGAGAGGGTCGCTGAACATCGTAAAAACCCACGTGACAAGAGGATATACCTGCGGCGAGGCCGACAGCCTATTCAGGATAGACTGGAGGAAGGAAAGAACATAGTACAGGGGGCAGGATACTGGGCCAGGCCCCCAACCTCACACCACTCTTGAAAAATATGCCACTTACCTGCGTAAACCGCGGTAGTGGACGGAGCGCGCACGTTCCGGATGGTGTTAACCACAGTAGGGTTAAGACACATCCCCTCCAAATTCACCCAAACCATCAACGGCTGCCCCAGAACAGGGAGCAGACACAGTGTTCCGCGTGCCTGAGAGAGGGCCCGTGGTGACCATGGAACAGGCCACGGCGGGGCTACCAAAAGCTGGATCAGGACCGGGAACCACACAGCCATGCCCCGGTCCGGCGCGATCAGGATCAAAGTCCTGCGCTCCCGACGTACCCACTCCAACAGCTGAGCTATCAGGTGTATGGGGGGGGAACGCGTACAGAATCCCGGGCGGCCACGGATACATTGAGAAGGCATCCACCCCCAGAGGGGGGTTGTCCTTCCGACTGACCGAGAACCACAAGGGGCACTGGTGGGACTGTCTGCTCGCAAACAGGTCCACCGTGGCCTCCCCGAATCGGTCCCAGACCTGCCTGACTATGTCTGGACGTAGTCCCCACTCGTCGGGATGAGGACCGCCCGCGACATCACATCTGCACCCACATTCTCCCGGGGATGTGGAGAGCCCTCAGGCTGCGCAGATTGAGAGCCGCCCATAGCCAGAGCTCGACCGCCGCCCGGTGCAGACGGAGGGCTGTCTGTTTATATACGACGCTGACGCCGTGTTGTCCGTCCTGATCAACACATGCTCGCCCACCACCAAGTGGCTGAGTTGCTTGAGGACCAGAAGGACTGCCTTCAATTCCAACACATTGATATGTAGCGCAGACCGGGCAGCATGATCTTGCCAGCTGCCCCCTACTGCGTCGGCCCGACATGTCCCCCCCCATCCCATGAGGGAGGCGTCGGTGAAGACCGTGATGTGTGATAGCCTGCTGCCCATGGGGATCCCGCTGGTGAGGGCACCAGGCCTCCCCCAGTGGTCGAGATCCCTCAGTACTGACACGGGAACCTTCAGTTGCTTCCACTTGCCTCTCACCGGGTCTATTTTCATACTGAAAAACCACCTCTGTATCCTCCTCATGAAGAATGAATGAATGAATGAAAAGTTTATTTCTTGGACATGTTATTCTTCTTATTTCTTCAAACAACTCACAGTGTCTTGATCCGTCAGACCAAACAATCATAACAACAAATTAAAAAAATCCTTAAAGAAAAAAAAACATTTAAAAAAAAGAACAAAGAAAAAACAGGAATTATAAACAAAAGAGCAATGTGTTTGGTTGGCAGACATGTCCAAAAAGAGGAGTAGAGGGAAGCTTAGCTTATTGATCCCTACCCCCTTACATTTGTATTGGTTCTTCCATTAATATTACTAGAATTTACATAATTTAGTATATTACAATATAGAATATTATTTTTACTTATATTAAAAGTTTACAATAAAAAACATGATTCACTTGACTTGAAGAGGAGGCCAAAAGGGACCACAGGTTGAGCAGATGCTATCATACCGAGCAGGCGCATCACGGACAGCGCCGTAACCGTCCTGCCAGGACGGAACCTCCTGAGTGCGCCGAGAATATCCTCTCGCCGCTGCTCTGAGAGGGTTGCCCTCATGGGGCTTGAGCCTAGAACCAAGCCCAAGTACTCCACCTGTTGACTGGGACTGGGGAGCACTCTTCTCCCAGTTCACAGCAAAACCCAGACTGGTGAGGAATTCCACCACCAGCCTGGTATGAGACCTGGCGATCTCCTCTGACCGGCTGAGGAGCAGAAAGTCATCGAGGTAGAATAGAATTCGTATCCCCTGACGACGCAGAGGTCCCAGCGCGGTCTCCACGCACTTGGTGAATGTACTAGGGGCCAGAGAGTAGCCGAACGGCAGCCTCTGGTATTCGTACGCTATGCCCTGAAAGAGGAAGCGAAGGAATTTCCTGTGAGGAGGGAAGATCGGGATGTGAAAGTACGCATCCTTCAGGTCTATGGAGGTGAACCAGTCCCCCACTCTGACAGCGCTTAGCAGGTGTTTGACGGTCAATATTCTGAACCGTCTCGCCACAATCAGCCGATTGAACGCGGACAGGTCCAGTATAGGTCTGACACCTCCCGATTTCTTGGGCACCAGAAAATACCGGGAGTAAACACCACACATCGCGTCCTCCCTTGGGACCACGACGATGGCCTGCTTCGCCAACAGAGATTGGATATCGTCGGCCAGAGCTGTCACCGCTGCGGACCCTGACAAAAGGGTCTGTACCAAACCCAAAAACGGAGGGTGGGGTTGTGCAAACTGCAACACAAGCCCTTGCCTCAGCGTTCTCTCCATCCACCTCGACATATGGCACTCCTGTAACCATACGTGATGATAATCCCAAAGCGCACCCGCAGCCGACTGGCGCTGGTCCGCCAGGAACCGTAGATAGGTGGCCCGGTCCCACCCGCTGTGCGTTGCCAACCCTGTACTCGCTAACCGCGTGAGCAGGGTGTCTCGCGGAGACGGGATATCGCACCCTGACTCTACCAACGAGGCAATCACACCCAAGGGGGGACCCCGACAGAAAGGGCCGGCCTGGTACAGGGAGAGCGGCCATCACCCCTGGTGACATAGGCTCCCCCACTGAGCATCTTCCCGGCATAGACTGCTGAGGACAGCCTGCTCTGCAGCTGGACATGCAAGGTGTGTGGTCCCCACGCTGCCTGATAGGGTGAGTCCCTACACACCGTAGCCCTGTAGTGATATTACTACCACCCAAATTACACGTGCCTGACTGACCACCGCTGGTCTTCCGGTCGGGGGAGGCACTAGCGTAATACCCGGCCTGGCGAGGGCGGGGCTGGGGGAACCCACGCTGCGACCTCCTGGGCCTAGAGTTCCCCATCTCACAAATTTTTTTAGATACAGGGAGCCCTCCTCCGTCGACAGATACAACACCAGGCTCACCAAACACAGACGCAGGACGTGTGGTGTGGGAGCCGCTTGACAGCACAGCATTCTCATAGACAGACCCAGGCCTAGCTAGCAACTGGGTGTCAGCCCCTGTCACCATGAGAAGCGAAACGTGGGGCCGCTTGCGCTTCACTGGAAGGCCGCGGCCCGTAGCCAAAGGGGGCAAATCAGAGCCCTGTGTCCCGTAGCGTAACCGGAAAGCGTGCTAGACATAGCTATATGGCAACGTTTTTTTAGGGCGTGCTCATCTAATGTAGCCGATCCCTCGGCCGCCGAGGCTGTCGGCCTTGTGATCACCTGTTTTCTTTGTGACCAGGGTATCTCAGGCGGGGGAAACATGGCCGCTGGCCGGGGGCCTTGCCGCAGCTGCTGGCGAGGCCGTGCTCTCACCTCTGGCTGTGCGGTGTGGGGCGGTGTGGAGCCCAGGTCAAATACCGGCCGCGCCCCTGCGGACAGACCAAAAAGTCCATCTGCGGAGAGGGGAGCCCTGAGGAGGGGAAGTCTCCTCTCCTCCTCAAGGGGAGATTGCTCCAACCAAAGATGCCTGTGAACAAGTGTTGACAGCATCCTAGCCCTCCCTGCGGTTAAAGCTGTATAACCTCAAAAATCCGTGCGATATTTTTGACATCGGCTGGCCCTAAGGCCCCACCACCCGACACCATTTTGGACAGAAAAGCAGCCAATTGAGCAATGTTATTGGTTGCTGCTAAATTCCTCACGAGACACCGAGGAGTATTACCCATGCCAGTACCAACGCCTGCTAGCGCAGGCCCTACCTGTGCGCGACTTGATCGACTGCTAACCGTCGCGCGACGTCCCTCGGTCCGCTGTCACGAGACGAGGAAAACCCAGGACAGGACCGCTGCGCTGTTAGGATGTGCCGAGAAGGTTCCGGGGGCTGGTCAACTTCTGGCGAATACCCAACATTGTGTAATTTCTCCTTACGCTTCATAACACCCAGTTCACGAAGTGCACTGCTACTTCCGCGTTTTGGAAACGAAATGAGGAAGGGTGAGCGTGACCATTTCTGGCGTCATATAGGGAGACGCATGGGAGTGGCGTGGTGACGTGCAAGTGGGTGCATTTGTTTGTTTCGCGTGCACGCTAGGTGCGTGGAGATAAGAGGTTATCTCAATATATGGCAGAGCGAGACGCGATAGCCAGTAATGAGATATAACTGTGCTCCTGCGACTACTATACCTGGTTTCCCTCTTCTTTGGAATTATATAGCTGTCACAGCAAAGCTTCCTCCATAAGCATCTTTATCTTTATCTTTATTACGGATCCCCATTAGTCATCACCGCAGCAACAACAACTTCCTGGGGTCCACACACAACAAAAACAGTACATACATACATAACATTATAGTAGCATACATTTAAAAATATATTCCAATATTCCTACATATAAAAATGTTTCCAAATAGCATTACAATACACAAACAGAGTATCAGATCACAGAAAATACAATAAAAGGGATTAAACTCTCAGACAGTCATATCTTTACAGTGTAAACTACAGTATCTGTATTTTTCTTTAATGTAAACTAATTTCTTTTTCTCTCAATGCTCTTTTCAAATTATTTTTTAAACTTATCTTACTGGTTATCTGAGTAAGATGTACTGGCAGTTTATTCCAATATGACATGGCTCTATATAACACAGTTTTCTTTGCTGCATTGGTTTTTGGTAGTAGCAGTGTGAACGTTTCCCTACAGGCATGCCCAGTATTATACTTATGTCGATCATGTGTACATGTTAGCTGTGAATACAAACAGATAGGTTCTCTTGAGATATATATATTCCTCATGAACAAGATCAGGCTGCAATCCAGTCTGTCTTCCACCTTCAACCACGACAGCTTGGTATGCATCCCCTCCACACTGTTTCTCATTGAGCAGTTCAGGGCCAGACGGGCCGCTCTGTTCTGAGTGAGCTGGATCTTATTGAGCTCTTGTCTTGAGGCATTAGACCAGACAGCTGGACAGTAGTCAAGGTGAGAAAGAACTAATGACTGTATCACTTGCTTCAATATCAGATCGGCTAGAAAATACCTACACCTTCTGATAATTGAAATACCTCTGCTCATTTTGGCAACCACATTGTTGGTGTGAGTTGACCATGAGAGTGTTCCATCAAGTGTGACACCCAACAGCTTTGCCTCTCTAACTTGCTCAATAGCTGTTCCGTCTAAAGATATACTTAGCTTCACGTCTTTTCTTATAGCATGCTTGGATCCCAATATTAGGCTCTTGGTTTTTGAGATGTTTAACTTCAGCCTGTTTTCAGACACCCAAGTGGACACTAATGGCGCTTTTCCACTGCATGGTACCTACTCTACTCTACTCTACTCTACTCGCTTTAGGTACCTGGTACTTCGTTCCTTTTCCACTGCAGGTACTAAAATAAAGTACTCAGTTTGTCTCCGTGTGGGGAGGCGGGGCTGCTGGTGTACAGGTGAGAGCTCCATAGCTCTGTGAGAGCTCCAGCATAGCTATGTCCGTGAGCTATTAGGCGCAAGCCAGAGTAAAACACAGTTTTCAATCAATCAATCAATAACAACATTAACAAGACTCTCGTTGTGTCTATTCTGCTAACGCTAACGTTACCTCTCATTGTGTCTATTCTACAAGCGTTAGCGTTAGCTAGGCTGTCTATGCTAACGTTAACGTTAGCATTAGGCTAACAAGCTGTAACGTTACCAGTCGCGTCTATTTGCTAACGTTAGCATTAGGTAATAACCGGTTTAAAATGGATGGTGATTACCTCACGTTGTGTCTATTCTACTAGCATTAACGTTACTCATACAAACAATCAATAGCGAGTTATATTGATCACGCTATGTACGATAGCCATGCTAAAACGCTAGCACAACATTAGCACAACATAAGCTTAAGCCTTAACAAGTCAGCGATCTTTTTGCGAGACTAAACTCTCCGCTCGGTGGCAAATTGTGTTGATGTCGGTTTTGTTTAATCAATAAATGAGGCAGAATACACAGTGACTGTATCGTTTGTTTATTGAACTTGTGCCTGCTGCAACCATAATGAAATCCTATGCGAGACATTAAAGATGGCGGCTTTCTGTTTTCGTTCAGACCAGGTTCAGACTCTCCAACGAGTGACGCGTCTGTCTTCTGACCAATCAGTGGTCTGCAGTGTTTCATGTGACTTTTCTAGTACCAGTTCTACCCGCTTGGCACGCGCTTGGAACCACGACAGAGCAGGGACTAAAAAAGTACCCAAAAAGTACCAAAAAAGTACCTGGTACCAGGTACTTTGGTAATGGAAAACCGAAAATACCGAGTAGAGTAGAGTAGAGTAGAGTAGAGTAGAGTAGAGTAGAGTAGAGTAGAGTAGAGTAGAGTAGAGTAGAGTAGAGTAGGTACCATGCAGTGGAAAAGCGCCATAAGTTCAAATCTCTCTGAAGGACTTCATTAAGCTCTTCTGTCTTGTCTGGTGATGATGCATACATTGTAGTATCATCGGCGTACAGAACCATACATGTATTTTCTAATACCCATGGCAAATCATTTGTAAAAATGGCGTAGAAGAGGGGCCCCAGGCAGCTTCCCTGTGGAATTCCACACTGTAGGGATTTAAAGTTGGACAGGGTACCATTAAACACAACACATTGCTGTCTGTTACATAGATAGCTTTTTATCCAGTTAACAGCTGCAGTTCTGAATCCATATGCAGTTAGTTTTATGAGCAGCAACTCGTGATCTATGAGGTCAAAAGCTGCACTGAAATCCAGTAGTACAGTACCCACCATTCGCTTCCTGTCAATTTGTTGTAGCCAGTCATCTGTTCTATTTCGTTATGGCTTACGCTCAGCACCAGTTGCATAATATCTCGCTTCAGTGGATATGCACTGAATACATTTCTAAATGTACCTTTACATACCAACATCCGTCTGACCACACCCCCATCTGCTGCCTACATAAGCAGGGGTGGGGCCACACACTCATCTCCTTCTCAAATTTCATCCACATGATAGTGCCTGTATACCAATCACTTGGCGAGGAAGAAAGTATTAGCTGGAGAAAGGAAAACAGAAGAACAAGGAGATACGTTGACATTATATCTTTATTTTCTCTCTCACTATTTTCGAGAAAATACAGCGATATTGTCTTCGTCACTGGAGTGTCTGGAAGATGATGATCATTCTGACCTTCAACGGCTTTTTTGTATTAGGAGCTCACGCCGCTGACATGCTCCCCAGCTACAGTCCTCCTTGCTGCGGCTGGATGGGGTTGCCCTCCGGCCACACAGCTGGACTGTGGGAAGCACCGACTGTTGTGAGAAGCGGTTGTTTCCAGGATGGGGTACGTACTGTTTTGCTTGCAAGCTCTGGTTGTTGTTGATGCTGTGGGGGTTAGCTGACAATTTACGAAACGCCGACTCCAGGCTGGGGTCCTCTGCTCGGCTTAAACGTGGGTCGGAGGATCTTGGTCTGACGCCCATGATGGTCAATCTAGTGGGCCGCGACCAGGTCCTGGTGAACCCAGGATTCTCGAGCGGATGCTTCTCTGTCCCGTGCAGGCCCCACCTTTCATATAAAAATGAAAGTATACCCTGACGAGGAAATGTGGGCATAGGATCTTCTTTATCGGGAGTTCCATGCTCAAAGTCGGCTGCAGCCCGAAATGGGAACTGTGCTGGCCCCGCTGTATGTCTGGATCACCGTTGTAAACTGTGTTTTGACATTCTTTTTCTTTTCCCTCTTAGGGGAGGGACTTGGACAGCGGCCTGTCTGAAGTGTGGCTTGTTATGTCGTTGTGTACAGTTCAGGTGATAGCTGCTTAGCTGGCGTGCTAGTTGTGGCCTACTATGTTAGCCAGTCAGCTGTTATCTGCGGCGCTAGCCTGCTGTGTTTACCAGGCTAGTAAACGTTAGCTTGTTGCTATCAGTCGGATGCTGCTTAGCTGGCGTGCTAGTTGTGGCCTACTGTGTTAGCCAGTCAGCTGTTAGCTGCGGCGTTAGCTCGCTGTGTTTACCAGGCTAGTAAACGTTAGCTTGTTGCTATCAGTCGGACGGCTGTTAGCTTAATGCTACACTGTTGAACGTTTTCTATGACTATAACATGCCTTAAACACTCTGACTACGACGTCATCTTTGACAGAGGATGTTAGTCGAACCTACACCGGGAGCCCTGCCAGCGAGGACTGCGTCAACATGGAGAAACGTAGCGGCTGGGTGGCGCAGCGACGCTACCCTCATCGCCGACACAGGAGATGCTGTGTTCAACTTCGGTGTCCCGTTAGCCAGATTGCAGTTCTCTTGGCCTGCGCTCAGGGTAGGAAGGTCCCGACCGGACTTTAAACACTTCTTCTTTCCTTCCCTTCTAAATATTTTGTAATAACGATGTTTTCCAAAACGTGTGTTGCTGCAATACATTGAGGATACGACGCGTGTTGTGTGTGAATTGTCTTGTCACTGGTATAGCTTCTCTCTCCATAGAAATCGGGTTGTTGTTTAATGTGTAAAAATGATCTGGTTAGTTGTGATGAGAACATGTGTGTTCATGTAACGTGAACTCACAACTAAGGGGGTTAATTAACCTATAAAGCTATGCTTAGTGACATGTGATTGAGGAATGAATTCTTTTCTCAGCCTGTAATGACAATGAACAGTGTGTTCACATATTAACAGGATTACCTGTTCAACTTGGTCGTATCAAGGGTAAGGGAGGAGGGGTGATCCCCCCGGTTTCCCTGGGGCTTCCCCACCCTCCTCTCAGACATGTTGTTTACAATATATTGTGTCACTGTGTTTGTGGGGATACGATGTAACCCTCAGCTTAATTGCTGGGGTTGTGCTTTCCGCTTGAGAAACTATATTTTCCTAAAGAAAAGATTGTTTGGTCACTTATCATGTGTGCTTAGCAAGGTCTGTGGCCAATACATAATCGAGGATTCTGTATTCTCTCGTTATGAAAAACGGTGTTCCTCTGTAGCAAGAGTGTACTTTTGCCATTTTTTGTTGTGATGAAGGGTTGTGTGTGTTTTGTGATCTACAACTGGGTTAGGTTTGGCCACAGAAGCACATGTGTAAGTCTGGTACCGGGGCTCTTAAAGGGGGCCCTCTCTATTCTGTGTTTTTTCCTTAGTAAAAATCAGATAGCAGGTTAGCACATGAGCTATGTGAAGCTGTTAGATACTTCATGTAGCAGACTATGACTGTGTCATGCTCTATTTTTCATTACATCGTATCATGGGTGTGGGGTCGTAAAGGGGTGAACTGGTAATCCTTTCCTCCCCTTTTCTGATTGGTCAGGGGTTAAAACCTCCTGTCCTTCAAGGTTCCTGTCACGTTGCTGTTCAGCACGTTACAGGGTAAGAGGGGGGGGGGGGGGGGAGTTTCCTGGTCCCACGCCCTGGAAGATTGGGCGTGTGCACCGCAGAAATTCCCCCGCCATAGAGTACGTCACTGAGCGCGTCTCTGTTGGTAAGACTTCCGTGAGTTGTTCAGGTCCATGTTATGGATCTGTTTCAGGGAGTTGTCAGAGCTCCTCCTCACGAAGCTCCTCCTCTGGTCTTCTGTGAGTTCGGACTCTCCTTCCCTGTGTGGGAGCCTCCTCAGAGTTCAGAGCCTCCTCCTCAGATTGTCAAGGTGAGTAGAACTTCAAAAAGGAGTTCTGCTCTATTGTGTGTGTATTCGATTCAATTCGATTATTGAGTGTGTATTGGTTCAGTGCCTCCTCCTCGGAGAGCCCTAACCCAAGTATTACGTAGCTCAATGTTGCAATATATTCTTTTCAATCTATACGGCTCGCGTGGGAAGTCTCTCTGGGGATTTCCGTCTCCTCCCTATGGCGAGGGTGGTGGGATGTAAAAATTTAAACAATTTTTACCCTCAGCTGCGTCACGTGGGATTCATGTCAGTCTGTGTTTCTTTCTTTTTTAAATAAAAAGAGGAAGGAACATGAAGCACGACGGCTCCGTGTCGTTCTCCCAGGCGACTTGGAGGAACAATGTTTGGTGTCTTGCTAGACTATCCATTGATGTGTTTGGGTCTCGACGCATACATAGTGCTGGCTCGGTGTGTTTCTGTTAAAGAATCACGCAGGGGCTAAGTGCGCCTTGGTTGCTTGTTATTAAAACAGCGTTTTTATAGGGCAACTGGGATGGAGTTTTGTCTCTTCCGAGCGCCAGTTTACTAGGTTGTCTCGATGAATTCTCGTTCATATCTGGGGGATGTTAACGGAATATATCAGAACATAGGTAGAGGGGTCTCACGCCCTTGGGGTGGGCCACTGAGCACGGTCCAAATGGGACCGTCTGGGTGGCGCCCTCTTTTCATGTTTTAGATCGACACGCATACCTACCCCCTCTTCTGGAGTGGGCATGTCGGCGTGGTTAGGACACGGGACTGGTCTGGTCGCGCTGGTCCAGGTCAGTTAAACCCGTTGTCCGCCGGGGATGCAGATCTGCTGTTCTGGTACCCTGAGGGACTTGTGCTTTTTTCGGGGGGAAAAATGCAGGGTCGGCCCGGGTGTCACAGGGTTAGGCGTTTTGGAGACCCTTTGTTGGGTACTCTTTTGTACCTGGCACTATCATAAGGGGCTGGTTCTCCTTTATTCGCTCCTCTCTCATGCATGGCGAAGAGGGGGCTGTTGGGGTGGTCTTCTGGACCTCCTCTGGTAACCCTGTGTGCTTCCCGAGCCCCGGGCCCGGTCCGAAGTAAAGTTTCATTGATACCGTAGGCCTGGGATAACCCTTTTTTCTTGAGGGGTTATAGGAACAACCACCGTCTGTACCGAGAGGGTAGTTGATTCCCTGGTATGTTGGAGCAGTGTCAACTCCCGGGTTGCCCGGTTGAGTGTGCCCCTGCACGTTCATGACGTCTGCCAATCATGTCAGCCTTCTCTGCCTCGACCCCTCTGGGTGGTTTTTTTTTTATGGAGGCTTTGTCATGGTGATCAACAACGCCAGCATACGCCCCTTCCGCCGGGGGGGGGCTGTTTTCAGCTGACTCCTTTGGCGCCTGTCTCGTCCGCAGTGCTCCAGGCTCAGGTTACAGCCTGCTGCCTGGTTTCCCCGGTGCGCTGCCTGCTTCCGTTGGTTAACCTTTTTTGAGTGCTTACGGCCATGCTGACTGCCTGTTCTGCAGGGTCAGTGTGCCAGGCGGTGTGCTATTGGGGGGAAAGGGCCCGCTCTTGGAGGGGCCTTATCCAAATACGCTGGCGATGTGGGGGGCGGTGTCACTAAGTGACCGCCTGGTGGGGTCTTGATGCTTGGCGTCATTGACCTCTCCGGGCCCCCTTTTTCCAGGGGATCCAGTCCCTTCGGTGGGTCTGGGTCTTCCTTCACGCTCCGCTGCTACAGCCTTGCCACGGGGTTGGGTTGCTCTTGACCCCGTGATTTTGGGGGCAGTAACGAGGTTTGTTCCTTCCGTTCGTTCCCGGGTGGCATGCGGGTTGTGCGTGTGTGTAGTTGTGGGGTCAAGCCACGGTCTGCTCACCCTGTGCGTTGAGTTGCTTGAGTTCCTCTTCGCACGGTCGGATCCGTCTCCCTCCCGTAAGCCTCCAATAGGGGGGGTATCCTCCATTAGGGAGGGTTGGGGGGCTCGGTCCTCCCCGGTCTGATGGTTGTGGGGGGCCTCAGCGGGGTACATTTGTCGAGCTATGGCTCCCGCTCAGCTCCTGTTATGCAACTGGTGCTGAGCGTAAGCCATAACGAAATAGAACGTAAGGTTATGTATATAACCAAGTTCTATGAGTTATGGTGACACTCAGCACCAGGACGCCGCTGCGGCCCTTGATCTTTCATTGTGGTGAAATTTGTTGGGAAGGAGATGAGTGTGTGGCCCCACCCCTGCTTATGTAGGCAGCAGATGGGGGTGTGGTCAGACGGATGTTGGTATGTAAAGGTACATTTTGAAATTTATTCAGTGCATATCCACTGAAGCGAGATATTATGCAACTGGTGCTGAGCGTCACCATAACTCATAGAACTCAAGGACGCGAGAAGGGGGGGTGCGGCAGGGGCTGCAGCACCCCCTGCTGGATGGGAGTGTAACTGCAACTGCAAGGTTGTTTTGAATTTTATTTCAAATTTGTAACCGAGGCTACTCATGTCACAGAGCGGAACGGCACTGCAGATTTACCCTACTCTTGGAATTCATTCAGATCGTCATAGGGGCGCTGTCTCGATAATGCAGTGTTATTAACATGCGTATGAACCGGTTGGGATTCGAATAGACGCGGCCTGGAAGCGTCAACGCGGAACTGGAAATCCGTTGGTAAAAAAAAATTTACACAGCGGCTGCGCCCTGCCTGGGATAGTTAACTTTTGGGACGCTGAATTCGCAGTAAAGCAAAGGAATATATGAACAAGCCAGCAGAACTATCCGAGCCCCCGGGAGGGTGATCGAAGACCTTTTGCATCATGTCGGCGATCATGTATGCGGGGAACGAATTGCAGAGGGAGGGCGCAACAGCCAGGTGGGGTAAGCTGGGCTGTGATGTGTGCATCAGAACGGTTACTTGTCTCGCACGAAGTTTGATTGAAAAGTTTATTAACAGATTGCAGAATGGGTACAGTACAGTACAGCTCAATACATACAATTGTTAAGGGGATGCAGACCAGAGAAAGACTTTCGTCTTGTTTACATCAGGGTCCCTCATTTTCAATTCATCATAATATCCTCTAGTGAACGAGAGTGTTGGTTATGACGTGACAGACAGTGGAGCTGTTTGCAGATAGCGAGCATTTTGACGTGTTGCATGGTGGCGATGTCTCGCAGACAATACAACTACAAGTATAATTATATAATATATATATTTTATATAAAAAAAAATATATAAAAAAAAAATGTATATAACTTGGTTATATACATAACCTTACGTTAATTGTGTTAAAGCTGTACATGTAGAATAACCCTCCTTATATGCATGTTGGAATTGAGAATTGATACTGTTTTCTGAGAGGTAATGCTGAATCTGTTTAAAAACAACACCTTCCATGATTTTGCTTAAAACTGGCAAGATACTAATAGGTCGACTATTTGCTCCATTAAAAGGCTGTTTAGCATTTTTTGGAAGTGGAGTGACCTTAGCTATCTTCCACATTTGAGGAAAAACACCCTCACTTAGACATAGATAAAAAATATGACACAGTGGCTTTTCTACAATTCTGGCTGCCAGCTGGAGCAGTTTACCATCTAAGTTATCATGACCACAAGGTTTGTCACACTGTATGGACAAGAGAAGCTTTTCCATTTGCTCTAGATTTATATCCATAAAATCAAATTCACATTTTTTGTATGCATAATAATTTAATTATTGATTCAGACAGCTTACCATCCACTGGCAGCATTTGATTCCTTATCATCTCCACCTTATCAATAAAATAATCATTAAAATGATTGGCTATATCTCGAGGTTTGGTAATAAATCCACCAGCTGCTTCTATAAACGAGGGCATCGTATTTGTTTTATTCTTTCCCATGACCTCATTTAAGGTTCTCCATAACTTTTTGCTGTCACCTTTAATTTCTTCAAACTTGGATTTATAGTATTGTTTTTTCTTCTGTGTATTCATTTTGGTGACTTTGATTCTCAGAAAACGGTAGGCCTGCCAATCATCCGAGCCACCGGATGCAATAGCATCCTTTTTCAATTGATCCCTCTCTTTCATACAGCTTCTCAACTCCAAATCAAGCCAAGAGGCTTTAGTTGTTTTGACAGTTAATTTCCTCATGTTTGTCACAGATGGATGAGAACAGTTTCATAAATACTTGTAAGGCATTCTCTGTACTCGTTAGTTCAGTCACATTATCCCATTTGTAGCAGGGTGGATTATCCCTGCTTCGTGGGAACTGTGGTACACGGTCAATAGGTAGCGAGACACAGTAGAACTCTGGCTAGCTGCACCTCCGGCTTTGGGGTCAGGAGCGTCAACTGGAGGCTGGCAGTGGGGTGTGTGAGGCCCAGGATTTACAAACCTGGTCTGGTACTCTGGTCTTCCTCCCTCTCTCTTGGGCAGTCAGCAGTACTCCCCAACACGCCCTCACTCTCCCCGATTGTCCCCTAGCACCCCCCCACACCTAATGACCGAATGGTAAATAAATAACTTGGTTCCCCCCGCAAGCAGTACCCTCCCTCTGTAACACCAGAAACCTTACAATGGGAGGTTTCCCTTCTGAGCCGTTATCTGCCTGGCGCCGACCACTGGGACCTCGGACGGATTGGTCCGCTTCTCGGGGCTCCGGCGAGCACGGACGGGGCCCGGCCGACCCCGCGCAGCCCGGAGCAAGCAAGCCTGAACTTCTTCCGCCGAGATCGTTACATAACCTTCGCTGTTGACTTCCGGCGGCTCCCGTGGGCTCACCTCTTCGGTTGGCCTTGCGACCAGGGCGGGGGCCTGTGACGGCCCGGCCCGCGCTTCGGGCCTCCGGTGGGCACGAACGCCTTCCGCTGGGATCGCTAGAACGTCCCTCGCCGTGTCTACTACCTCGGGTCCTGGTCTCATTGGAATGAGCGCCCGGGCACCAGCGAGTCCGCCGGGCCGGCCGCCTTGGTGGCGTATCATCCGGCACGTCACCACACTTCCCTCTCCGGCCCCTCGTCTGGCGGTCGCCAGGTCGGACGACCCGCCGGCTGCTGTGTGGGTGGCGCCCTGTACTGGTGGGAAGGGAACCTCACCGCCCGGTGCTTCCTTCGGGCGCGGTTCTCCCATCGCACGGGAGCACTCGCGGCCGATATGGCCGGGCTGTTGACAGGTGTAGCAGATCAGCCTCCCATCCTCGCTCCGGCGGGGTAGTCTGCGCGGGGTAGAGGGCACGTCTCCCCTCCGTCGGCTTCCGGCGAAGCCTCTCTGGGGCGTGTCTCGCTCCTGTTGGAACGCCTTGAATAGCTGCTCCATGCGCGCGCCCAACTGCTCCTGGCCGGCGAAGAGCTGTCGGATGGACTCCTGGAGTGCGGCTAGGTCCAGAAGTGGCTCACGTCTCTCCACGGCGACGCGTGTATCACGCCCCGGGTGACCACCTCCTCTTCGGACCAGTCGATCGCCGCCTTCAGTACCTGGGGAAACGGCCGCGTCTCGTCCTCCCTCATGTACTTCCGCATTTCTCGCCTCAGGGTCTCGTCCCGGAGACCCACCACAAACTGCTCCTGCAGCAGGGCGGCGGTGACGGTGACCTGTGTCCGCTCTCGTTGGACGTACACCACCGGGAGGGGCACTGGAGGGAGCTGTTGGAACATGGCCTGTGCCACAGCGAGCGACTCTTGGTGCCTGGCCCGTTCCAGTTGTTCGTGCTGGTGATCCAGGACGCCTGCCTGGTCTTGGAGCTGACCCTTTAGGAACTCCACCTCGGCGGTCATGGTCTGCACCGTCTCGGCTTCGGGGTGTCGCTGTCTGACATCTTAGGTCTCTTGGTCGTCACTTACAAGGGAGTGGAGTAGGATGTAGATCCTGTTTGTGACGCCAAATGTAGCAGGGTGGATTATCCCTGCTTCGTGGGAACTGTGGTACACGGTCAATAGGTAGCGAGACACAGTAGAACTCTGGCTAGCTGCACCTCCGGCTTTGGGGTCAGGAGCGTCAACTGGAGGCTGGCAGTGGGGTGTGTGAGGCCCAGGATTTACAAACCTGGTCTGGTACTCTGGTCTTCCTCCCTCTCTCTTGGGCAGTCAGCAGTACTCCCCAACACGCCCTCACTCTCCCCGATTGTCCCCTAGCACCCCCCCACACCTAATGACCGAATGGTAAATAAATAACTTGGTTCCCCCCGCAAGCAGTACCCTCCCTCTGTAACACCAGAAACCTTACAATGGGAAAAGGGAAGGTTGACCAGGAAGGGGTTAATAACAGATATATTACCCACATCAAGGATTAGAATCAGACTCAAGAAAAGACATACACACAGTGCTCCCGTTCCGTATGAGTGTTATTGTAACGTGGCCTAGTTACAACATAGCTACGTCTGGTGATTATTGCACCATGGGTATCAACACACAATGATTACACTGGCATAAATCAATTATATAATTACACCTAGGCACCAAGTGCTCTCACGGTACACGGACTAAGTGCTGCCCACGTCTGGGCTGGACACAGTATCCACCTTCCCTAAGGGATTACATATACTGCTCCAGGTCGGTAATATGGGGAAGGAAGGGGGGAACATAAGGGAGGAAAGAGAATTGTTCACCGAATGGGAAATATTAGGAAACACACATTTTATCACGCTCAAAGAAAAGGAACGAAAACAAAAGAGTGAGCCCACAAAATACCAGTAAAGTCCTATCTTAATGCCGGCATATATTGTTCGGGGTACCCCTATGGAATGGTAGTAGCAACGTTACTTTCGCCCGCAGGCTGCACCACACTGTGTACTGTATAATAAATCGGGAGCATCAATGCTCATTTGTACTCATCCGAAATGGCTGCCTCGCCACTCCACTGTTGTCCGGGAGGCAAGATGGCATCGAACGCTCTCGGCGAGGATGTTAGCAGGCGGAGCTGGGCAGAGGGGCAGCGCCGGCTGAGAGCATGTGCTGAGCGATGACGACCCCTGCTGGATGGGAGGAACTCCTGTAAGCAGCAGGCAGCCTGTTGCAGGTCTGATTGAAGTCAGCCGGAGCAGGCTGAATGCAGGCAGCCGGGTGCAGGTCTGGTCGAAGTCAGCCGGAGCAGACTGGTTGTTGGCCCACGCTCGTCCTGGTGCGCGCACTCTATACCGCACACAGTAACTACTATAACTCGATGGTTAAGGACTTGGATACTCGGTTAACCGCACGTTACTTATACCGCACACAGTAACTATTATAACCCGATTGCTAGTGCCTGACTCTGCACTAATTGTTCATATACTATCGCTGGTACTGCTAGGATATCGTGTCCACTAGCCAGTACTTGTTATCACCCGTTGCTATCTCACGGGGCCCTCTGGCATAACTTCAGCAACAGGGCTCTCCAGAGCCCCTGTTAGCTGCGACTGCTCGTTGTCCAAGTTCACTGCCGAAGAGAGCGTCTTCCGTTTGTCTCCTCCATATATCACCTCCCAACTCTCTCCGCCACTCTCTGCCTGCTACCGCCCCCTGCTGGTCCCGCCTGCCAGTCACAAGGGGAAACGCATTGTAGAATATGATCCAGTACTGTCATTTATAATCCATATTCCAGTGCTCTTCGGAAGGGGACGCTTGTGTCATTGTTCGTGTGAATATCAATGATGTCTTTGTGTACAAAGGGAATATAAAACACCAGTCAGCAGTCTCGAATAATATACAATATTTTCAGACTGCTACACATTGTATCTCGTTCAAGTCTTCAACAAACACATTTTCATTGAAATTATTGTACATTCTCTTGTATATAACTTTAGGCCCAGCTTTTGGCACCTTAGTTTTCCTTGCTACTGCAATGATGTTATGATCACTAAAGCCTACTGGCACAGATACTACTTTCGAACACATCTCCACAGAGTTTGTGAAAATGTGATCAATGCAAGTTGAAGATCTTCCTGTGCACCTGATGTTAACTCTGGTTGGTGCATTCACAATCTGTGATAGATTGCACACATTGGCCACATCACTTAATTAAATTTTTAATGTACATGTTTTGGAGAACCAGTCAATATTAAGGTCTCCAACAAAATATATTTCTCTGTCAATATCAGTGACTATTTGTAGCATCTTGCATATATCTTCAAGGTACTGTATGTTTGAGCCCGGTGGTCTGTAGCAGCAGCCTATTAGAATTGGTTTAAGGTGAGGTAGATTAACCTGTAGCCATAGCATTTCCACACCAGGTGCACTTAGATCTATTCATACTTTGACAGGTATATGTTCTTGAATATAAAAAGCAACACCTCCTCTATGCTTATTTCTATCAAGCCTGTATAAATTATACCCCTGTATTGCAACCTGATTGTCATCTATTGATGTGTCTCAGATAGGGCTGTAATATGTAAATCATTTTCAAATAGGACAGAACTCAGTTCTTGTACCTTGTTTTTTAGACTACAAATATTTAGATGGGCAATTCTTAGTCCCTTCTTCGGTAGTTGTAAAGTCATTATGACATTATGATGGATGATCACTCTTCGGTCTTGAACCCTGTGGAAGGCCCACTTGATCAGGGGCAGGGACTGGGTGGGCACTCTGTTCCTCTGATGTCGCCTGGCCCTGGGGCTTACTGAGCGCCCCTCCTGTCACACCATGTTCACCTGCTGGTGGCCTGCTGGCCATCTCTGGCATGGCACCTGCTTTGGTTGAGACTTGGAGGCTTTGTTGTTGGCCAGGTGGCTGTTGAATATCTTCCTGGTCATCAGCCCGCTTCTTTACTGGTGGGCTGGTCCCAGATTCTGAGCTTAGTGATCCAATTTCCCTCTGTCGCTTCGCGCTTATGGCCTTTGCAGGTTGGAAATAAGATCGAATTGATGATGGGTCAACTTCTGTCTTACTTCCAGAAGAGTTGGGTCTTTGACTGGTTGTCCTGGTGTTCTCTTTGACAGGTTTGTCCTGACTCTCTTCATGTCCTTTCATTGCTCTCTTGGTCTCCTTCTTTTTCTTATTCTTCGGTTTGTTTTTCTTCTTGGTCACGTCTGTAGCTACAGTAGGGACCTCATCTCCTTTCCCCTCCATGGTTTGAGATGCAGTCACCTCCTCCATCTCCTTCACCTCCTCCATCTCAGACTCCCCTTCCTCACTCTGGATTGGCTCTGTCACATCTTTAGAGGGGGGAGGTTTTTCCACATACTTGTTGTAGGTCTCCTCAATGACTCCAACCCCCATTCTGAAGCCAGGTGCTCCCTGTTAATCTAATGCTCCAACCATTCAATGCGCGCCATACACTGTAAATATTTTAAATCATGGGAAATTCACTGTATTATTTTACAGATTACTTTACAAAAAATACAGAAATTATAATTTGTTTTACAGGATTATTCAATTGCTTTTATTTTTTTTAACAAATGTTTTTAATTTTCCCTTTTTTTTTACAAACAAGACAAACAATACAATAACAGTAATAATCAACGATAAATCACAGGACAATAACAGAAATAATAATAACAATAATGACAGTCCAATAATTAAATCAGAATGAAAGTAGATTAAAAGATTAAAAGACATAAAAATAATAAATACAATACATGGGCTCTTGCTCGCTCTCCCCCCCCCCCCCCTCCCCCCTCAGGACCCCCACTTGGACTATACATCCACTACTTCATTCAGCATCAGAAAAGTCCTAATTTATCTGCGTTCCTTTATCTTATCCACCACAGCTACCCAGACTGCTATGCTGGCTTCGTAACACAAAAAATTCGTGCAGTGGATATCTCTAGATAAATCACATCGAGATAGGTGAGAATCCATACCTTCCGGCACATTTTATCCGGTTGAATCCAGCGTGACGCTATCAACTTTTTGGCAGCCGTAAGACCCGCCAAAATGAGTCTCTTTACATGTACAGAGGTCGATAACTGAGAAACATCATTCAACAACAATACAGAAGGCAGTGTCGGTATGGTCAGAGACAGAAATTCTGATAATTGAGTGGTGACATTTTCCCAGAAAGTCTTGACAGGAGGGCATTCCCAATACATATGCATATATGTACCAATAGCATCGCTTGAACATCGAGAGTCCGGTCTGAGACCCATTAGGTGCAATCGTCTAGGGGTCAGGTAAGTCCTATGAACAAAGTTAAGATTAATCTGTTGGTAATCTGGGTTGCGTGATGAAAGCCGAACATTTTCCCAGACTGCATCCCAATCAAAATCTGCTTCCAGGTTTGGGATATCCTTCCTCCAAACCGAGTCTAGGGGAAGGACCTTATATGAGGATGTAAGTAAGTGGCGATAAAAGTCAGAAACGAAGCCTCTCGACGTCTCCTTGTCATAAAATAATTTGTGAAATCTGTGGTGCTCAAGTGGAACATCTAATGGGACTCCGTGAGCCTTCAAAGCTGCTCTTATTTGTAGATAGAAGAGATAAGTGGAACTGGTGAGGTTAAAATTGTTGAATATATCTCGATAACTGCGGAAACCATGGTCATCGAAGATATCCCCCAATGTGTGTATGCCTTTCTTTTCCCATCCAGGGTATCTGACTGTTGTTGTGCAATAAGGAGTAAATTGTTATTAAATAGGGGAGAATGCCTGTGCCATTTATGTTGGTTAGTACACTTTTTCTGTGTGTCACGCCATATCCGGATCACATGTGTAATAAGAGGGCCAAATCTTAAATTGCATTGCTTAATTGATATGTTGGTGTACACTATATCCTGCAGTCTATGTGGTGCCACTATATTATCCTCTAATGGTCTCCAGGATACCGCTGCTTGCTAATCAAACCAAGTGATCAGTGGTCTTAAAGAGAATCTTTTTAATCGTGGACGTTTGTTGTTCCAAATAAATTTATATGCAGCGGAGTGTGTCATAATCACGGCGAGAGCGTACTTCACTCCCCCTCCTTCTCCCCTCACATTCACCACGCACTCCTCTTCATCCTCCCTTCCATCCACCACGCACTCCTCTTCATCCTCCCTTCCTCCCACCACGCACTCCTCTTCATCCTCCCTTCCTTCCACCACGGAAGCCTCACGCCCTTATATGGTCAGCATCCCTTCACCTCCCGTCACTCAACCCAGCTGCACTTCATCCCCTGATTCACACGCTGACAGGCACCTCACTCCTCACAGCTGTATCCCATCCCCTGATGATGAGGACCCTACTTCAACCGGACGACGCTGACCAGAAGTCGTCGTGGTGTTAGTATCATTACCTAGGTACGACGCCTCAGTCTGAAGACCTGCTAGGCATCCCCGTGTGATCATTCCTGTACTAACTTCCCTCTCTTGTGCCCAGGACCTCCGTGCCAGCGTGTTCCTGTCTGGACCCCCCTGGAGCTTACTGAGGAGTTCCAGCTCCCTCTCTCAAACACGAAACCGTGTCTCCCGTCTGCAGTGGCACTGGAGTGCGCCTGCCCCCGTTATCCCCCTATTCATACCTGTTGTACATTTCTGGATGTAATTCTTGCCTGCTTGGGAATACCATTAAAACCCCTTGAAACGCTCCATTCTCCTCTCCTGTGTTCAGCGATTGGGCTCTGCTTAAAACCCACTCTCACAGAGTGTAGTTTTTGCCAGTAACCAGCAGGGGGGGGGGGGGGGGGGGGTAACGGCAACATCTAACTGATGAAGTTAATTCTGGGCAAAACATTCATCTTAACTATTGACGCTCGGAGTCATTTGTGATCCTGTCTCGCAATCCGGAATAATTATACTTCACCGTTTGGCTAATAGTGGGGAATATTTCAACTCCAAGACATTTAAAGTGTTCTACCATGGGTATATTAGCTGGGAGGAAGGTAGCCTTCGGAGTCACGTTGAGTGGAAGGAAGGCCGATTTTGGCCAGTTTATCTTAAATCCCGATAGATTGCCAAAATAATCTATTACTTTGAGAAGATGAGGTAGGGAGGTGGCGGGGTTTTGCATGAACAAGATTACATCATCTGCATATAAGCTAATGTGATGCTGTGTGCCCTTAATTGAGATCGGTGCTATGGACACACCACTGAGGATTAACGGGGCTACCGTGGACAGGGTGAGCAGCTTTAAGTACCTGGGGGTCCACATCTCAGAGGATCTGACATGGTCAACACACATAGACACAGTAGTAAAGAAGGCGAAGCAGCGCCTCTACCACCTGAGACAGTTAAGGAAGTTCAGAGTATCGGGGAAGATACTCCAGTCCTTCTACTCAGGAGCTGTAGAGAGCATCTTGACCGGAAACATCACTGCCTGGTATGGAAACAGCACGGCACAGGACAAGAAGGCCCTACAGAGTGGTGCGCTCAGCCGAGCGTACCACGGGTATTGCACTACCTCCCCTGCAGGTTCTATACAACAAGAGGTGCAAATCCAGAGCCTGCAGAATAATGAAAGACCCCCACCACCCCAATAACAGCCTGTTCCAGCTGCTGAGGTCAGGCAGACGCCTGCGAACCCCAGCTACTAGGACAGAGAGGCTTAGGCTCAGCTTCTTCCCCCAGGCCATCAGAGCCTTGAACAATGAACATTGAGTGCCACAGAACACTGAACTATCCACACACAAGCACACATGAGCACACACACGACACGCACGCTCGCTCACACACTAGCAGCCACTTTAACACTTTAACACACACTCATGCCGCACTCACCCACACTTATTGCCAAAGGAAAGGCCACTTTAAATTAGTATAGCAACAGTAACAGTGTATTGCACTACCAAAGCTACCTAGCATGTCCTATATGCTCTGTAAATAACTATGTACAGATACCGAGATGTCACACCATGTTACCTGTTACCTGTTATTGCACAATGTTGTTGTTGTTTTTATTGGATTCTATTATATGTTGTACCACTGTATTGCACATCGTTGCGGGCAAGACCACCCGCATTTCATTGTATACTTGTATGCCGTGACAAATAAAACTCTTGACTTGACTTGACTTGACTTGGATTGGGATTGTCTTATATACTGTGCTAAAGGTTCAAGGGATAGAGCAAATAGTCCGGGACTAAGAGGACAACCCTGTCTGGACGAGCGCGACACAGGGAAGAGTGGAGAGCAGAGTTTACCTTAAAATCATGGCCGATGGACCTGTATATAGTACTTTGATCATATGAATGAACCCATCACCTAACCCCATCCTTCTAAGTACTGCCCATAAATAAGACCATTCCAACCTGTCAAAGGCTTTCATCGCGTCTAAGGATAACACAGCCGTAGGAGGCGCGGCATCCTTGCTGGCATCTATCACATGCAGTAACCGTCTAATATTATCCGTGATCAGGCGGCCTCTTATGAAGCCTGTCTGATCAGGGTGAACTAAAGATGTCATATGCTTTTGAAGTCGGATGGCTAGTACCTTAGCGTACAGCTTGAGATCGGTTCTGTTGTGAAGGATCAGATTAAACCGAATATGTATATTTATTTATATATATTTAATTGTATTTGTATATCGTTTGATATCCCCTGTATATTCCTTGTACAATATGCATTGAATATCCCCGTTTCTACTAAACAGCCCATAATAGTTTCATTCTACCATTGGACGAGAACCTGGCGCCAGGTTGCCATACCCCTAGGTTCAAGTTCAATCGTGCCGCCTAACATGTCGAGGCAACCCCCGGTTCCGCGCAGTAATATGCCGGGCGAAATACGTGTGGTACTATTTGTTCATAGCGCATATATATATGGCGCTCGTAAAGTAGAACTTTCTTTTAGTCCAGTTCTTTACCCTCCAACAGAGTGACAGACGCAAAAGCCTCCCCACGAAGCACGTGCGGTGTAGTAGGGCCTACTTGGCCCAGAATAGGCATTGAGATATCGTGTAGATTAATAGTTGAATGGTCATAGTTTGGCACCATACCGTCGAGTTGGACGTATTCTATTAAGCTAATAATAGTCTATTTATGTATGGTGCATCGTTCGGTTCGAGTTCTACAGTTATCAGTACCCCCATCGTTCCTGACGTTATCTGGACGCTTATCCAGGCTGGTCAGACCCCTAGTGGTGATTGCATCCGAGGAGCTCCGGGTCAAGAGCGACTGGACCTGTATATTGGATTACTCTACCCGACGACGGCGAGCCTTCCACGGCTCTTGGATTATGCTTTATGTGCTTTGATTATTCCATGGATAAAGGCCAACACTGTCGAGTGTTGGAATTACCCCCCCGGAGAGGACTACAGGTGAGGCGGCGCTCTACACGTGAGGTCGCACCACGTCTCTCCGTTGTGGACCGGCAGATACCGTTCCACAGAGGGTCCAGCTGTATTCGTCTGCGGCCCGAGGTTCTGTGGGCACTGGGTCTAAGACTTTGGATTCTCCCAAGACACCGTCGGCCAGATGGGATACCGCCAGCGACTTCTCTAACCCCCCCCTCCTACTGTCTTACAACCAGCTGGACCCCCCCCCCCTTAGTGTATCCAGCTATAATCATTTAAGTACTATCGCTATCGTTTCCTAAATATTCCAGGTTGTATACTTACTCCCTGCGCAACCAGAGATTGGACATTCAATGTTGATTTACCTACGAATACTCATTTGCCATAAAAGTGCATACTCAACATTTCAAATCATAAATGTAATTAAGTGAATGTTGTATACACCCTTTGCTGTATTAAATATTCGATTTGGTCCATTTGTGTTGGTTCGTTTCATCAGGTGGGAAAGTGTTCATCATACTTATATCTTGTAC
Organism: Notolepis coatsorum; assembly: GCF_963971535.1. Lineage (NCBI taxonomy): Eukaryota > Metazoa > Chordata > Actinopteri > Aulopiformes > Paralepididae > Notolepis > Notolepis coatsorum. Next base: position 32,023,033 of record NC_140177.1, on the reverse strand, counting down.
TGGGTGGCCAGAAGTTAAAGTACATGAGGTAGTGGTATTAAATATCATATCTAACAATACAGTCAGGGAATTGTACCCCTCAGCTATAATTGGTCCTTCGAGCCGGATGGTAACTAGTGTAATATTAATATAGTGTTATTAATATCGAAATGGCCTATGATGAACACTCCACGAAACGATCCTCCTAACCTAGAACGCCCGCGGCGCAGACGACAGACACCTCAGTACTTAGAGGCTTACACTGTCAGTCAACTACCTAGCCTTCGACAAACGGTAAACGTGGTAAAAGTAGAAAGTAAAATTATGTCTGACCTTAACGACCAGGTTTCCCCGACCACAGAGGCCCTAGTAGGTCCTAATGTAACTGACCAAGCCCACGGTGGGGACCAGGAGGGAATTGACATGCCTTTACCCCCCGCCACTACTAAAGAAGTAGTCCCCGACACGCCCCGGGAGGAAGATAGCCCTACAGAGAGGGAACTCTGCACGGAAGAAGAAGAGGAGAGCGCCGAGGAACTAGAGCTCCAGGACTCCCCAACGAGTACCCCCAGGAGCGGTTCACGCAGGAGCGGCTCACCTCCACTACCGCCTTCCCCCAGCGAAGCGGAGAGGATACTACAACAGGCGTTCCTCGTCAGCCTGACAGCCTCTACCGAACGCGATCGGCTCCAAGCACAGACGCTTAGCGAGCGCGAACGTCTCCAAGCCCAGGCGACCAGCGAGCGCGAACACCTCCAAGCACAGCAACGGAGCGAAGAACAGCGCACAAGTCTGGAGATGAGACGCTTCCAGATGGAAGAGAATATGGCAAGAGACCGGGCCGACGCCCAGCGCGCCGCTGCCGGTGCCCAAAGAGAAACAGAGCGCGCCGCCGCCGACGCCCAGCGCGCCGCTGCCGGTGCCCAAAGAGACGCAGAGCGCGACAGACTACAAGCGCAACTGATAGAGCAGCTGATCAAAAGGACAACTCCCTCTCCCTCCGCCAGGGGCTCAAGGAACTCGTCGAGACAGCAGTCAAGAGCAGCGTCACCGCAACGAGCAAGCAACCCTGAACTTGACCAACAGACCGAGTCTAGACCCCCCGCAGACCCCTTTCCCATACCGGTCCAAGCGAGACCCAGCTACAAGGAAGGAGCGGCCTACACTGCGGAGAAGCTAAATAAACGATTACAAGATCTGGAAGATTTGATAGAAGAAGAAGAGGGAGAAGAGGAGAACCAAGCCCGACGACAGCACAGTACTCCACCGGACCAGGAGGTCCCATACAGTCCAGGCTATACCCCCGCGGCGCTGCGCTACAGACCCCCGACTCTATTTACGGGTGAGCACGACGCACGACCAGCCCCGAGGAACAGTACCTGGACCAGCGGGCCATGGTACCCTGCCAGTACCAGCCCACAGCGAGGCGCAAGAGGGGACTCGCCCAGGAGGTCTCTCCCCCAACGCTCGCCGATGTATCAGCCATCCACGGCGTCATACAAAGCCACGCCGTCATTCCCAGACTTCGCCTATGAGAGTCGAGCACAGTACACGGAGCTCCGGATGTGTTTAGAGACAATGATGGTGGATGTCGTTGATGAACGCCACAAGTATGCAATATTATTGAAGCACCTGAAAGTACCGCGAGCGCACAATATAGCGCTAGCCTATGCTACCTCCTCGACCCCATACTCAGCGGCCCTTGCAGCGCTGGATCAAAGATATGGACGTATATGGGATTACGTAATCCAGGAGATAAGGCATATTGACCGCCTACCCCCAGCCACAGACAATCGTTCACTAGACGACCTGTCAATCAACGTGCAGTCCCTGGTGGGGATGCTGGGAGCTCAACGGGAGAAGGGCAGGCATGAGCTGTACGCCAACTCTAACGTTGAGAGGATTTTGGAGAAGCTGCCACCCGCAAGACAGGAGCGCTTTCGGCGGCAGAGGGACTACCGAGATCCCGACGGCCCCGAGCCATCCCTCCTTGATCTGGCCGACTTCTTGGCGAGAGAGGTCAGCAGCTTACGACTGGACACCTTCGGGCGGAGCACGCCAAGCTCCAGAGAGGGACCCAGGAGAATAAGTGATGGAAGAAGATCGGTGACTGTCATGCACCAATCAGAGTCAGTACCGAGCAGTAAGAGTCACAGCACCCCCTCGAGAAAGGAGAAGTGGAAGATAGCGTGTCCCTACTGTGAGAAAGAACACTGGCTGTCACAATGTGACTCATTCACAAAGATGAATGCAGAAGAAGTGAGCCAATGGATAAAGTCCAACCGGCGCTGTTATCGATGTGCGCGGCCCCACATGGCAGCCGAATGCCGCCTAAAGAAAAGGTGCAGCCGGTGCGATGGAGCCCATCTAGATATACTACACGATAGTAACGGAAGACGGCCTATCCCTGCACCACGGAGCGGCACCAAGGCAAGTGTCATGTACATTGACCCCGCCAGCAGCAACGGAGCTCAAGTGCTCTTAAAGGTAGTCCGTGTGACATTGAGCTACCAGGATAAAGTCATGGACACTTACGCCGTCCTTGATGACGGGTCAGAGAAGACCCTTCTGCTCGCCTCCGCTGCGACTCAACTGGGACTGCGGGGGAGCAAGAACGAAATGACGATTCGGACAATAAGAAGAGATTTAAAGACGATAAAGGGCGAGAATGTCTCCTTCACTATCGCAGCCAACGGGCAGCCAGAGCGACGGTACAAGATCACAAATGCTTTCACAAGCCAAGAAATAGGACTCTCGCAGTACACCTACCCTGTCACCAAGTTGATGGATAAATATGTGCACCTGCGCCAATTACCTATCCCGCTCATAAACGGCGCTACCCCGACCCTGTTGATAGGCTCCGACCATGCAGAACTCATAGTCCCGATTGACCGGGTCCATACAGGTCCCCGAGGCTGTCCTGCAGCCGTCGAGACCCGCTTAGGATGGACATTACAAGGCCCCCTCGCTAAATCTCTCAACCGAACCGCAGCCACTAGCTGCTTCCACTCCCGAACGACAGAAGAAGACACCACTCTCCTGCAGCATGTCGAGAGGCTATGGACCCTAGAGACAATGCCCTTTAAGAACGAAAAGAAAGACATTCGCTCTAAAGAAGACATTTACGCCATCCACCTACTCGAGCAGGGGATAAAGAGAGTCACAGTCGGCGGAGTGATGAGATACGCAACTCCACTCCTGAGGCGAGAGGGAATGCCCCCCTTTCACGCAAAGAAAGACGCCACGGAGCGCTATCTACTGAACACAGAGTGGCGCCTAGCCAAAGACCCCGCTCAACAGAGTGTGTACCGAGCTGAGATTGAGAAGCTAATCACAGCGGGACACGTAACAAAGATTGACATTAAAGAGGCCGATCAGACGACCGAATCATGGTACGTGCCGCATCACAAGGTCCATCACAATGGCAAGGATCGCATTGTGTTTAACTGCAGCTACCAGATCGGATCCCAAAATCTGAATAAAGAGCTCTTGCCCGGCCCCACACTCGGCCCCTCCCTACTAGGCGTGCTACTGCGCTTCCGCCAGGACAAGGTGGCTATAAGCGGGGATATCAAAGGGATGTTCTTGCAAGTGAGACTAGTAGAGGAGGACAAGCCTCTGCTACGGTTCCTATGGAGAGAGAAGATCGGAGATGAGAACCCATCCATCTACCAGTGGGAAGTACTCCCCTTCGGAACCACATGCAGCCCGTGCTGTGCTACATTTGCACTACAGAAACACGTCACAGAGGACCCAGCAGCAGATGAAGAGGTCCAACACAGTGTGAAGAACAGTTTCTACGTAGACAACTGTCTACAAAGTGTCTCGACTCAAGAAGAAGCCGAGGCTCTCCTAATCAAGTTACGCGCCTCCCTAATCAAAGGAGGCTTTGATCTCAGGCAGTGGGCCAGCAGTGACCCGCACGTATTGCGCAGCCTCTCCTCCGCAGACAAGGCTGCCAGCAGCGAGACCTGGATGGCGACAATCCCAGGAGAAGCCCAAGAAATGACACTAGGATTAGTCTGGCGCTTCAAAACAGACTCGCTCCACTATAGACACAAACCCTTGGCTCCAGAGCAAGGAAGGTCGGCGGCGATACCGACCACCAGACGGAGTGTGTACAGAACACTCGCCAGACAATATGACCCGTTGGGATGTATTCTACCTTACACCACCAGGGCAAAGATGATTGTACGAGCACTATGGGACAAGGACCAGGGCTGGGACGACCCAATACCCGCACACCTTGCCTCAACATGGAGAGAGTGGGAGACGGAACTCCGCTCACTCCCAGGTGTCAATATACGCCGCAGCTACTTCCCATCCACAGTGAGGCCAGAGACATGCGAGATTGAGCTACACGTCTTCAGCGATGCCTCCGAAGTAGCCTACGGATCGGTTGCTTATTTGCGTGCCCAAGAGATGGGAGGAGAGATACACACTGCTTTCATACTGGCCCGCTCAAGGATAGCCCCACGTAAGCAACAATCTATCCCACGTCTAGAGCTCTGCGCAGCCCTCGCAGGAGCGCATCTAGCCACGTTAATCCAACGTGAACTCACCATTCCGGTGCATAGAACAATCTTGTGGTCAGATTCCACGACAGTACTCACATGGATTAAGTCTGATTCATGCAGATACAAAGTCTTCGTGGGAGTCAGAGTCACCGAGATTCAGGAACTAACAGAAAAAGCAAGCTGGAGATATGTGGATACCAAACACAACCCAGCTGACGTCATCACCCAGGGAATGTCCCTGGATGACCTAACCCGTCGCAACATCTACAGTGACGGACCAGCATTCCTCCAGCTCCCGGAAGGAGATTGGCCTACGCCCACCCCGAGGGAAGCAAGTAGCGAGGAGGCTGAAAACAAGAAGCCTATGTTCTGTGGACTGAGCACTGTCGCCTCCACAGACCCGAATATAGATGACTGCATTACCCTAGAGAGTGCGCAACAAAGGACATTCCTGCGGCACCACCCAGAGATTCAGTCCACCACTGACATGTCAGCAGCTGACTACGAAGAAGCAGAACTTCTTCTACTACAACGAGCCCAGAGAGACTCGTTCCCCGATGAGCTAGACTGTCTACAGGGAGGAAACTCCGTCCCATCAGACAGCAGACTGATTCACCTGGCACCAGAGAGTGACGCACATAATCTCATCAGAGTGGGCCTGCGGAGAGCCCCCGATCTACCAGATGACATTAAGCACCCGATCGTCTTGAACAGCCGACACAAGGTCACAGAGCTGATCATAAAGAAATACGACGAGGATGTGCACCACGCAGGAGCAGAGAGAGTCTTCGCGGAGATCAGACGTCGTTATTGGATATTACAAGGGAGAGAAGCAGTACGGCGCTTCCAGCGAACCTGTCTAGACTGCCGTAAGTGGCGCGCGCAGCCCAGCATACCACGGATGGCTGACCTACCCCCCTGTCGCCTCCGAATCGGCGACAAGCCATTCCACTCCACAGGCATGGACTGTTTTGGCCCGTTGTATATAAAGAGAGGAAGAGGCACCGAGAAGCGGTGGGGTATTGTATTCAAATGCATGACCACCAGAGCGATACATATCGAGCTCCTTCCGACCATGAGCACAGACTCATTCCTTATGGCCTTCCGGAGATTCATATCACGGAAAGGACAACCGTCTACATTGTTGTCTGATCACGGGACCAACTTCAAAGGCGGAGAAAGAGAGCTGAGAGAGAGCTTCCAAGCTATGGGCCCAGAACTTAAGACCCACCTCGCTCCAGCCCAGGTTGACTTCCAGTTTAATCCCCCGAACGCACCCCACTTCGGTGGAACCTGGGAACGAGAAGTACGTTCTATAAAGACAGCCCTGTATGCCGTACTCGGAGCCCAGACTGTGGCAGAGGAAGTCCTAATGACAGTCCTCACGGAGATCGAGGGAGTATTGAACTCAAAGCCCCTCGGTTACGTCTCCAGTGATGTAGCAGATGTCGACCCAGTCACCCCCAACACACTCCTAATGGGGCGGCTGGACCCCGCGCTACCCCAGACAATGTACAGGCCCGAAGAAGCGAACGGCCGAAGACTGTGGAGGTACAGCCAAGTACTAGCTGACAAGTTTTGGAGCAGCTTCCTACTTCACTACCTACCGTCTCTACAGACCCGCCAGAAGTGGGTAAAAGAGAGAGACAATTTGACAGAAGGAACAGTCGTCATGATAGTTGACCAGTCACTCCCCAGAGCTATGTGGCCGGCTGGCCGCGTAAGCAAAGTGATCACCGGTGCCGATGGCAAGGTCCGAGCAGCTGAAGTACTCGTCCAAGGGCGCACCTACACACAGCCCGTGGCGAGGCTCATAGAACTGCCCCGACTCCCAGATACTATCGATGATGACCATGACCCTATGACTTTGTGAGTTGACTGACCCTTACAGCGGACCTTGAGTGGAAGACAGTGCGGTTAATCTGTCTCTGCTTAGCTAATTAGGTGGGACTAATTAGGGGGCGGCTGTTGTGAAGGATCAGATTAAACCGAATATGTATATTTATTTATATATATATATTTAATTGTATTTGTATATCGTTTGATATCCCCTGTATATTCCTTGTACAATATGCATTGAATATCCCCGTTTCTACTAAACAGCCCATAATAGTTTCATTCTACCATTGGACGAGAACCTGGCGCCAGGTTGCCATACCCCTAGGTCCAAGTTCAATCGTGCCGCCTAACATGTCGAGGCAACCCCCGGTTCCGCGCAGTAATATGTCGGGCGAAATACGTGTGGTACTATTTGTTCATAGCGCATATATATATGGCGCTCGTAAAGTAGAACTTTCTTTTAGTCCAGTTCTTTACCCTCCAACAGAGTGACAGACGCAAAAGCCTCCCCACGAAGCACGTGCGGTGTAGTAGGGCCTACTTGGCCCAGAATAGGCATTGAGATATCGTGTAGATTAATAGTTGAATGGTCATAGTTTGGCACCATACCGTCGAGTTGGACGTATTCTATTAAGCTAATAATAGTCTATTTATGTATGGTGCATCGTTCGGTTCGAGTTCTACAGTTATCAGTACCCCCATCGTTCCTGACGTTATCTGGACGCTTATCCAGGCTGGTCAGACCCCTAGTGGTGATTGCATCCGAGGAGCTCCGGGTCAAGAGCGACTGGACCTGTATATTGGATTACTCTACCCGACGACGGCGAGCCTTCCACGGCTCTTGGATTATGCTTTGTGTGCTTTGATTATTCCATGGATAAAGGCCAACACTGTCGAGTGTTGGAATTACCCCCCGGAGAGGACTCCAGGTGAGGCGGCGCTCTACACGTGAGGTCGCACCACGTCTCTCCGTTGTGGACCGGCAGATACCGTTCCACAGAGGGTCCAGCTGTATTCGTCTGCTGCCCGAGGTTCTGTGGGCACTGTGTCTAAGACTTTGGATTCTCCCAAGACACCGTCGGCCAGATGGGATACCGCCAGCGGCTTCTCTAACCCCCCCCTCCTACTGTCTTACAACCAGCGGGACACCCCCCCCCCCTTAGTGTATCCAGCTATAATCATTTAAGTACCATCGCTATCGTTTCCTAAATATTCCAGGTTGTATACTTACTCCCTGCGCAACCAGAGATTGGACATTCAATGTTGATTTACCTACGAATACTCATTTGCCATAAAAGTGCATATCCAATATTTCAAATCATAAATGTAATTAAGTGAATGTTGTATACACCCTTTGCTGTATTAAATATTCGATTTGGTACATTTGTGTTGGTTCGTTTCATCAGGTGGGAAAGTGTTCATCATACTTATATCTTGTACTGGGTGGCCAGAAGTTAAAGTACATGAGGTAGTGGTATTAAATATCATATCTAACAATACAGTCAGGGAATTGTACCCCTCAGCTACAGAGAGTATAAAAATAGGCTTTTAAAGTTAAATATAAAAAAAGGGAGTAGCAGCTTAACAGAATGCGACCTCACATCCTCGACCGGGAACCGGAACCTGGATTATTCAATTGCTTAATTGTCTTGAATGTTAAATTTATGACAAATATGTAAAAACACCCAAAATATTAAACATTATTTTAATTTGGGTATTTGACTGTAATTTGACAGTAAGTATTTGGCAACAGTTGCTGCCAGACATTTACCATTTAAAAACAGTGTACCTTATCAACTGCTTCGCCTCAGCGCAGGTCTGTACAATGTAGTGAGGTTGTTTGTACTCGAGTGAAACGTGTGTCAAATAACATGTTTATTGTTAGCTATTGACTTCTTTACTGCATGCTGCCATCTCTATGAGAAGTTCAGTATTGCGTCATCATTTTGAATCGAGTGAGTAGACAGTATAATACATAGTCAAGGACAGACATTCAAAAGAAACAAATCAATATGTGACTCATGCTACGGCCTACGCTGCTGTCTTTCAGAGGCTGCAGTGGGCTCAGTTGTGCTCAGTTGTGCTCAGTTGGGCTCTGTTGGGCTCTGTTACAGTGGGTGATAATGTAAATATTGTCACAAGGAAAGAGGAAATTACATACCTGGGTTCCATCCTAGAAGCAAATCTTTCCTGTGACAAAATGGCATCCAATGTAATCACAAAAGTCAACCAAAGAACAATATTCTTGTACCGGATCTCCTCTCTGGTAAACAAGAATACCCTGAAGACTCTAGCAGGAGCACTCATTCAAGGATATACGACTATGCTTGCACCTCATGGTACTCCTAGAACCCACCTCACCCATCACTGACTATAAGGGGACAACATCACCCATAAATAGCTCTGTCACATTAACCGAGGAGTTGAACCATTTCTATGCCCGGTTCGACAGAGCAAACAGGGAACAAATAGTACAGCCCCTCCCCCCCAGCGGCACAGCCCCCGTCCTGAGCCACCATGAAGTCAGGTGTTGCCTCCGGAATACCAACCCAAGGAAGGCAGCAGGACCTGATGGAGTGGTGGGCCGCATACTGAAGGAGTGTGCGGACCAGTTGACGGAGGTCTTCACAGATATATTTAATCTTTCCCTGCTACTATCATATGTCCCAGCATGCTTCAAAACATCCACAATTATACCAGTACCCAAGCAGTCAGTTGTCACGTGCCTGAATGATTACAGACCCGTGGCACTCACCCCCCTCCCTGCTAAATGTCTAGAGAAACTGGTCAGGAAACACATCACATCCATCATTCCGGCCTCCTTTGACCAATACCAGTTTGCTTACAGGCAGAACAGATCAACTGAAGATGCTATAGCCATTGTGCTTCATACCGCCCTAGAACACCTAGAGAAGAAAAACACCTACGTAAGAATGCTCTTTGTCGACTATAGCTCTGCCTTCAACACCATACTCCCCCGTAAACTCATCAGTAAACTCCAAACCCTGGGTCTGTGTAATACACTGTGTAACTGGGTGCTGGACTTCCTCACAAACCGCACACAAGCCGTCAGACTGGGCAACTACACCTCGTCCACCCTGTCTCTCAGCACCGGCGCCCCGCAGGGTTGCGTACTCAGCCCACTACTGTACACCCTGCTCACACATGACTGTTCCCCCTCCTACCCCTCCAATTACATCATCAAGTTCGCAGACGATACCACAGTTGTGGGTCTCATAACAAACAACAATGAGTCTGCCTACAGGAGGGAGGTGGAGGACCTTATAGTCTGGTGTGATAATAACAACCTGGCGCTCAATATAAAGAAAACAAGAGAGATTATAGTGGATTTTAGAAGATCAAGGCCTGACCACTCCCCTCTGCTCATCAACAACGAAGTAGTGGAGAGGGTCACAGAGTTCAAGTTCCTGGGTCTCAGTGTGAGTGAGACCCTGTCCTGTAGCACCAACACCGCCTCAGTGATCGGAAAAGCTCAGCAACGCCTATACTACCTAAGGAAGCTGAAGCAGGCTGGCCTGCCACGAAATCTCTTTGTCAACTTTTACCATTGTGCGGTTGAGAGTGTGCTGACCTACGGTGTGTCTGTGTGGTTCTCCAGCTGCACAAAGGCAGAGCAAGAGGCTCTACAGAGGGTGGTGAAGGCGGCAGGCAGGATCGTCGGGACTCCTCTACCAAACATCACCTCCGTCTTCACCTCCCGCTGCCTCCACCGCTCCAAATGTATCATCAAGGACCAGTCGCACCCAGCACATCACCTCTTTCAGCTCCTTCCCTCAGGGAGGAGATACCGGTCAATACATGCTAAGAGTACACGATTTAAGAACAGCTTTTTCCCCCAAGCAGTTAGACTGTTAAACACTCATTGACTGTCCCCTCACGTGCACCATGCACTTACCACTGCACTTGATAATCTTTGATTACCACCCATTATGCACTTTATTATTTAAAATATTCTGTTATGTACAGTGTTATGTGTTATGTGTTCATGTATGTATTATGTACTACGGTCTGTGGGAGCTCCCCTGAAATTTCGTTGTATACTGTGCAATGACAATTAAAAGTCTATTCTACCCCTGCCCATTTTGACAACCTAGGATGGCTTAGAGTAGACGACAGAGTACAGCAACTTGCAATGGGCCTGGTGTCAACTTGATCTCAATTCCAAACAATCTAGACAGCATGTATGGTTAATATTAGCCTTTTACCTCTGCTAGATCACATTTATCAATAAAGGTGCTATTTTTCTTTTGTGATCAAATGTGATGTCTGTTAAAAAAAAGAATCCGTTATAATCAAGACATTTCACCTACGATTTCCAGGTCCAGTGGGCCCAGTATATAATTATTAAGGCTGTCAAAGTTAACGCGATATTAACGCGTTAACGCACAATTCTTTTAACGCCACTATTCTTTTTACGCACGATTAACGTTTAAATATATATAATTATTCACTCATGTGTATTATTGATACTGTGTGTGTGTGTGTGCGTTTATTTTGTACATTATCTAACGTTAACACGAACCTAAACTAACGTTACAAATAACCTAAAGTTAGTTTAGGTTCGTGTTAACGTTAGATAATGTACAAAATAAACGTTTTCCGCTGCTATAGACGTCGCTCTTTTATTTTGAAACCCCCCAGAAAGGAAGTCATTGCTCTCGTTATCTGCTTGATTGTCCGGTTGCTGGTTAGCTCCGAGCGTTAGTAGTATTTAGTATATTATCAATACCAGCCATTGGATTACTGTTTTCTAAATTGGGGAGGCTTTTAATCGTCAAGGTAAGAGGATTTCAAGTCATGGTATCTATAAACTTCAATCGGTTCAGATCTTTTGAATGAATGAGAATGTAAACAAACACGCCGTCACGTTGAAATCACCGGCTGCGCTCATACAGTAGTGGTTGGGCAAGTATATTTGCTTATAAAACGTAATTGTCTAATTCAATTATTTTTTATTTCTCCACGTGGTGAATACACAGGTCACAACATGTTTACATGAACGTTTTGGAGTTGTATTTGGAGTGTATTCTGCAATCTGTTAATAAACTTTTCAATCAATCAATCAAACTATACACAGTAAGGGAACGTCGGGCTCCGGCCCTTACTCACTTCCAGTGATGAAGCTAAGCTATGCTAACGGAGCGTCTGTTCCCAAAGCTAAATGCACGCACAGAGACAAAAAAGGTATGTATCTTCTTGTCTAACTCCAGGGAAGATGTTAAATAAGCTAATTTCCCAAAATGTTGGCGTTTTCCTTTAAGCCTATCGAGATATACCTCATCTCATGTACCTATTGTACTCCATCAACGAATAAAAACAAGTACACCCTCACCTGCCGGGTCACGCCTCTATGAAGGCGTAGCCTATAAGACAGTAGGCATGGTAAGCTTGTAATCTGTCTCAAATTGTTGCATCTCCAACAAGAATAAGTCTAGGCAGTGATGGTATTATTTCTGGGACATGCATTGACCATATTTATACAAATGTTTCTGAACAATGCTCTAAGGCTGTCTCTGTCCCTGTAGGGTTCAGTGACCACAATATAATAGCTGTCACTAGAAAAACAAAGGTTCCAAAACTTAAAGCTAAAATCATATTAACACGGTCCTATAAAAGATTGAATGAAGATTCATTTATTGATGAAATATCCAGTATAGATTGGAACATGGTGTGTAGTGAGGATGACCCTGAAGCTGCCCTGGATTTATTTATGTCAAGATATATGAGTGTTGTAAACAAGTATGCTCCTTTAAAAAAATTCACGGTCAAAAATAGATCTGCCCCATGGCTTGACAGCAGTCTCAGGACCCTAATGAAAGAGAGAGACATGGCCAAAAAAGCCTCAGTTAGTTCTGGTTCAATTGATGACAGGCATAAATACTGTGCTTTACGCAATCAGGTGACAAAACTAAACAAGGTAAAAAAAGGGACTATTTTAAACAAAGGTTATATGATGCGAGAAATGATAGCAAACAAATATGGAATGTTTTTAATGAAATGATGGGTCGAAAGACAACTGTGTGCACACCCTTAGTGGAATCAAATGGATTTGTTCTCACGAAACCAGGTGAGATTGCAAATCATTTTAATGATTATTATGTGGGTAAAGTATCTAAACTAAGGCATGCTATGAATATGTCAAACAACCGGAAAACAAATGACTGTATTAAGTATATTATAATGAAAGACAAAATGTGTGAATTTGAATTTCATCAGGCTGAAGTCAGTGAGGTGGAGCGGTTACTCCGCTCTCTTCCTGATAGTAAGTTAGCAGGCCTAGATAACCTGGATAGTAAAGTGCTGAGAATGACTGCTGGTATTATAGCATCTCCTATATGTCATATTATGAATAGATGTTTGGATGTGGGTCTATTTCCAAAGATGTGGAAGGAGGCTAAGGTTTTTCCTTTACCTAAGGATACCAAAGCTGCTTTTAATGAGGGAAATTCTAGACCTATAAGTATTTTACCTGTCTTGAGCAAAATCATGGAAAAGTTGGTGCATTCACAAATTCAAGAGTATTTTGTTTCAAACAAGCTTGCAACAGATTCTCAACATGCCTATAGAGCTGGTCACTCTACTTCTACTGCCTTGATACAGATGACTGATGACTGGCTTAAAGCTATAGATAACTCTATGTTGGTGGGAGCTGTGCTGTTAGATTTTAGTGCTGCATTTGATGTGCTGGACCATTTTCTACTGGTTGATAAACTTAAATGTTATGGTTTTAACTCTTCTGCTTTAAAGTGGATACTAAGTTATTTGTCCTCTAGATCACAGAAGGTGTATCTAAATGGCAGCCTGTCCAGTAGCAGAGGTCTAGAGTGTGGCGTGCCGCAAGGAAGTTGCCTAGGACCTTTGCCCTTCTCTGTATTTACGAATGACCTATCTTGGGCTACCAAATGTGCTACAACAGTTCTTTATGCAGATGATTCAACATTGTATTACGCGGCACCATCATGCAATGTACTTAATGAAGTTTTGAGTAGAGAACTTAAAGTTGTGCATGACTGGGTAGTATGTAATAGACTTGTCCTTAATATCTCCAAGACTAAATGTATTGTGCTGGGAACAAGGCACAGGTTATCTACAAATCCAAAGCTTCATTTAAACTTGTGTAATTCAGCAGTTCAACAAGTTGAAAGTACTAAACTCCTTGGAGTGATGCTGGATTGCACTCTGTCTTGGTCTCAGCATATTAATTATATTATTTTAAAAATGGGAAGAGCAATTGGTATTTCCAGGAAATGTGCTTCTTTTGTTGCCCGTCCCCTTTTATGTCAGATAGTGCAAAGTTTAGTTTTATGTCATCTTGACTATTGCTCTGCGATGTGGTCATCTGCTGCCAGTGGTGACCTCAGGAAGCTCCAGGTGGTCCAGAACAGGGCAGCACGGTTGGTACTGGGCTGCTCACTAAGGTCTAATGTGAGCCGTATGCATGCCCGCCTCTCTTGGCTTAACGTTGAAAATAGATTGTCTTTTAATATACTTGTGCTGTTCAAGTTGGTCATGAGCAGTAAGACTCCTGTTTTTATACATAATCAGATTGTTTTTAGTAATACTGTGCACGAGCATTACACTAGAGGTTCCAGTAGTGGGCAGCTTGAATTGCCAGGTCCTAGAACCAGCGCTCTGGGGAGATCTTTTATTTTTAGAGCATTAACTCTGTGGAATGGCCTGCCTCGGAACCTCTGCTGCATTTACAGTAGATTCACTTTTAAAAAGAATCTTAAATTGTTTTTAAATTGTTTTAACACTGTAAAGTAATTTTTTGTTTTTGTTTTACACTAATGTAATTTTAGCTATATTAATTGTTACAGAAGACTAGCTGGTTGCTATCGCACCAGCTAATGGGGATCCCTAATAAAATAAAATAAAATCAAATGGTCACTAATACACTCTTCCTCGCCAAAATCTCGTTTCCAGTAAAAGATCCCTCAAGGGGACTCAGGGCCGCTTAAGAGCGGGACGCTCAGCCAGTACTCATATAACTAGGTTATATACATAACCTTCCGTTATATATCGTACTTGGCTTATCGCGTCCCGCTCTTAAGCCTATCGAGATATGGGTTAGAGCGGACGCGAGGCCCGACAAATGTACCCCCTGAGGACCCGTAAGCCCACATCAAGGGGTTTGGGGAGTCCCGTCACCCCATCCTTCCTAATGAAGGGGGGGCGCAGTCAACTCCACCGGAGTGCGAGCAAGGAGGAACTAGAACCCCTTGAACACACAGCACAGGCGGAACCACATGTGACCTAACACACTGTGGCCCATACCCACACACTCCTGCTACCCTACCAAAGGACGGGAAGCAGGAAAGGCCACAGACCCCAGAACCGCCTGGGAGACAGAACCCCCGGTCATGTCCATGAGGTAAAACCTTACAAAGGGGCCCGGGGAGGATCATGAAGCTGCAGCACAGATGTCCTCCACCGAGGCCCCACCCAGCAGAGCGGCAGAGGCAGCAACCCCACGAGTGGAGTGCGCCCTGACGCCCCCAGGGGGATCCAGCCCGGCCAACGTGTAGCAGAGGGCAATGCCCTCGCACAACCAATGGGACAGGCGTTGTTCGATAGTGCCTTACCGGCCTGAGAACCACCGTGACAGACAAAAAGCTGATCGGTGACCCCGAGGTCCTGAGTACGGCTGAGGTAATTCCCAAAGCACGGACCGGACATGACAGGTGAAGGCCCGCATCTAACTCACTAGCGTGAGGAGGCGGACGAAACGCCTGAACCACAATATCCCTGGAGCGGAAGAACTCCGGATATTTACAGGCACGAAGGCAGGATTAGGCCGCAGAGTGGCACCGCAATCGGAACGAAAGACAGGCACTCTGGTCGTACCGAGAGAGCACAAAGCACACCCACGCGTTCAGCGGAGGTGACGGCCAGCAAGAACGCAGTCTTGAACGACAGCTGTTCCAACGGCGCTTGCTCAAGAGGCTCAAACGGGGCGAAGGACAACCGACCGAGGACCAATTGAAGATCCCAACTCGGAGCCAAAGAGCGTTGCACCGGCTTAACGCGTCGAGCGCCAAGCAGGAAACGCTTCACAAGAGGGTGGCTGAACAAGACATCCCCCTCAAATCCCTCATGATAGGAGGATATAGCTGCTGCATATACCCTCACCGTCGAAGCCGACAGTCTATCAAGGAGAGACTGGAGGTAACTAAGGACAGCATCCAGGGGGCAGGAGACTGGGTCCCGGCCCCCCGCCTTACACCACACTTGGAACATACACCATCTGCCCGTGTAAAGCGCGACAGTGGAGGGAGCATGCGCATTCCGGATGGTATCACCATCAGGATCAAGAACCTGCGCCCCTCAAACCTGCGTCCCAACAACTGACCTAACAGATGTATGGGGAAGAATCCCAGGCGGCACGGCATCGGTCCCAGACCTGCCTGGCTATGTCCGGACGTAATCCCCACCCGTCAGGATGAGGACCGCCCCGCGACAGTACACCTGTACCCACATTCACCCTGCCGGGGATGTGGGGAGCCCTCAGGCCGCGCAGATGGAGGACGCCTATAGCCAGCCGCCCACCGCCTGGTGCAGACGGGGGGAGCGTACTCCTCCCTGTCTGTCGATATACGACACTGACGTCGTATTGTCCGTCCTGATCAACACCGTTTGAGGACCAGAAGGACCGCTTTCAATACCTACACATTGAACGTAGCGCAGACCGGGCAGCATGGTTTGCCAGCTGCCCCCTACTGCGTTGGCCCGACGCGTCACCAGCGAGGGAGGCGTCGGTGAAAAACGTGACGTGAGACAGCGCCGTAACCGTCCTGTCGACAACACGCTCTGAGAGGGATGCCCATAGCACTCCAACCGTTGACTGGGAAGAGGAGTACTCTACTTCCAGTCTACAGCAAACCCCAGGCTGGTAGGGACCTGCCTGGTACGAGACCCGACGATCCACCTTGACCGCGAAGGACCAGAACGTCATCAGGGCAGAATACACTTCGTAACCCCTGACGACGCAGAGGCCCCAGTGCGGCCTCCACGCACTTGGTGAAGATGCGGGGAGCCAGAGAAAAACCGAACGGCAGCCTCTGGTACTCATACGCTAACCCTGCAAAGGAAGCGTAGGTAAGCCCTAAGATGGAAGATCGGAGATGCGAAAACGCATCCTACAGGTCTATGGAGGAGAACCAGACCCCCACCTGACAGTGTTCAACAGGTAGGAGACGATCCAAAAAATGCTGAACCTTCCCATGGGACAGGTCCAGCATGGGTCTGACACCCCCCCCCCTCCCGATTTCTCAGGCACCAGAGAACACCGGGAGGAGAACGCCACAACGATGGCTTGCTTCGTCCACAGAGATTGGATCTCGTTGACCAGAGCTGTCACTGCTGGTGACCCTGACAATAGGGTCTGTACCAAACCCGAAAACGGGTGGGGTTGTGTAAACACAAGTCCCCGCCTCAGCGTTCTCTCCATCCACCTCGACATATGGTACTGCCGTATCATATGTGATGACACTCCCAACGCACCCGCCGCCATGTGACGCAGGTCCGCCAGGATAGTTGGCCCGGTCCCACCCGCTGTGCGTAGCCAACCCTGGACCCTTGCGAGCAGAGCGTTCCGTGGAGTCGGGTCGGAACCTGACACTACCCACGAGGCAATCGCACCCAAGGGGGGACCCCGACAGAAAGGGTCGGTTTGATACGGGGGAAGCTGACATCAATCCAGGTGACAAAAGCCCCCCCACTGAACACCCCTCCAGAACATGCTGAGGAGTTGTTCTGCAGCTGGACATGCAAGGCGTGAGGACCCCATGGGTTCCTACACACCGTAGCCCTGCAGTGATATTACTACCACCTAAATCAGGCGCACCTCTTCATTTCAGACCACTGCCGATCTCGTGGGAGTGGGAGGTACCAACATGATACCTGGCCTGGCGAAGGCGAGGCCGGGGAAGCCTGCACTGTGTGCCTCAAAAGGTTTCGAGCCCCCCTGCTGACAACACTTATAGTTGACAGACGTAACACCAGGCTCAACCAACACAGCTTATGGTGTGGGAGCCGCTTGACAGCACAACATTCTCACGGACAGACCCAGGCTCAGCCATCAACTGGGTGTCAGCCCCTGTCCCCATGAGAAGCGAAAAGTGGGGCCGCCCGCGCTTCAACGAAGGCACGCGGCCCGCAGCCAAAGGAAACAATCAGAGCCCATCCAACATGGCCGATCCCTCGGCCGCCAAGGCTGTCGGCCTTGTGGACACCTGTCGAATCAACGCCCAGGATACCTCTGGCGGGGGAAACATGGCCGCCTGTCGAGGGCCTCGTCATCGCCGCTGACGAGGCCATGCTCTCTCTTATTCTGGCTGTGCGGTGTGAGGCGGTGTGGGGCCTAGGACAATACCACCCGCGCTCCAGCAGAAGACCAAAATCCCCTGCGGAGAGGGGAACCCTGAGCGGTTATAGCTTGCGGCTAGGTCAAAGCTAATAACGTCAACAACCTCGCGCGATTTGTCGACGTCGGCTGGCCCTCAAGGCCCCGCCACCAGACACCATTTTTTTGATAGAAAAAACAGCAATTCGAACACAGTTCTAATCGCTGCCAATTCCATACCGTGGCGGTACAGGCTTTAGCAGCCCACCAGCCACTCTCCAGGCCGACCCACCCATGGCGTCGGCCGGGCGGGGCAATGTTTCAATATGTCAAAAGCAAAGGACTGATGTTAACACGGTGGTGTGCACCATGAAGGGGTTAAATGAATAAAAGAACTAACACCACAAAATACTGTAGAATGAGCAAGCCCATATACACAACGTTAAGGGGAGGCGGACCAGAGAGAACCAGTCCCGCATTCATTCAAAATATTCACAACAACACACCAGCCCCAGCTTAGCCCATTTACCCAAAAGGTAAACAAAGCCCCCCCCGCACTACTCCCCCAATAGACACCGATTGACCGTCAGCAGGAATGGTTGAGAGGAGAGAAAGCTGTAGCATAGACAGACATTCTCGTAGCGGATAGACAGAACAAAACAGTAGCCCACTACACTACTATAGCATAGCGTTCAACGCTACTATGGACAGAAAACAGTCAGCTGAGCCACAACACGGGCCGCCGCTAAGTCCCGTCCTGCAGTAGTATAGATCTACTGCCACCCGCCGAGCCTTAAGCATCGGCTTCCGGGTGGAAACCCCGTTCAAAGCCCCGCCGGGGCACAGGTTTAACGCTACCTGGCTAGGCCTACCTAGTCATGGCACACCCTGTTGACAACCCATTTACCCGTAAAAAGGGTAAAATAGGACTCAGCAAAACCCCCACATTAGCTACCGACTGACCTTAATTGATGAACCGGGCAAGAGGAGGGAAAAGCAGCAACATCCCACGGCGGAGACATTAGAACAGCGTAGCAGTAGTGTTAGCATGTAGCATTAGCATTAGCACGTAGCGTTAGCATTAGTTGTTTAACAGCACGCTTCCAGGACCGTTTGGAACCCGTTCACTGCAGTGAAACGTCCACCAAACCATCCCGCCCCTGGCGCCGACACACAACATGGTTGTGTAACAAAACAACCCAGCATTACTAACACTAATACCCATGCCTGATGACACAGGGCCTACCTGTGTACAAGCCGGCCCGATAGCCAACCTTGCACGCTGCTTCCTGGATCTGCTGTCACCAGACGAGGAAACATCAGAATAGGCCCGACGTGTCGCTGAAACATGCCCCGAAGATTCCAGGGGTAAGCAAACCTCCGGTAACTTGCAACATTACGCAATTTCTCATAATCTTTTCATAACAACTAGTTTACATAAGGTGCACTGCGACCGTTATGATGGAAACGAAAATAGAGGAAGAGTGTATTGGTGACCATGCCTACTGTCTTATAGGCTACACCTCCATAGAGGCGGGACCCGGCAGGTGAGGGTGTACTTGTTTTTATTCGTTGATGGAGTACAATAGGTACATGAGATGAGGTATATCTCGATAGGCTTAAGAGCGGGACGCGATAAGCTAAGTACGAGTTAACGGCGATCATCCTTGTAGGAGGGTATATTCCACCGCAAGCCAGTAACAACGTCGCGCTCTCCAGACTCCACGACGAGGTAAATAGAATACAAGCGGCGAACGTTAACGCCGCCATTTTAGTGCTGGGTGATTTCAATAGCGCCAATCTGAGAAAGGTATTACCTGACTTCTATCAGCATGTGACTTGCAACACCAGAGGCGGTAACATCCTAGATCACTGTTACACGCAATTTAAAGGTGGCTACAAGGCTCATTCTGATAGTGGCTTTGGTAAATCAGATCACGCGTCCATCTTTCTTTCACCAATGTACAAACAGAGAATCAAAAGTACTCCTGTAGTCTCGCGAGAGGTGCAGAAATGGGATTTGACGTCAGAGGAGACGCTCCAGTCTGCGTTTGACTGCACAGACTGGAATGTGTTCCGCGACACAGATAACATTAATGTCTACACGGAGACAGTGCTGGACTATGTTTGTACTATGGTGGAAGAAACAATCCCCACTACCAAAATGAGAGTTTACCCAAATCAAAAACCCTGGGTAGACAAATCCGTCCGTGAAGCTCTGAGAGAGCGCACCAAAGCATACAACGACGGCCTAGTGGCAGGCAACATGAATGACCACAAGGTGGCGCGATACAACGTAAGGAGGACAGTGTCAGAGGCCAAACGGCGCTACAGGGATAAAATTGAACTCCAGTTTGAACAAGCTGACTCTAGAGCTATGTGGCAGGGGCTCAAAACGATGACAGACTACAAAGGCGCCTCCCTCAAACTGAACAGTGACATCTCCTTAGCAAATGACCTCAATACCTTCTATGCGAGGTTTGATGCTGGTAATAACAACACCAGCTCACAAGCCACGGCAATGGGGGGGGGGGGGGGGGGGGGGTCGGCTGCTGATGGAGGCGCAGTGTTCAGGGTAACAGAGCATGAGGTGAGGCGGACCTTTAAAAAAGTGAATATCAGGAAGGCAGCAGGTCCGGACGGCATCCCCGGCCGCGTCCTAAAAGTCTGTGCCGACCAACTGGCCCCAGTATTCACTGACATATTTAACCTGTCCTTAGAACAGGCTGTCATCCCCACCTGCCTGAAGAAGTCCACTATTATCCCTGTACCCAAAAAATCCAAGCATGCTTGCCTCAACGACTACCGCCCTGTAGCTCTCACCTCCATAGCCATGAAGTGCTTTGAGAAGCTAGTAAAGGGCTACATCTGCTCCTCCCTCCCCATCAACATGGACCCCCTGCAATTTGCATACCGCCCCAACAGGTCCACGGAGGACGCCATAGCCCATGTGCTGCACACAGCAGCATCACACCTGGACAAGAGGCAGGGGAACTATGTGAGAATGCTATTCATCAACTACAGCTCGGCATTCAATACCATAGTCCCCTCCATACTCATAGCCAAGCTCAGGGACCTGGGCTTGAACTATGACCTCTGCCAGTGGGTCTTGGACTTCCTGACTGGCAGACCCCAGGTGGTGAGAGCAGGCAACTGCACCTCCTCATCCATCACCCTCAACATAGGGGCCCCCCAGGGCTGTGTTCTGAGTCCCCTCCTCTACTCCCTGTACACACACGACTGTGTGGCTCAGCGGAGTAGCAATACAATCATCAAATTTGCTGACGACACAGTGGTGGTGGGCCTGATCTCTGCCAACGACGAGAGGGCCTACCTGGAAGAGGTCAAGGTCCTGGCGGGATGGTGCCAGGAAAACAGCCTCTCCCTGAACGTCAGCAAAACAAAGGAGATGATTGTGGACTTCAGGAGGTCGGGGGTCAAGGACTACAGCCCCCTCAGCATCGACGGGGCACCGGTTGAGAGAGTCAACAGCTTTAAGTACCTCGGAGCCTACATATCCGAGGACTTGACATGGACCACACACATTGACAGTGTTGTGAAGAAGGCACGACAACGCCTCTACTTCCTCAGGCGCCTAAGGAAGTTCCAAGTCAGTCAGAAGATCCTTAAGAACTTCTACTCATGTACAATAGAGAGCATCTTGACCGGCAACATCACCTCCTGGTTTGGGAATAGCACTGCACAAGACCGAAGCAGACTACAAAGAGTGACACGTTCAGCCGAACGCACAATTGGAGGGGGGCTCCCCACCCTCCAGAACATTTACAACAAGCGTTGCAAGGGCAAGGCTAAGAGAATCATTAAAGACTCCAGTCACCCGAACAACTGCCTCTTTGAACTGCTGCGGTCAGGCAAGCGATACCGGAGTCTCAAGGCGAGCACAGAAAGACTCAGAAGAAGCTTCTATCCCCAGGCCATCAGGCTGCTAAACGAACAATGAACACTACACAACAACAACCACCAAACGCACATAGCACACACATCCACATCCACACGCAAACACTCACTTTAAACAAACACACTGTAGCACCCACTCCCCACACTTTATATTTATTGATGAAGGATTGCACTACAACTCGTACACCTTACTGTAAATTGTACCTAAATTGTACCTCATCCCATTTCTGCTTTGCACTATATAGTACTGTACATTAGTACAGTGGTTCCCAAAGTCGGGGTCGCGACCCAAAGGTGGGCCGCGAGCAGCCACGGATGGGCCGCGAGATGATTTTAAAAAAAAAATAAAAAAAATACATTTTTTTTTTTATTTTTTTTTTTTTTATAAAAAAAAATTGTCATGCCACTGAACTTAGAAGCAGGCCAGGACAGTGTTTCTAGTTGTATTCTACAATTCTATTCTAAATGTGACTATATGGTTTTATATTAACTTAATAAATAAACAAAAACGAAAAATCTACTTATTTCAACAAACATTTCAAACTAAATAACAGATTATGCACATAAAACGCTGAAAACAACCGAAGCAACAATAGTATTTTTTTTTTTTTTTTTTTTTTATCTTTCTTCCCCTCCTTTTTCCCGATTTCTCTCCCATCCCACCCTTCCTGGTTGTTGCGCACTTTCCCCTACTGTTGGTCCGGGAGACCGGAGACTGTCACATGCTTTCCTCCGACGCATGTGCAGCCTGGGGCAGGCCAACCTGGCCGCGCAGGTTCTCACCGGGGAGAGTGTAGCGTGTGGGAGGCCACACTATCTATCCTCAGCTCCAACCCTCGCTGAGCAGGCGCCCCGACCGAACTGTAGGGGTCGCTGTCCACAACGCCCAGGACCCACCCTTCAGCTTTCCCACCCTCTGATACAGCCAATTGTATCAGCGTGAGAGGCCAGCCAAGCTGATAGCAACGCCGGGAGCTGGATTCGAACAGGCGAATCCTAGTGTCTCCCGGTGTTGGTGACGAACGTAATCTCCGTGCGCCACCTGCCCCCCCAACAATAGTATTTTAATGAGGCTATTATTATTATCATTATTATTTTGCAACAAGTTAGCCCTCTCATAAATAGCACATATAAATGAATAACTAACTTGAACTAACTTAATAGGATTGAAGTGATATTTGGCTTAAAAAATTGGTCGCCTGGCAAAAAAAAAAAAAAAAAGCCAGACGATGTGCATTGGGCCGCGGCTCTCTGACGCCTTATTTTCTGGGCCCCGGCCTGAAAAGTTTGGGAACCCCTGCATTAGTACACTGCATAGTATTGTATATTATATGGTAACTCAGAACATTGTACATATGTCTATACCGAACACTGTGACCTCATTTTCTTCTTCTAAATTACATGCTATACTATGTTATTTGATACTATCTTGTCTAGCACAGTCTCTGGAGCGTAACAGTAAGAAGCATTTTGTATGAAAGTATTCTGTACTTCTGTATGACAACTATTAAAGAAACTTGAAACTTGAAAACTTGATATATAACTGGGTCCATTGGTAACAAACATGTCACGCTTGCTTGTCGGGAAAGGGGCTAAATCATGCTCCAAAGTCAGGCTACATTTTGACGAGAGAAAACCTGTCATGGCCATTTTCAAAGACGTCCGTTGACCTCTTACGCTTTCACTACCACACTACAGAAGGTTAACCCTTTCACTACCACACTACAACCGTCTGTAGTGTGGTAGTGGAAGTGTTCACCTTCTGTAGTGTGGTAGTGAAGGGTTAACCCTTTTGTCGTGTGTCAGTGAAAGGGTTAACCTTCTGTATTGTCGCAGTGAAAGGGTTAACCGTTTGGTAGTGTGGTAGTGAAAGGGTTAAGATATCTAAATGAATATAGATTCTATATGGGCATCTGCGAGTCTCCTCTGTATCGACACGCCCACTTTGGGGCATAAACCATGCAGTATTATGCATGATTGATTGATTGATTGAAAACTTTATTAACAGATTGCAGAATGGGTACAATACAGTACAGCTCAATACACACAATTGTTAAGGGGATGCAGACCAGAGAAAGACTTTCGTCTTGTTTACATCAGGGTCCCCCATTTTCAATTCATCAGGACATATATGACATACATGACATACAGATAGACAGTACTGCTACATCTATACATTTATGACATACCAGATTTGCAAATACAGTACTGTTTGTGATACAAAAAGAGTCCAGAAAAGGGAGTATATACATTTGACGTAAAAACTACATTGGAGGAGGTTGGGTGGGGTTGGGTAGGAGGGGTTAGGGGGGGAAACACTGTACAACTGTACAAGCAAAACTGTACATTGGAATATTGACAACCATACTAGGTAATTTACTGTACATTGGAGGGGGTTGGGGGGGAACACTGTACAGACAAGCAAAACTGTACATTGGAATATTAACAACCATACTAGGTAAATGACTGTACATTGGAGGGGGTTGGGTTAGAACATTTACAGGGGCCAGTTTCGAATTGCAGTCTCCCGTAGGTGTTCTTTGAGAGTGGTTTTGAAAGTGGGTAGTGATTCACATTCCTTTACAGCTTTAGGTAGGGCGTTCCACATTGATGTGGCATAATTGCGAAACGTGTTTAGTCCCTTGTTTGAGCCGAATCTGGGTTTAACATGATTTGTGGAGCGCCCTCTTGTGTTGTGATCGTGGTATTCACTGACCTTTGGGAAGTATTTTGACATGTACATGGGTACCTTGGTCGTGTAGTGTATCTTGTAGACCAGGCCCATTGCAAGTTGCTGTACTCTGTCGTCTACTCTAAGCCATCCTAGGTTGTCAAAGTGGGCAGGGGTGAGGTGGGTTCTAGGAGTAAGGTCAAGCAGTAGTCTGACCAGTTTTGAGATGTTTGTAATTTTGTTTTTAGCGCCTTTGAGGTGCTTTGGTACCATGAGGTGCAAGCATAGTCGTAGTACCCTTGAATGAGTGCTCCTGCCAGAGTCTTCAGGGTATTCTTGTTTACCAGAGAGGAGATCCGGTACAAGAATCGAGTTCGTTGTTTGACTTTTTTTATTACATTGGATGCCATTTTGTCACAGGAGAGATTAGCCTCTAGGATGGAACCCAGGTAGGTAATTTCATCTTTCCTTGTGACAATATTGTCACCCACTGTAACTGAGAAGCCGTCGGTCTTGCTGAGTTTGTTATTTGAACCGAAGAGAATGGACTCTGTTTTGCCCATGTGTAATGATAGTTTATTATCAGCGAGCCATATGCAGATTTTGCCTAGTTCCGAGCTGAGGGTTTTTTCAACCTGTAACTTGTTCTTGTCAGAGACCAGCAGGGCTGAGTCATCCGCAAACAGGAGCAAGTTGCAGTCACAAGCTGATGACATGTCATTTGCATAAATTAGGAACAGTAGCGGTCCTAGTATGCTTCCTTGTGGAACACCACAGCTCACTGTGAGGGGGGGGGGGGGGGGGTAGGGTACCGTTTACCTCCACCATCTGTTCCCTCCCCTCAAGGTAGGATTGCATCCAGCTCACTGATAGACTATCAAAACCAATTGCTTTTAGCTTGTCAATCAGAATGGAGTGATTGACAGTGTCGAAGGCCTTTTGTAGGTCGAGCATTGATTGATTGATTGATTTAAAAGTTTATTAACAGATTGCAGAATGGGTACAGTACAGTACAGCTCAATACATACAATTGTTAAGAGGATGCAGACCTGAGAAAGACTTTCGTCTTGTTTCCATCAGGGTCCTCCATTTTCAATTCATCATATGACACACACGACATACAGATAGACAGTACTGCTACATCTATACATTTATGACATACCAGATTTTCAAATACAGTACTGTTTGTGATACTAAAAAAATCCAGAAAAAGAGTGTATATACATTTGACATAGAAACTGTGCATTGGGGGAGGTTGGGTAGGTGGGGTGGGGCTGTACATTGGAGGTGGGGGGGGGGTTGGGTAGGGGGGGGGACAATGTACATTGGAATACTGACCTACATTTGACATAGAAACTGTACATTGGAGGTTGGCTAGGTGGGGTGGGGTTGGGTGGGGCTGTACATTGGAGGTGGGGGGGGGGGGGGGGGTTGGGTACATTTGAATACTGACAAAGCCATGCTTGGTCTTTATTGTACAACTGGGTTAGGACATTTGTAGGGGCCAGTTTTGAATTGCAGTCTCTCGTAGGTGTTCTTTGAGAGTGTTTTGAAGGTGGGTAGTGATTCACATTCCTTTACAGCTTTGGGTAGGGCGTTCCACATTGTTGTGGCATAATTGCGAAACGTGTTTAGTCCCTTGTTTGAGCCGAATCTGGGTTTTACATGATTTGTGGAGCTCCCTCTGGTGTTGTGATCGTGGTATTCACTGACCTTTGGGAAGTATTTTGACATGTACATGGGTACCTTGGTCGTGTAGTGTATCTTGTAGACCAGGCCCATTGCAAGTTGCTGTACTCTGTCGTCTACTCTAAGCCATCCTAGGTTGGCAAAGTGTGCAGGGGTGAGGTGGGTTCTAGGAGTCAGGTCAAGCAGTAGTCTGACTAGTTTGTTTTGAGATGTTTGTAATTTGGTTTTTAGTGCCTTTGAGGTGCTTTGGTACCATGAGGTGCAAGCATAGTCGTAGTACCCTTGAATGAGTGCTCCTGCCAGAGTCTTCAGGGTATTCTTGTTTACCAGGGAGGAGATCCGGTACATGAATCGAGTTCGTTGATTGACTTTTTTTATTACATTGGATGCCATTTTGTCACAGGAAAGATTAGCCTCTAGGATGGAACCCAGGTAGGTAATTTCATCTTTCCTTGTGACAATATTGTCACCCACTGTAACTGAGAAGCCGTCGGTCTTGCTGAGTTTGTTATTTGAACCGAAGAGAATGGACTCTGTTTTGCCCATGTGTAATGATAGTTTGTTGTCGGCGAGCCATATGCAGATTTTGCCTAGTTCCGAGCTGAGGGTTTTTTCAACCTGTAACTTGTTCTTGTCAGAGACCAGCAGGGCTGAGTCGTCCGCAAACAGGAACAAGTTGCAGTCACAAGCTGACGACATGTCATTTGCATAAATTAGGAACAGTAGTGGTCCTAGTATGCTTCCTTGTGGAACACCACAGTTCACTGTGAGGGGGGGGGGATAGGGTACCGTTTACCTCCAACATCTGTTCTCTCCCCTCCAGGTAGGATTGTATCCAGCTCACTGATAAACTATCAAAATCATGACCATGCCGCAGTATTTTCCCGCGTCCACCTCTTGTTTGATGTGGTCGTTCAAATAGAGAAGGCATGTGTCAGTGGAGTGGGATGTTCTGAAGCCAGATTGGAATTCGTAGATTAGATTTTTTTCCGCTAGGTACTTTTCGACCTGTTCGTAGACTATTTTTTCCATGACTTTCGAGATGGAGGTGAGAATAGAAACAGGGCGGTAGTTGCCTGGCTCTAATTTGCTGCCCTTTTTGTGCAGGGGCGTCACCGTCGCAATTTTAAAGTCCTTGGGGACGTGTCCCTGTTTTATGGAGAGGTTTATTATGTGTGTGATGACTGGGGTGATGGCGGCTGCTGAGTCTCTGAGGAATTTGGAGGGGATGTTGTCATGGCCAGTGGCCTTGTTAGGTTGGAGGGCGCTCAGTTTTTTGAGTACCTCATCTGTTGCAGCATGCAGTATAAATGTTATTTTGACCTATTCTAAAGATGCTGTATTTGAATATGTCTGCATATTGGTGTCCCCAAACAGTCTGGGAATTGCTTAAAATGGGTACAACTGGAAAGCTTAGGTAAATGTGTTATTTTCACCTATTCTAAAAATTTTGTATTTCTGTATTTCTACATATACTGGGGTCCCTAAGCAGTCCTGGAATTGCATAAACTGGTTATGACTGGAATGCTGAATCCAATGAGCCCAGTTGTACTAATGTGTGATGATGTTAGTCCCCATAGTATAGCCATTTCATTTTAAAACTTGACCTCACTATATAAAATGACCTATTGTGACCTCTAGGGTAATGACAGCCTCATGAAACTTTACAATCGCAAACGAGAGAGACCTGGGGCATTCAGAGGACGCATGGCTTTCCAAGGTATATTGACCATAAGGAGGGGCTTCTGAGCAATTTCCAGAAGTGCTCGCCATCCAATCGCCAAAATATTCTTACAGAATTCTCCAAATGTCAAAGGACTTTGATACCAAATCACAACATTTTCGATGGTTTTCATCAAGTGGTATTAATGTGGTATTTTGGAGCAATTTTTACCATGTTTATCAATTAAAAAATGGTTACATTTAACAACAAATATGTGTAACAAATGTTATAAATTGCAACTTGTGCGACACACCGTAAATGAGCATGGGAGTGGCCTTTCATCATAATGTCCTAAGCCTTACACACATTCAATATTTTAATAGGCGCCTAACCAAAACACAAAGCTTATTACAGATGTATGACTAGAAGACACACAGTGCTGAGCTGCATCCCAATTTAATCTCAAGATCCCTCCACTCTACATCTTCTGGCCGCCTCAGACCCACTCCTATCCGAGCTCCGGGAGGGTCATCAAAGAGAATCTGGCTATTCTTGGTCTTCTAAAGTTTTCAATCAATCATTAGGACCCAGGCCTAGAACTGCGCCCTGAGAGGGAGGTTTGCCCTGAGTAGGAGGTTCGAAGGGTCAAAGTGGGTATAAAACAGGAGGGAAGACTGTCAAGTTTTAAACTGTGGATACCAAACAGAGAAGGTAAAGACGACTTTGAACTGTTGAACAGTAATCCAAACTTTTTAAATTATGTTTTTGGTAGATTTTTATTTGTTTGTACTACCGGGCAGTCCGGTAGAGAGAGAGAGAGAGAGAGAGAGAGAGAGAGGAAGAACGGGAGACAGAGCGGGGGGAAGACACTCTGCAAAGGACGCCGGGTCCGGGAATCGAACCCGTGTCGGCCGCTTCGCGACGCAGCGTGTTACATGGGTCGCCACTTGGGTGCCCATTCCCAATCCAGCACTATTTTATTGCACTGTAAAAAATAAATATTTCTATTCTATTCTATTATTTTATTGCACTGCACTATTGCACTATTTTACTCTGTCTATTTTATCTTACTCTCTTTTTATTATTGTCTATTTAAAACAATCAATCAACATTGATTTAAAACAAGCAATCAAACCATAAACAAGTCAAGTCAAGTCAAGAGTTTTATTTGTCACGGCATACAAGTATACAATGAAATGCGGGTGGTCTTGCCCGCAACGATGTGCAATACAGTAGTACAACATATAATAGAATCCAATAAAACAACATTGTGCAATAATAACATAGTAGGGCATATCGGTATTTGTACATAAGTTATTTACAGAGCATGGAGGACATGCTAGGTCCTTTGGTAGTGCAATACACTGTTACTGTATACTATTTTTAAAGTGACCTTTCCTTTGTGGCCATAAGTGTGGGCGTGTGCAGCATAAGTGTGTGCTTGCTCATGTTAAAGTGGCTGCTAGTGTGCGAGCGTGTACAGCGTGCATGTCGTGTGTGTGCTCATGTGTGCTTGTGTGTGGAGAGTTCAGTGTTCTGTGGCACTCAGTGTTCAGTGTTCAAGGCTCTGATGGCCTGGGGGAAGAAGCTGAGCCGAAGCCTCTCTGTCCTAGTAGCTGGGGTTCGCAGGCGTCTGCCTGACCTCAGCAGCTGGAACAGGCTGTTGTTGGGGTGGTGAGGGTCTTTCATTATTCTGCAGGCTCTGGATTTGCACCTCTTGTTGTATAGAACCTGCAGGGGAGGTAGTGCAATACCCGTGGTACGCTCGGCTGAGCGCACCACTCTCTGTAGGGCCTTCTTGTCCTGTGCCGTGCTGTTTCCATACCAGGCAGTGATGTTTCCAATCAAGATGCTCTCTACAGCTCCGGAGTAGAAGGACTGGAGTATCTTCCCAGATACTCTGAACTTCCTTAACTGTCTCAGGTGGTAGAGACGCTGCTTCGCCTTTTTTACGACTGAGTCTATGTGTGTTGACCATGTCAGATCCTCTGAGATGTGGACCCCCAGGTACTTAAAGCTGCTCACCCTGTCCACGGTAGCCCCGTTCATCCTCAGTGGTGTGTGTGTCTCCTGCTGTCCTCTCCTATAATCCACAATCAGCTCCTTGGTTTTACCAATGTTCAGGAGCAGGCTGTTGTCCTGGCACCAGCGTTCCAGTACCTCAACCTCCTCCCGGTAGGCCTTCTCGTCGTTGTCCGAGATCAGCCCCACCACCACCGTGTCGTCTGCAAACTTCACTATGGAGTTGGAGCTGAACTTGGCCACACAATCGTGTGTGTAGAGTGAGTACAGCAGGGGGCTCAGAACACAGCCCTGGGGGGACCCGATGCTCAGGGTGATGGTGTTGGAGGTCTGACCCCCCACCCTGACCGCCTGGGGTCTTTCACTCAGAAAGTCCAGTACCCAGGCGCTCAGAGCGGAGCTCAGACCCAGCTCGATCAGCTTGTCCACCAGTCTGGTGGGGACTATGGTGTTGAACGCTGAGCTGTAGTCAATGAACAACAGTCTCACATAGCCCCCCTTCTGGCGGTCAAGGTGAGAGAGGGTGCTGTGCAGTACTTGGGAGACCGCGTCGTCGGTGGACCTGTTTGTCCTGTATGCAAATTGCATAGGGTCCATATCACTGGGGAGGGAGGCACAAATGTGATCCTTGACCAGCCTCTCGAAACATTTCATGGCCACAGAGGTGAGTGCCACCGGTCTGTAGTCATTGAGACATGTTGGGGAGGGTTTCTTCGGTACAGGGATGAGGTTGACATCTTGAAGCAGGCAGGGACCACTGACTCCGCCAGGGATTGATTAAATATGGCGGTGAACACAGGGGCTAGCTGGTTGGCACAGGACTTAAGTATGCGTCCTGTTATACCATCTGGGCCAGCCGCTTTCCTGGTGTTCACCTGCATAAATGCTCTTCTCACACTGTGTTCCGACAACGAGAGAGTGTCCCCGACCCCCCGCGGTTGCCCCCCCCCCCCCCCCTCCACAACAGCCGGCGCACCAGTGACATCACTAGCCGTTGAGCTAGCGGTGCCACTGTCTACACCAAACCGAGCGTAGAAAGAGTTGAGTTTGTCCGCGAGAGAGGCGTCGTCGCTCCCCATTGAGGGGCCGCTGACTTTGTAGTCAGTTATTGTCTTCAGTCCCTGCCATAAGCCTCTTGTGTCGTTTTGTGCCATTTGTGTCTCCAGTTTATCAGCATATGTCCGTTTTGCAAGTTTTACAGCCTTGCGCAGAGTATAGACTGTAGCCTTGTACTCCTCCATGTTTCCTGACTCTCTGCCCAGGTTGTAAGCAGTGGTGCGAGAGTTCAGAGCTGCTCTGATAGTACTGTCCACCCACGGTTTCTGGTTTGGGAAGACCCGTACCTTTTTCATGGGGACAATACTGTCAGCATGTTGGGCCTGTTGGGTGGCCTGTTGGGATGTTAGATCCTAATGTGGATGTTAGATCCTAATGTGAAAAACTGTGGTTTTATACAATATGTCTGCACTTTATGTGCTCATTTTATGCCTGTCTTTTTTCTGTTGTGAAGCACTTTGAGCTGCAGTTTCTGTATGAAAGGTGCTATACAAATAAAGTTTATTATTATTATTATTATTATTATTCAATCAATATCTGAAATGAAAGAGAAAAAACAACTAACCTTCCTACTGTCTTCTATCATGCACTTTTCCACTAAATAATCTTTGTTGCCTATATTACTACCTACTATACTAATATGTCTTTACTACTATGCACTCAACACTGCAGCACCCAAGTTTCAACACTGTTTGATGAACATTGTTACTCAGCTGAAAGAGTTGTACCCTTCCTGCGGACCTGTCATACAGAACTTGTAAGTCGCTTTGGATAAAAGCGTTCAGCTACATGACTAAATGTAAATATGTAAATCCCATGTTCCCAGCTTTCAGATGATGTCACCACTTCTACGTGGCATCTACTGTTGACCTGCTATCTCCCCCCAAAGATCCCCAGGATGTCCCCCCTCCCTAAAAAAAAGACAAAAACGTGTCTCTGCTGGGTCTCTCAGAGTAAGCAGGAAAGGAGATAAAGAAACCTGCCTCTATTCCGAAGAGCAAACTGTTGCACAACGGCAGAGCAAGGTGATGGTAATCTGTCCTGATTTGACAGCAAAGAAGACTTGCCAGTATTTCAGTGAGTCCTTTGTGGCCGATCAGGACAAACACGGGAACAGTCTGATGAGGTGCTGTGAAAGCGCCGTATCCTGTAGCATTGTTGACTTTTTTCAAGCCCTCAAGATGAATATCTCAATGGGAAAGTAAGGACATGGGTACACTGTAAAAAAAATTGTTTTTTCACGGTAAATTCACTGTATTATTTTACAGATTACTTTTGTTTTTCTACTTTAAGTGTAAATGCCATAAACATACAGTAAATTACCTTTTATCAAAAATATTAACCATTAAATAAAGGTTGTAATCTGTAAATGTATTTGATTTTACTGTAATTTGACAGTAAGTATTTGGCAACCGTTGCTGCCAGACATTTACAGTTTTTTTTACAGTTTTCTTTTTTTTTACAGTGTAGCCTACACTCACATGAAGCTATGCAAGCTCAACGTTAGACACATATATTACCAAGGAGAAGGAAGGCGAAACAGTGACTGATGTTGTTCCTTGTGAGTCATGGGTGGTATTACGTTGGTCAGCCGAGTCCTATGCAAACACAATGAATAGCTTGTTTTGTCAACTCTGTCCATAGCCCTATACAAAAACACAATCGATAGCGAGAGGTCCATTGTAATATCTTGTCAGCTTTTTAAAAAAACATTATAGTTTGTCAAGGAATTTAAATGAATGGTGCAATGCATGAATACAATTTTAACCGAAAATATACAATTTAACTAACTTGCCATCAGTACCTCCTCGCTGCCACCACCTCTGGTTTGACCAGTTTGACTCGCCTTCCTCACCAGCTTGTTCAGTTTGTGTGTCTCTTGAGTTGATGTTTTCCCACCAAATTGTTCAATAAACTACTGAAAGTGGCTGGGATGGCTAGGTGCTACCTCATCATATTCCAAAACGCCACTTCCGTGTCCTGTTGCTTCCAGACGGGATATTAAAGGGCAGTAAAATGGTGCAGTGCTGTGTCCCGTGTTGCAGCAATAGAAATTATGTCAACAAAACAGTCTCTTACCACCGCTTTCCTCCGTTACCGTTTTTTTTTTTTTTTTTTACTACCCTTTTTATTTTAATTACATTTTTTGGTTTGAGTTATACGAGTTGAGACCCTTTTTCACACAGCAAAGTAGGATGTCACAGTAAAAAGGGTGACCGGTTCCTGGGCTGTAGCCATTGCTGTTTACATTGACCGCCTTAGTCTAAACATGCTAGTGGCAGTGTTGCGTTGCTCATATCAACACTGGTTGCACGCACGCTAATGACGCCACGCTCCCGCGCATGCGCATAAATATTCCCTCGCATAAGGACAGACTAAAGACAGTGCCTAATTGCTTCTACGAATGGAATGTAACACCTGACGACCGCCGCTATTGATATGCAAAGTAGCCAGGTGGGTACTGCGAGTTGGCGCATCAGTCGAGTGCAGCGCATTCCTGTGTGCAGGCGCGTGCATGTGTGTGCACGTGCTTCTGCTCACAACTTCTGCTCGCAACGCATCACTGGCTAGTGGACACGGAAGTAATTTGTGACGTCACACTAGCCATCTCTACACTTTTTTTTTTTTTTGGATTTTTTTTTGCATTTTATTGCTTTATTGGACATACCTGGCAGAGAGGAAAGATGGGAGACGATATGGGAAGGAGACATTCGGCAAAGGTCGCCGAGTCCGGGAGTCGAACCCGGGACGGCCGCGTTGCACTGCAGTGCATTACGTGG
Source organism: Notolepis coatsorum (assembly GCF_963971535.1). Classification (NCBI taxonomy): domain Eukaryota; kingdom Metazoa; phylum Chordata; class Actinopteri; order Aulopiformes; family Paralepididae; genus Notolepis; species Notolepis coatsorum. Next base: position 31,989,534 of record NC_140177.1, on the reverse strand, counting down.
TGCGCCACCCTGGCACACCCCATCTGTACACCTTTACCCTCACTGAGAACGCAAGGATCTATGAATATACAAATTGCCAACAAGCACCGATTGACATTTACCAGGAATTCCAAGTCAGCAGCTTATATTCTATCAACATGTCAACCTGTTACACACACAGCTGTACAGAGAAGGGACGTACATGGAAGTACAGAGAAGCTCTAAAGCACTCGCTCAGTTCTGCACAAATAACTATCTGTAATCAAAGTCAAGCTGTTCCCCTCCAGGCTGGCAGACTCATGAACAAACAGCACCAATGACTTGCCTACCTGCCTGCCCACTACACACACACACACACACACACACACACACACACACACACACACACACACACACACACACACACACACACACACACACACACACACACACACACACACACACACACACACACACACACACACACACACACACACACACACACACACACACACACACACACACACACACACACACACACACACACACACACACACATGCATTCACAGACGCACAGACACACATCCCACGCCCCCCACCATTTTTATTGTTTGTTTTGTTCTACTGCAATTGCTGCTGTGAGGTTCCAAACACAAAGATTTTCACTCACCTGTACTGTGTTCAGTTGGATGTGACAATAAAGTTCTATTCTGTTCTATTCTATTCTATTCAAAAGGAGTTACCCATTAAAACATGTTTTGAGTGGAGGTGACCTTTAATTAAAGTACGGTAAGAGTGTAGCCTACTTCTTCCACCTCTGCTTATCACTCTAGACATACAATAGACTGTAGACTAGACATATCACTCTAGACATACAATAGACTGTAGACTAGACATATCACTCTAGACATACAATAGACTGTAGACTAGACATATCACTCTAGACATACAATAGACTGTAGACTAGACATATCACTCTAGACATACAATAGACTGTAGAGCCCATATTCCATTGCAGTTTGCACGGCCTCCTCAGCGTGCCTCTCTGCGGACCTATATATTTTATGCATAGCGTGGGTGGTGATGATGATGATGATAGAAACCGCTGTGGCACATACAGTTGAATGCTGGTATTACACTCATTGAGGGACACGAAGAAGTCAAGTCCGATGGGATTTGGGAATCTCAAATACAAATCAGGATTGGAATAAAAAATGTATTTATATTAAACAATACAGCATATACAGCACTTCTTGGGGTCTGTAGGGTAAGCACTTATTCACTCCGCCCTGAACATTTATGGAGATGTATGGGCCTTTTAAGTCAGTGATAAAAATGTCTTTCAAGGATAAGTGAGCTCCTGCACTGATTATTATAGTTCAATATTCAATATTTGATCACCAAAACCCCCCAAAAAGCATAAAAAGGGGCCCCCCCCCGCCCCGAAAAGGGCCCTTAAAAATCGGGCTTGCGCGCTACACACACTCAGTTAAAACATACACAGGTATAGTGCCCTTTTCAGCCTTTGAGCACCTGCCCCTCTAAAGTCCTGTGCACGTCCCTGACTCCCTGCATACAATAGACTGTATAGACATATCACTCTAGACATACAATAGACTGTAGAGTAGACATATCACTCTGAGTTATACACTACTGGATGATCAAATGTGGCCTCATTGTTTTTGGGGTTACATTATATAACCTGAATATATTCCAATTTACAGGTATGAATACACTTATAATCTCCAATTTAACAAAGCATTTTCAGCCATTATGTTGTGTCCATAATTTTGCAAACCTTTACTTTTTTTTTGTTGAGTAATCCAACGAATAAACTATTAAAAACAATGTAATCTGAACCACCCCACCACCAGTAGACTATAAAATGAATGTGACATTGACATATTAAATGGTGTGTTCTGTTCAGATAATACAGAGTGCATCAATAATGTTTCATTACTCAGACAGACAGAAATCCTACTGCCCACGATCCCTGCATTTAGGCTTGTAAGGCTGCTTAGTCCCAAAACTGCAGTAGGCCTATTCCCCCCTCAAGTTTTATTTTTCTAATTATATAGACAGATGTATATTTCATATCTATTTTTAGTAAATGGAGGAGGACGGTATCATCGCCTAGACGGCAACAATTCAAACGAGGAGGCGAGGGACCCATGCTGTTTGCTTTATTCTATGTTGTCTCTGGAGATGATTTCCATACTTGATTTACGTAATCCCTACCAGTTTACTGGCTGCTCTTACAGATATTAGTCAGTCTAGTAGTAGTTTCTATCAGTGAACATGACCCTGCTTGATTGAAAGTGGGAAAGCCTGCTTTACATGCTGGAATTCATCTAGACCTCATACGATTATATATAAGGTTCCGTATCAACCATAGAAATAAAAAGTGTTTAATTAGTTTTGATCGCTATGGTATTCAACTGGTATGGTTCCTAATTTATGCAAATTACATGTCGTCAGCTTGTGACTGCAACTTGTTCTTGTTCACCGACGACTCAGCCCTGCTGGTCTCTGACAAGAACAGGTTACAGGTTGAAAAAACCCTCAGCTCTGAACTCGGCAGAATCTGCACCTGGCTCGCTGATAACAAACTATCATTACACCTGGGTAAAACAGAGTCCATTCTCTTCGGATCAAATAACAAATTCAGCAAGACCGACGGCTTCTCAGTTACAGTGGGTGACAATATTGTCACAATGAAATTACATACCTAGGTTCCATCCTAGAGGCAAATCTTTCCTGTGACAAAATGGCATCCAAGGTAATAAAAAAAGTCAACCAACAAACTAGATTCTTGTACCGGATCTCCTCTCTGGTAAACAAGAATACCCTGAAGACACTGGCAGGAGCACTTATTCAAGGGTACGACTATGCTTGCACGGTGCAAGTTGCACCTCATAGTACCAAAGCACCTCAAAGGCGCTAAAAACAAGATTACAAACATCACAAAACAAACTGGTCAGAGTACTTGACCTTACTCCTAGAACCCACCTCACCCCTGCCCACTTTGACTACCTAGGATGGCTTAGAGTAGATGACAGAGTACAGCAACTTGCAATGGGCCTGGTCTACAAGATACACTATACGACTAAGGTACCCATGTACATGTCAAAATACTTCCCAAAGGTCAGTGAATACCATGACCACAACACCAGAGGAAGCTCAACAAATCATGTTAAACCCAGATTCGGCTCAAACAAGGGACTAAACACGCTTTGCAATTATGCCACAACAATGTGGATCGCCCTACCCAAAGCTGTAAAGGAATGTGAATGCCTACCCACATTCAAAACCGCTCTTAAAGAGCATCTACGGGAGGCTGCAATTAGAAACTGGCCACCGTAAATGTCCAAACCCCCCCACCCCCACCTAATAGACAGTCCCCTCCCCACCGTATGTATTATATTCTCTACCTACCGTATGTATATTTCTCTCCCACCCACCCCCTCCTAATGTACAGTCTCCTCCCCATGAATGTATATATTCTCTCCCCACAGTGTGTATATTTCTCTCCCACCCACCCACCCCCTCCTAATGTACAGTCTCCTCCCCACCGTATGTATATTTCTCTCCCACCCACCCACCCCCTCCTAATGTACAGTCTCATCCCCATCATATGTATATACTCTCTGTCAGGATCTATGGGTAACAGTACTGTATATTTGCATATCATATACAGTATGTCACAAATGTAACAGTACTATATACCTGTATGCCATGTATGTCCCTATGCCATAAATGTCATGATGTCATATATGTTGTGTATGTCATAAATGTCACTATGAATTGAAAATGGGGGACCCTGATGTAAACAAGACAAACGTCTTTCTCTGGTCTGCATCCCCTTAACAATTGTGTATTGAGCCGTACTGTATTGTACCCATTCTGCAATCTGTTAAATAACATTTTCATTCATTCCCAACTAGACAACTCAACTAACTTTCCGCCCATGGCATTGCTGCCACCTGGTGGTCACAGTAAGCACGGACAGCACGCTACTTGTATCTTGTATCTTATTGGTTGAGGTATCGACACGTAATTATGTCAAACAAGGAAATGAAACATAACATGCCCCTTGGCCCTGCTACTGTTTTCGGTTTGTTATCGTGAGACCAATATCTCACATTGTAATTTTTTTACGTTGTGGATTTTAACAGGTGAGTTTTGTTCGTCACAATATATCTTTTTTGTAAACGTGCTACAAAGAAAATGTGTCACTAAAACCTTCTGTTGAGGTCAGGAAGGCGTTTACCTGGAGTGTTTTAAATGTTTGTTGCATTACTGTTTGTGTGTTTGTCCCATGACTTACAGTAGTATTGTCTATTATTGTTTCCTGCCACAGACAAACAATGAGTGACTTGCCTGTTCTGGTTGGTGTGGGGTCCAGTTTTGTGTTATCTGGCTTGTTTTATCACTTATACAAAGAGAAGAAGGAGGAGATAAAGAAGCTAAAGGTATTGTACACGTCTTCTGCTTTTTGGTAATGATATTAAAACACTGCTCATATGAAATAAATTAATTCCCCTTCTTCATTCTAGGAAATACCCATTTTCAAGCCAGATCAACATTTACTGCGGATACTGAAAGCATCGCCCCACAAAAGACTCCAGTATGTTGCTGTAGAAGGTACAATATTCAGTGAATGAAAATACACATTTACAAGAGCCATAGAGGGGTACATATATAGTGGTACAGATGTAGCAGTGAATACACATGTAGAGGGGTACAGATGGTGGTATAAATACACACGTAGAGGGCTACAGATATAGTGGTATACATATAGAGGTACAGATATAGTGGTATAAATACACACAGAGGGGTACATATATAGCAGTATAAATACACATATAGAGGGGTACAGATAGTGGTATAAATACACATGTAGATGGGTACAGATATAGTGGTATAAATGCACATGTAGAGGGGTACAGATATAGTGGTATAAATACACATGTAGAGGTACCCGTACAGATATAGAGGGGTACAGATATAATGGTATAAATACACGTGCAGAGGGGTACAGATATAGTGGTATAAAATAAATACACATGTAGAGCGTTCAGATATAGTGGTATAAGTACACATGTAGAGGGGTACATATATAGTGGTATAAATACACATGTAAGAGGGGTACAAAAGCAAGTTGTAGTAGTAACGCAGTTGTATGAGTATGTATACATGAGCATTTCAATCAAAGTCAAGTGTATTCTAGGTTTGGTTGTTTGTTCCCAGGTTTGGTGCAGGCAGATGGGGAGCCTCTGACCAGTCAGTTTGTCCCACGATGCACTGGTGTCATTCAAAGGATAACGGTGGAGGAACACTGGAAGTTCTGGAACTCCCTCAGCAGAACATGGTACGCAAAACCAAAATGATAATCGCTAATGTCTATTATTAAAGGTGCTGTAAGTGGTATTTTCTTTAAAATAATATCTCAACATTCCAACAGCCATCACTGATATAGAGTGTTTGGTCAGCAACATGGGTCTCACAGTCCCTCCGCTCTGGAGTAAACAATTCATCCAATCAGGAGAGGGAACTCCACACTGCAAAAATGGTCTGACAAAAATAAGAAATAAAAACAAATATGTGCTTGAAACAAGTAAAGTAATCTGCCAGCAAATTTGGCTTGGCAAGATTTCTTGAAATAAGTGAAAATATCTAGGGTTCTCTCTCCTGATTGGATAAAGTGGGAATGGGATACCAGAAATGAAATGTTCTGTTTACTGCAGAGAGGAGGGACTGAGAGACCCTCAGACCTTGAAAGAGTCATTCACGCTTTCATATCCTCAAGATTAGACTATTGTAACTCCCTGTACCTGGGGCTTAATAAGTCAACCATAGCCACCTACAACTACCCCAAAACGCTGCTGCTAGACTGCTCACAGGTACCCAGAAGAGAGCTCACATCACCCCTGTTCTTGCCTCCCTTCACTGGCTCCCGGTGCGCTACAGAATATAATTCAAGGTTCTCCAATTGGTCTACAAAGCCATTAATGGTAAAGCCCCTGCTTACCTAGACCTCCTCACCCCCTATACCAACGTCAGGGCCCTCAGATAATCTGACAAGGGTCTCTTAACCACCTGTAGGTCTAATTTCAAGTCTAGGGGCGGACGTGCTTTTGCGGTCGCAGCCCCTGACCTCTAGAACAGCCTCCCCATGTCCATTAAATCGGCCCCCTCCGTCGAGTCTTTTAAATAGAAACTCAAAGCCCACCTATATCGCCTGGCCTTCCCTGACTCACTTTGACTCTTGCCTTGCTTGTTGACGTGTTGTTCTGTTTTCCTTTGTCTATCCGTTGGTTGTTTTTTCTGTTTATTCTATACTTTTCTTTGTTCTTAGCTATGTGAAGCACTTTGGTTGACAAGCGTCATGTCTAAATGTGCTATATAAATATATTTGATTGATTGACTGACCAAACACTCTGGCTGTCAGAATGTATTTCTATTTAACACATATTTTAACTAAATAAATACCACTTACCTTTAAACCCCCATTTACACAAACGCATCCATCATTGTATGTAAGCAAAACGTCATGCCGTGGACTTCGCCCCTCTCCCAGGAACTCCCGGAGGTTGAACAGGAAGGAGACCAACAACTGTGTGCCCTTCAGCCTGGTGAGTCCCGGGTCCTACGTGAACGACCTATACGTCAAGGTGCAGAACCCCCTGGAGGCCTCGGGCTGTTACCTGGAGAGGGTCCACCACCGGCTGAGGCGCGCCGACGAGGGCCTGCTGGACGTGGTGGTGCAAGGCATCAGCGGCGAGAAGCCCATGGCGCAGGAGGAGAGCGAGGAGCTCCTGCGCGTGGGGACCACCGTGACCGGGTTCGGGGAGGTGGTCCTGTTGGGCGGCCAGGCGATGAGGCTGCAGGCCGCGCAGGACGGCCGCCGGTACATCCTGGTGCCCACGGACCACAGGAGCTTCATGGCCAGGCACGAGGCCTCGGCCGAGATGTGGAAGGGGCTGACCGCCGCCTGCGGGATCACAGGGACCTCTCTGCTGGCTGGGATCATCTACAGCGCATTTGGAAGGCAGGACAACAGAAAGGAATAGGCCCCCAGGATGTAGACGGTCAGTTAGCCGGAACTGTGATTACGGTTGATCTAGTACTTTGGGCCAAAACTATAGTTCTGTTCTGACACTGTGCCATAAATGGTGTAAGAATCAAGTACTGTAATGATAGAGGACCACACACCTACTGTATTGCAGGCTTAGTGTTTGTCTGACTCGAGGGATAATAAACTGCATTTGTTTGAATCACAAATGCAGAGGCACATAAGAGATCCAGTATAACGATGTTTAATGTCATAAAAAGCTTATTTTGGAATGTTAACTTCATAAGTATAATTATTTTTCAGCTTTGGGTGATCATTTGTTTTGATATATTTAGGTCACCGTCTGAGCACAGCCAACTGTCAGTGCCGTAGACAGATGGGCCAATCACAGCAGCTAGATGTGACTGATGGGCCAATCAGAGTAACCCATGTGTATTATGAAGCAGATTGGATATCTGAAATGGCTTGATTTAGTCAACAACATTTTATGTCTGCATACCTTGTTAAAGAAATTACATTTTCATTGTACTGAATCTTTAAATGTGGAATCATAGATTGCTTACGTTGTTACATTCTATTTTGATAATCAAAAGCTGGCGTTACTTAAAACAATGATTAATGTGATGCTTGGGCTAACGTTGTAAAGAGTTCTCACTTTGAATCTACACACGTTGATAATCGACAGTGTATTTCCCTACATTCCTGCCATACTGTCAAGTCCTACAGGTTGACATTATATCGTAGTTATGTGTTAAGTCAGAGGTGCAGACATTAACAAGTAATCTACCTCTTGTGTGCAGTTAAATACCATTGTATTGCAAAAACAAAATGTAGACGCTATTCAGTGCAATATTGCTACTAAGCAGAGGGAGTCTTGTTCACTGGTGATGGTTGTAATCCTGTGTATAAACCCAATAAAACCTATTTTCCAAAAACGTCTACCATCTCAATTGAGAAACGGAAATATTATCTGTAAGTTGCCTTGTATTTTAGTGTGAGGTGGATTATAAAATACAAAAACTCCAGGCGACAACATTTTCCCCAATTTGTTTTTTTCTTTGCTCCTTTATTGGGACAGTGACATCACAGCGCACAGCCCTTGCATTAACGTGGCACTATGATGTAACGCAGCTTGCGGTCACTGTACACGGTAGGTGATTGAAGGAGATTAGCGATGGAAAGCTGTCGACCCGCTACGAGGGGTTGAACCCGGTGTCTCTGAGCTCCGCTATACAACACGACTGTAAAGTCTACAGACATTCTTCCCGGGAGCCTCGTTATTCGCCTTCCTCCTCCGATGACTCCTCTGCCTCTTGCAGCCACTGGATGAACTTCTGAAGCTGAAGAAAGCAAAAGAATCCCTCGTTAAACTCAAAGGATTATGAACGATTAAATCATACGTCAAATATCCTGTGTTTTATCTGAATTCCTGCTAGGCCTAGGTGATATGAAAAGACAATTTTATGATTTCTTCTGCCCTGCTGAAGCTAAACACTAACTACAATTTATTTCAAAATTGAGTTATAAGTGAAATTGGACTTTTCAATATGTTTTATCTTGCGATACAGTTTCAGAGTTCAATCTTGCTCTGAGAAAAAGGGTATAAACTGTTGCGTTGCTGATATCAAAGCTGGTTGCACGCTGTTTTAATGACGGCGCGTGCGCTCGCTCCCGCGCATGTGCATAAATGTTCCCTCGCATAAGCACAGACTAAAGACAGTGCCTAATTGCCTCTACGAATGGAATGTAACACATTTCATTCACAAGTTGTGTGAATGTATCCGAGAACATATTTGAACACTTGAATTAATCCAATTGATGTGTGATACAGTATCAAACAAGCAGTCGTTTAAAATGTTCTAAGATAGGGCGGCCGTGTAGCGCAGCGGACTAAGCGTCTGTCTACCACCACAGAGCCAGTGGGATCGAATCCGGCTGTGGTGCCTCCGGCTTGGCCGACCGTCCATACTAACACAATTGGCAGTGTTAGCGGGTGGGAAGCCGGCGTGGGTGGGTCCTGGTCGTTGTAAACAGCGACTCCTACAGTTCGGTCGGGGAACCTGCACAGCAAGGGAAGGATCTGGGAGAGGTAGTGTGACCTTCCACACGTTACACTCTCCCAGTGAGAGTCCGCGCTGCCAGGTGAAAAGAAGCTGTGGGTTGGGTACACATGTGTCGGAGGAAGCATGTGATAGTCTCCGCCCTCCCAGACCGACGGTAGGGGGTAGAGTGCGCAACGACCAGGAAGGGGATTGGCATAACGACTAACATTGGGATGGGAGAAAAACGAAAAAAGAAGGGGGGGGGGGGGGGGGGGGGGATTTAAAAAAAATAAATAAATTTTTTTTCAAACATTTAAAGAAATAATTTAAGGAGAAATCTGACTTGATATTCCTGTTTATCATTCATTTAGACAACAAAATAGTTTATTACGTATATCAAAAACAAAACACAATTGCCGTCGCTCAGTGACCTACCCCTTGGTTCTTGCGCAGCTGTTTGCCCTTGTCAGTCGTGGCCTGAGAGAACCAGCGCATTATGGTGTCTTCCTCCAGGATCTCCAGCTGGTACATGTTCATCAGCACCTACAGAAGGACCACAGTATCTTAGGCTCCTGTGTCATCTGAAAGTGAAGTCACACTGTATATAATATATATATACAGTATATTACAGTATATACAGTTATACAGCAGACGTGGGTCACACAGTATTGTTGAAATAATTCCTGGCGTTAGTTTTATGTCGCTTGGAGTGCCTGATGGACGGGGTTCTGCCATGTAGGACAATACAATACAAGTTTCTCATGTATTGCTTATTAAGTCTGTTATAAGCTCCACGGTGGTGGAACGAACCTCCCACCACAGTCAGGACCCACCCAATTGTCTGCCGTCGACTAAAAACGCACTTCTTCAATCAATACCTGAATTAATTTTTTTTTTAAACATCTTACTGTATTTTACTATTATGTACTATACTACTAAGATAATGTCTATACTACTATGCATGCACTCATTGCACTAAAGTTCAACACTGCTAGATGAACAATGCCACTTACCCTTAGCTGCCAGAGTTGTACCTCCATAGGTGAATTGTTGTATACAATTTGTAAGTTGATTTGGATAAAAGCTAACTTAAATGACCAAATGTATAATGTAATGTAAATGTAATTAATTAGTTATCAATAACTGTACTTCTCTCATAAATAAATAAATTGTAAACCCCATCCATTTGGTACACCAAGCAGATCAAAACAAATTATTTTCTGATATTATTTGACCCAGGTCAGTAATCCCCATTTTGAAATGGTAATGAAATACATATTAAGAACAGTTGAACAAGGGACATCCCAACAGAGATGAATAATGCAGTAATGACTAGTAGTTTGTCCCAACAGAGATGAAAGATGCAGTAATGACTGTAGTAGTTTGTCCCAACGGAGATGAAATATGCAGTAATTACTAGTAGTTTGTTCCAAGAGAGATGAAAGATGCAGTAATTACTAGTAGTTTGTCCCAACAGAGATGAAAGATGCAGTAATGACTGTAGTAGTTTGTCAACAGAGATGAAAGATGCAGTAATGACTAGTAGTTTGTCCCAACAGAGATGAAAGATGCAGTAATGACTGTAGTAGTTTGTCACAAGAGAGATGAAAGATGCAGTAATGACTGTAGTAGTTTGTCACAAGAGAGATGAATAATGCAGTAATGACTGTAGTAGTTTGTCCCAAGAGAGATTAATAATGCAGTAATGACTGTAGTAGTTTGTCCCAACAGAGATGAATAATGCAGTAATGACTGTAGTAGTTTGTCACAAGAGAGATGAATAATGCAGTAATGACTGTAGTAGTTTGTCCCAACAGAGATGACTAATGCAGTAATGACTGTAGTTAGTAGTTTGTCAACAGAGATGAAATATGCAGTAATTACTAGTAGTTTGTCACAAGAGAGATGAAAGATGCAGTAATGACTGTAGTAGTTTGTCCCCAAGAGATAAATAATGCAGTAATGACTGTAGTAGTTTGTCCCAACAGATGAAATATGCAGTAATTACTAGTAGTTTGTTCCAAGAGAGATGACTAATGCAGTAATGACTGTAGTTAGTAGTTTGTCAACAGAGATGAAAGATGCAGTAATGACTAGTAGTTTGTCCCAAGAGAGATGAATAATGCAGTAATGACTAGTAGTTTGTCACAAGAGAGATGAATAATGCAGTAATTACTAGTAGTTTGTCCCAAGAGAGATGAATAATGCAGTAATGACTAGTAGTTTATCACAAGATAGATGAATAATGCAGTAATTACTAGTAGTTTGTCCCAAGAGAGATGAATAATGCAGTAATGACTAGTAGTTTGTCCCAAGAGAGATGAATAATGCAGTAATTACTAGTAGTTTGTTCCAAGATAGATGACTAATGCAGTAATGACTGTAGTTAGTAGTTTGTCAACAGAGATGAAAGATGCTGTAATGACTGTAGTAGTTTGTCCCAAGAGATGAATAATGCAGTAATGACTGTAGTAGTTTGTCCCAACAGAGATGAACAATGCAGTAATGACTGTGGTAGTTTGTCCCAAGAGAGATGAATAATGCAGTAATGACTAGTAGTTTGTCAACAGAGATGAATAATGCAGTAATGACTGTAGTAGTTTGTCAACAGAGATGAATAATGCAGTAATGACTGTAGTAGTTTGTCCCAAGAGAGATGAATAATGCAGTAATGACTGTAGTAGTTTGTCAACAGAGATGAATAATGCAGTAATGACTGTAGTAGTTTGTCAACAGAGATGAATAATGCAGTAATGACTGTAGTAGTTTGTCCCAAGAGAGATGAATAATGCAGTAATGACTGTAGTAGTTTGTCCCAAGAGAGATGAATAATGCAGTAATGACTGTAGTAGTTTGTCAACAGAGATGAATAATGCAGTAATGACTGTAGTAGTTTGTCAACAGAGATGAATAATGCAGTAATGACTGTAGTAGTTTGTCCCAAGAGAGATGAATAATGCAGTAATGACTGTAGTAGTTTGTTCCAAGAGAGATGAATAATGCAGTAATGACTAGTAGTTTGTCACAAGAGATGAATAATGCAGTAATGACTAGTAGTTTGTCACAAGAGATGAATAATGCAGTAATGACTGTAGTAGTTTGTCCCAAGAGAGATGAATAATGCAGTAATGACTGTAGTAGTTTGTTCCAAGAGAGATGAATAATGCAGTAATGACTGTAGTAGTTTGTTCCAAGAGAGATGAATAATGCAGTAATGACTGTAGTAGTTTGTTCCAAGAGAGATGAATAATGCAGTAATGACTGTAGTAGTTTGTCCCAAGAGATGAATAATGCAGTAATGACTGTAGTAGTTTGTCCCAAGAGATGAATAATGCAGTAATGACTGTAGTAGTTTGTCCCAAGAGAGATGAATAATGCAGTAATGACTGTAGTAGTTTGTTCCAAGAGAGATGAATAATGCAGTAACGACTGTAGTAGTTTGTCCCAAGAGATGGATAATGCAGTAATGACTGTAGTAGTTTGTTCCAAGAGAGATGAATAATGCATTAATGACTGTAGTAGTTTGTCCCAAGAGATGAATAATGCAGTAATGACTGTAGTAGTTTGTCCCAAGAGAGATGAATAATGCAGTAATGACTGTAGTAGTTTGTTCCAAGATAGATGAATAATGCAGTAATGACTGTAGGAGTTTGTTCCAAGAGAGATGAATAATGCAGTAATGACTGTAGTAGTTTGTCCCAAGAGATGAATAATGCAGTAATGACTGTAGTAGTTTGTCCCAAGAGAGATGAATAATGCAGTAATGACTGTAGTAGTTTGTCCCAAGAGAGATGAATGATGCAATAATGACTGTAGTAGTTTGTTCCAAGAGAGATGCATAATGCAGTAATGACTGTAGTAGGTTGTCCCAAGAGAGATGAATAATGCAGTAATGACTGTAGTAGTTTGTCCCAAGAGATGAATAATGCAGTAATGACTGTAGTAGTTTGTCCCAAGAGAGATGAATAATGCAGTAATGACTGTAGTAGTTTGTCAACAGAGATGAATAATGCAGTAATGACTAGTAGTAGTTTGTCAACAGAGATGAATAATGCAGTAATGACTGTAGTAGTTTGTCAACAGAGATGAATAATGCAGTAATGACTGTAGTAGTTTGTCAACAGAGATGAATAATGCAGTAATGACTGTAGTAGTTTGTCAACAGAGATGAATAATGCAGTAATGACTGTAGTTTGTCCCAAGAGAGATGAATAATGCAGTAATGACTGTAGTAGTTTGTTCCAAGAGATGAATAATGCAGTAATGACTAGTAGTTTGTCCCAAGAGATGAATAATGCAGTAATGACTGTAGTAGTTTGTCCCAAGAGAGATGAATAATGCAGTAATGACTGTAGTAGTTTGTCCCAAGAGAGATGAATAATGCAGTAATGACTGTAGTAGTTTGTTCCAAGAGAGATGAATAATTCAGTAATGACTGTAGTAGTTTGTTCCAAGAGAGATGAATAATGCAGTAATGACTGTAGTAGTTTGTCCCAAGAGATGAATAATGCAGTAATGACTAGTAGTTTGTCCCAAGAGATGAATAATGCAGTAATTACTATAGTAGTTTGTTCCAAGAGAGATGAATAATGCAGTAATGACTGTAGTAGTTTGTCCCAAGAGAGATGAATAATGCAGTAATGACAGTAGTAGTTTGTTCCAAGAGAGATTAATAATGCCGTAATGACTGTAGTAGTTTGTTCCAAGAGAGATGAATAATGCAGTAATGACTGTAGTAGTTTGTCCCAAGAGATAAATAATGCAGTAATGACTGTAGTTTGTCCCAACAGAGATGAAAGATGCCGTAATGACTGTAGTAGTTTGTCAACAAAGATGAATAATGCAGTAATGACTGTAGTAGTTTGTTCCAAGAGAGATGAATAATGCAGTAATGACTGTAGTAGTTTGTCCCAACAGAGATGAAATATGCAGTAATTACTAGTAGTTTGTTCAAAGAGAGATGAATAATGCAGTAATGACTGTAGTAGTTTGTTCCAAGAGAGATGAAAGACGCAGTAATGACTGTAGTAGTTTGTCAACAGAGATGAAAGATGCAGTAATGACTGTAGTAGTTTGTCAACAGAGATTAATAATGCAGTAATTACTAGTAGTTTGTCCCAAGAGATGAATAATGCAGTAATGACTGTAGTAGTTTGTTCCAAGAGAGATGAATAATGCAGTAATGACTGTAGTAGTTTGTCCCAAGAGATGAATAATGCAGTAATGACTGTAGTAGTTTGTCCCAAGAGAGATGAATAATGCAGTAATGACTGTAGTAGTTTGTCCCAACAGAGATGAAAGATGCAGTAATGACTGTAGTCGTTTGTCCCAAGAGAGATGAATAATGCAGTAATGACTGTAGTAGTTTGTTCCAAGAGAGATGAATAATGCAGTAATGACTGTAGGAGTTTGTTCCAAGAGAGATGAATAATGCAGTAATGACTGTAGTAGTTTGTCCCAAGAGATGAATAATGCAGTAATGACTGTAGTAGTTTGTCCCAAGAGAGATGAATAATGCAGTAATGACTGTAGTAGTTTGTCCCAAGAGAGATGAATAATGCAGTAATGACTGTAGTAGTTTGTCCCAAGAGAGATGAATAATGCAGTAATGACTGTAGTAGTTTGTTCCAAGAGATATGCATAATGCAGTAATGACTGTAGTAGTTTGTTCCAAGAGAGATGAATAATGCAGTAATGACTGTAGTAGTTTGTCCCAAGAGATGAATAATGCAGTAATGACTGTAGTAGTTTGTCCCAAGAGAGATGAATAATGCAGTAATGACTGTAGTAGTTTGTACCAAGAGAGATGAATAATGCAGTAATGACTGTAGTAGTTTGTCCCAAGAGAGATGAATAATGCAGTAATGACAGTAGTAGTTTGTTCCAAGAGAGATTAATAATGCCGTAATGACTGTAGTAGTTTGTTCCAAGAGAGATGAATAATGCAGTAATGACTGTAGTAGTTTGTCCCAAGAGATAAATAATGCAGTAATGACTGTAGTTTGTCCCAACAGAGATGAAAGATGCCGTAATGACTGTAGTAGTTTGTCAACAAAGATGAATAATGCAGTAATGACTGTAGTAGTTTGTTCCAAGAGAGATGAATAATGCAGTAATGACTGTAGTAATTTGTCCCAACAGAGATGAAATATGCAGTAATTACTAGTAGTTTGTTCAAAGAGAGATGAATAATGCAGTAATGACTGTAGTAGTTTGTTCCAAGAGAGATGAAAGACGCAGTAATGACTGTAGTAGTTTGTCAACAGAGATGAAAGATGCAGTAATGACTGTAGTAGTTTGTCAACAGAGATTAATAATGCAGAAATTACTAGTAGTTTGTCCCAAGAGATGAATAATGCAGTAATGACTGTAGTAGTTTGTTCCAAGAGAGATGAATAATGCAGTAATGACTGTAGTAGTTTGTCCCAAGAGATGAATAATGCAGTAATGACTGTAGTAGTTTGTCCCAAGAGAGATGAATAATGCAGTAATGACTGTAGTAGTTTGTCAACAGAGATGAATAATGCAGTAATTACTAGTAGTTTGTCCCAAGAGATGAATAATGCAGTAATGACTGTAGTAGTTTGTTCCAAGAGAGATGAATAATGCAGTAATGACTGTAGTAGTTTGTCCCAAGAGATGAATAATGCAGTAATGACTGTAGTAGTTTGTCCCAAGAGAGATGAATAATGCAGTAATGACTGTAGTAGTTTGTCCCAACAGAGATGAAAGATGCAGTAATGACTGTAGTCGTTTGTCCCAAGAGAGATGAATAATGCAGTAATGACTGTAGTAGTTTGTTCCAAGAGAGATGAATAATGCAGTAATGACTGTAGGAGTTTGTTCCAAGAGAGATGAATAATGCAGTAATGACTGTAGTAGTTTGTCCCAAGAGATGAATAATGCAGTAATGACTGTAGTAGTTTGTCCCAAGAGAGATGAATAATGCAGTAATGACTGTAGTAGTTTGTCCCAAGAGAGATGAATAATGCAGTAATGACTGTAGTAGTTTGTCCCAAGAGAGATGAATAATGCAGTAATGACTGTAGTAGTTTGTTCCAAGAGATATGCATAATGCAGTAATGACTGTAGTAGTTTGTTCCAAGAGAGATGAATAATGCAGTAATGACTGTAGTAGTTTGTCCCAAGAGATGAATAATGCAGTAATGACTGTAGTAGTTTGTCCCAAGAGAGATGAATAATGCAGTAATGACTGTAGTAGTTTGTACCAAGAGAGATGAATAATGCAGTAATGACTGTAGTAGTTTGTCCCAAGAGAGATGAATAATGCAGTAATGACAGTAGTAGTTTGTTCCAAGAGAGATTAATAATGCCGTAATGACTGTAGTAGTTTGTTCCAAGAGAGATGAATAATGCAGTAATGACTGTAGTAGTTTGTCCCAAGAGATAAATAATGCAGTAATGACTGTAGTTTGTCCCAACAGAGATGAAAGATGCCGTAATGACTGTAGTAGTTTGTCAACAAAGATGAATAATGCAGTAATGACTGTAGTAGTTTGTTCCAAGAGAGATGAATAATGCAGTAATGACTGTAGTAGTTTGTCCCAACAGAGATGAAATATGCAGTAATTACTAGTAGTTTGTTCAAAGAGAGATGAATAATGCAGTAATGACTGTAGTAGTTTGTTCCAAGAGAGATGAAAGACGCAGTAATGACTGTAGTAGTTTGTCAACAGAGATGAAAGATGCAGTAATGACTGTAGTAGTTTGTCAACAGAGATTAATAATGCAGTAATTACTAGTAGTTTGTCCCAAGAGATGAATAATGCAGTAATGACTGTAGTAGTTTGTTCCAAGAGAGATGAATAATGCAGTAATGACTGTAGTAGTTTGTCCCAAGAGATGAATAATGCAGTAATGACTGTAGTAGTTTGTCCCAAGAGAGATGAATAATGCAGTAATGACTGTAGTAGTTTGTCCCAACAGAGATGAAAGATGCAGTAATGACTGTAGTCGTTTGTCCCAAGAGAGATGAATAATGCAGTAATGACTGTAGTAGTTTGTTCCAAGAGAGATGAATAATGCAGTAATGACTGTAGGAGTTTGTTCCAAGAGAGATGAATAATGCAGTAATGACTGTAGTAGTTTGTCCCAAGAGATGAATAATGCAGTAATGACTGTAGTAGTTTGTCCCAAGAGAGATGAATAATGCAGTAATGACTGTAGTAGTTTGTCCCAAGAGAGATGAATAATGCAGTAATGACTGTAGTAGTTTGTCCCAAGAGAGATGAATAATGCAGTAATGACTGTAGTAGTTTGTTCCAAGAGATATGCATAATGCAGTAATGACTGTAGTAGTTTGTTCCAAGAGAGATGAATAATGCAGTAATGACTGTAGTAGTTTGTCCCAAGAGATGAATA
Organism: Notolepis coatsorum; assembly: GCF_963971535.1. Classification (NCBI taxonomy): domain Eukaryota; kingdom Metazoa; phylum Chordata; class Actinopteri; order Aulopiformes; family Paralepididae; genus Notolepis; species Notolepis coatsorum. The sequence continues at coordinate 31,972,077 of NC_140177.1, read as the reverse complement.
ATGCAGTAATGACTGTAGTAGTTTGTCCCAAGAGAGATGAATAATGCAGTAATGACTGTAGTAGTTTGTACCAAGAGATGAATAATGCAGTAATGACTGTAGTAGTTTGTCAACAGAGATGAAAGACGCAGTAATGACTGTAGTAGTTTGTCAACAGAGATGAAAGATGCAGTAATGACTGTAGTAGTTTGTCAACAGAGATGAAAGATGCAGTAATGACTGTAGTAGTTTGTCAACAGAGATGAAAGATGCAGTAATGACTGTAGTAGTTTGTCAACAGAGATGAAAGATGCAGTAATGCCTGTAGTAGTTTGTCAACAGAGATGAAAGATGCAGTAATGACTGTAGTAGTTTGTCAACAGAGATGAAAGATGCAGTAATGACTAGTAATAGTGTGACCCTGACCTTGACCATGGCCCCCCAGTGGCTCTCCTGCTCTAGGAAATACTCCTCGAAGGCAGACAGACAGTCCAGATGGTCCTGGGCTCTCTTCACGTAGTTCTTAAAGACCGGCGCCCACCTCTTCAGCAGCTGAGAAAGAGAGAAGAAAAGGAGATGATTTTTCTCTCCGACTGATGGATTAGATGAGATACCTCTCCTGTCCTCTCAAGAGTGTTCTCCCCAGCCTGTACAGGTAGGTGGCGCTACTCACAGGAAGAAGGACAGCAGAGTACTGGGGCGAGGTGAGCTGTGAGCCCTGCTGCTGGACCGGATACTCCAGCACAACCCTGGTCAAGATCTGCATGACCTCCTTCAGGGTTATGTTGTAGGCATACCTGCGTACAGAAAGCATGTCCAGCTCAACGTGCAGCAGTAACAGGCTTTTTTTTTTTTTTTATATCTTTTTCCCCCTCCATTTTCCTCCGATTTTCTCCCATCCCAATGTTAGTCGTATGCCAATTCCCAATCCCTTCCTGGTCGCTGCGCACTTACCCCCCACAGTCAGATCATCTGGGAGAGTGGAGGCTATCACGTGCTTCCTCCGACACACGTCCAGCCAATCAACCGCTTCTTTTCACCTGGCAGCGCGGATCCTCCCTGAGAGGGCGTAGCGTGTGGAAGGATCACACTATCCCACTCAGGTCCTATCCGCGCTTAGCAGGCGCCCCGACCGAACTGTAGGAGTCGCTGTTTACAACGACCCGGACCCACCCGCCAGCTTCTCCCACCCTCTAATACAGCCAATTGTATTAATGTGAACGGCCAGCCAAGCTGGTGACAACCCCGGAGCTGTGAGCTGGATTCGAACAGGCGAATCCAGCTCACAGCTTCGGGGTTGGTGACGAACGCAATCTCCGCTACGCCACCTAACCGCCCTAGTAACAGGCTTCTTGCTGGTTTCAACAAGTTCAATGTAAGACTTTTTAAGACCTTTTTAAGACCACTTAAGACCATAGAATTTAATATCTATTTCACGGCCATACTGACAGGAAAGTATGAAGGAAAACGACTATGAAAGAAGTAATTCCATATGCATTGTGTGTGTGTGTGTGTGGGAACTGCACAGTGTTACATCAGTTAAAAGGAAACCAAAAAACACACTTTTCATTTTGTAGCTACGGAATGGGAACCAAAAGGATTTCAGGATTCACTACATCAGAAGGATGTCAGCAATCCAAGAGATGTGTTTATGTGGTGTTACTAGAGCTGCCGCGGTATTGATGTTTTCCTTACCGCACACATTTGCAATATATTTCCTACCGCCGCGGTATTACCGCACACACACACACAAAAAAAAGTTTGAATGCATTTTTTTTGTAGTCTACTCTTTATATAGCATATAGCCTGCCTCTAGTCTAAATGTCTATCTTTAGAGGATGACTTTGCAGCATGAATATTGTTTGGGATTCGGCATGCACGCATTCGTTATTAAAAGTGAAACACGGATTCGAAGTCTCCCCTCGGTGTCGCGCCCGCCGGTTACCCCCCCGACCCTTTCTTCTTCTTATTATTATAACGTTACTACTTATGATTACAAAGGCATTCGATTTGTGGCATTAACGTTAGTATAGTTACACGTTCGTATTTACCGGACCACATAGCAAGGCAAGCGTTACTCAATTAATATCTAAGTTCCTTTCTTTGCTCAGAGCGTGCCGAGTTGTACCCATTCTGCGGTCTGTTAATAAAGTTTTCAATCAGACAAGTGTATAGAACGAAGGGCTTTTATTATAACATTTCGTTGCAGTAAAATCATTATGCCTCGTTCCCTGAGGAGCGACGGCGTCGGTAATCCACTCCGGTCTCCGGTGGGAGCTAATGTACTATTAGCCGTGTTGTGACGGCTTAGATTCAGGAAGTAAACGCACTGCAAGATGCTCCAAGCATGTGACGCGTATCTCTTCTGACCAATCAGTGGTCTGCAGTGTTTCATGTGACTTTTCTGGTACCCAATAGGGTCGCTTGGAATCTCGACAGAGAAGTAGGGTATATCTGCAGAGCCGCAAGCCCAACGAGAGCGTAATAATAATAATAATATAATAAAAAACAGCGGTGATGCCGGTATTCAGCCCAACGCTGCGGTGGGCATGATGTAACAGCGATACCGCGGTAATACCGATACCGCGGCAGCTCTAGGTGTTACCTTCCTTTAAGTTGCAGGCAGTTATTGGTCCAATTTGAACTATTTTTCTAAATATTTATACAAAAAAGAAACTATCAAAGAGATGTATACTGTATAACACGCCTCTATGCATCAATGAACACCTTTCAATGATTAAAACTAGGGATGCTCAATATTGGCTTTTTTACAGATAACGATATACCGATATTGTCCAACTCTTAATTTTTCCGATACCGATATCAACCGATATCAACCGATATATGCAGGGTTTCCCACCCCAAAAAATTGAATAATTTCAGGTAATTAACATTACATATCTCTTGTTGTGGAATTAACACAACATTATGCATACTTTTGACAATAAATGTAATCAGAATTTGTTCTTACTTGCTTGCCTGGGTAAATAAAGGTTATATAAATGCAAAAAAAAAGAAAGAAAAAAAAAATAATTTTTTGAAAACCGATACCGATATTTTCCGATATCACATTTTAATGCCGATATCCCTAATTAAAACAGGTTCTCAGCTCTCCCTTCAGAGTGGAAATCATTTTACACAATAACTCATTGGCACAGGGGATGAATGACATCATATCCTGGGTGCTGGTAGGTTCAGCTGGAGGGGTACTGGTGGAGGTGCGACCCTGCAGGTTAAAACACACCAACCTGTACATCTTATTATACAATTAAAACCAAGGATTTTCAAGCATTTAAAGTAACCTAAGCTTACTTTAGAGAGTTGATCTCGAGCACCAGGTTGTCACAGCTGATGTTCTCCTCCTGTCCTCGCTGCAGGGTTCCCAGGACCTCCATCTGGAAGACTACATGTACACGTTTAAAAGATGAGAGCGCAGGAGTCAGAGAGATGGAGTTCAGGAAGACATGAAGCTACTGGCCGTTTGCAAAGTCTTGCCTCCCGTAATTGCTGTCGCTATGTCGGACAAACTTTTGAGAAGAACTTATTCCATCAGTACTACCTGCCTCAACGAATTAGAAACCTGACTATGATAACATGAAAATAACACTGCCCTCCTGACACTCGGCATAATAGTGTGTCTGTGAAAATCTCTGTTTCTTTGTTGCCGGGCAGAACGTCCTTTTCAGTGTTGCTGAGCAAGAGCACCGATGTCGGAAGTAGTGCCTTGATTGGGTGGATTCTTATGTCAATCGTTATTTTGCAAACGGTCAATTATGCTCACCTGTGTCGTCGTCCATCTCAGGGGAAGGAATGACCGGGTCATCTGAGTCGTCTGGCTCACTGGCTTCGCTCTCACTCTCAACGTCCGGGTTCAGCACCAAGCCTGGTGAACACAGAAACCAAAACCTAATTCTGACCGTGTGACCAGGGGGACTGGAGTATTTAGTGAGGCATGTGGCAGCCCATTATGCAGCCTCTCAAGGATACGTTCTGTAAGCAAACCCAGCTGTTCTCTTACCCCAGAGACACTGGGACAACTCAGCTGTTCTCTTACCCCAGAGGGACAACTCAGCTGTTCTCTTACCCCAGAGACACTGGGACAACTCAGCTGTTCTCTTACCCCAGAGACACTGGGACAACTCAGCTGTTCTCTTACCCCAGAGGGACAACTCAGCTGTTCTCTTACCCCAGAGACACTGGGACAACTCAGCTGTTCTCTTACCCCAGAGACCAACTCAGCTGTTCTCTTACCCCAGAGGGACAACTCAGCTGTTCTCTTACCCCAGAGACACTGGGACAACTCAGCTGTTCTCTTACCCCAGAGACCAACTCAACTGTTCTCTTACCCCAGAGACCAACTCAACTGTTCTCTTACCCCAGAGACCAACTCAACTGTTCTCTTACCCCAGAGACCAACTCAGCTGTTCTCTTACCCCAGAGACCAACTCAACTGTTCTCTTACCCCAGAGACCAACTCAGCTGTTCTCTTACCCCAGACACTGAGACAACTCAGCTGTGCTCTTACCCCAGAGACCAACTCAGCTGTTCTCTTACCCCAGAGACACTGGGACAACTCGGGCTGTTCTCTTACCCCAGAGACACTGGGACAACTCTTCCTCCTCCGTGTCGTCCAGAATGCTGGCCTTCCAGATGTAACCTTTCCCTTCTGACCCAACCTCTGCAGGGTTAAAAGCTGGAGGAGAGGGCGAGGAGAGGGTGAGAAGAGGGTGAGAAGAGGGTGAGGAGAGGGTGAGGAGAGGGTGAGGAGGGTGAGGTGAGGGTGATGAGAGGGTGACGAGGGTGAGGAGAGGGTGAGGAGGGTGAGGAGAGGGCAAGGAGAGGGTGAGGAGAGGGTGAGGAGAGGGTGAGGAGGAAGTTTAGCTTACTGGCAAAACAAACTGAATTTCTGAATGTGGAACAGCGAGTTCAATACCCACCTTTCAGCTTGGTTTTGTCTTTATTGTGACCAACCTCATCATCGTCACTCAGGAACTCATCGTCATCCTCCTCTTCCTCTTCCTCTGGATGGTGCATGGACACTACAGTGGCTTCTGGGAGAGAGATGTTTGGTCCAATCACCACCTGGAAACAAAAAGGTCCCGAGTTAGGTGCTATTGCTAACATTTCCGTAGGTCGCTCCAAATGCAAAGTATTGCTGAGGCTTTCTGAATATTGCTACACAAATACAATGTTATGTCTATTACCAGGCACGCATGAGTTCTTTTTTTTTAATCCACTTTTTCTCCCCCTATTTTTCTTGTATTTTCCTCCCATCCCAATTTAGTCGTTATGCCAATTCCCCCCTCCCCTTCCTGGTTGTTGCGCGCATTTGCCCCCTACTTGCCGGTCTAGGGAGCCCTGAAGTCTATCACATGCTTCCTCCGATACATAGGAGACAGCCAGCAGCCTCTTTTCACCTGGCAGCGAGGACTCTCATTGGGTGAGTGTAACGCGTGGGAGGGCACACTACCTGAGACGTGCCACAGAACAAGTGACACTTTTGACAATGACATCCTGGGTCATTCCTATATGACCGTATATACCTTTTTTCACATGTAATTATATGCTTCATTATTCAGTTGATGATGGACAATGACCGCCCAGAATGACAGAGTGGGTGAGATGTGCCACAGAACAAGTGACACTTTTTGACAATGACATCCTGGGTCGTTCCTATATGACCAGTATAAATCTTGGAACTGAACTCTCTCTTATAAAAAATGGAACTGAGCCTTTAAATGTCTCCATAGAAAATGTCTGTGAAAAGCTGTGAAAAGGGAGTGAACCAACAGAATGTTGGGCCTCTGGAGAGGAGAGAGACAGGGACGGAGGAGAAAGAGCTGTGTAATGTTAAACCCTTTCAGACGGGGAGGGTTGCTGGTTGAAGTCTTGAATCAGAAGAGGAAGGAGAGGAGAGCAGACTATAATGACTATAATGTAATGTAAACTAATGTAATATAGTACACCGAGTACTGTATTGTACCTGTATATCTCTGTATATGTATGTGGTGGGCTATGTAAGATATATTACGGAAGTCTGCCTCGCCCTCGTCTCAGAACGAAAGAGGCCCCATGCAGTAGAGAAGTGACCGGCTGGAATGCAAGGCCAAGAAGGGGGGGCGCTAGTCAGAGGGGCATTGTATTCTTATAAATTACTTGATTTGATATGTAACTGCAAAGTAACAAATAACTGAAGGAGGGATATGACACGTAATGTACGGTGATTGGAGCTATGTACTGACGATGGCGTGACGTGACGGACCTTATAAAAAGGGCCAACTGGCGAGAGCAGAGTGAGATTTTTACACTGAGCTGGAGAGAGAAGAAGAATGTTACTTAGAGACTTTTTTGAGAGATTTTGAGGAGAGGACTGAAACCTGATATATAGTAAGCTGAAAAACCTGTGTACTTTTATAAATGAAACTGAACCCTTAAATGTAATTTTCTACTGTTAAAAAATAAAAACAATCTTCTTTTGGAAACCACGTTTTGCCTTCTATTTTTCCCAAAAAGACGGGTAAGGATGGAGATGTATTTTTGCATTGTAACTTTACCAGTAATAATAATAATAATAATAATAATGATAATGTGCACCAATGTGCCTGTATTGTGCCTAATATATGATATAAAAAAGAACTTTTTCCCCAGACGGAGGAGGAGGAGAAAGGCTTTATCCCTACGGAGTAAAAGGAGACTTATGATTATGCATTAAGGACTAAAGGTGCATTCTGTATAATGGGGATATAACTATGACTAAAGGCTTTATCCCTACGGAGTAAAAGGAGACTTATGATTATGCATTAAGGACTAAAGGTGCATTCTGTATAATGGGGATATAACTATAACTATAGGCTTTATCCCTACGGAGTAAACGGAGACTTATGATTATGCATTAAGGACTAAAGGTGCATTCTGTATAATGGGATTATCAAGTAAAGCCATATAATGATAATACGTGTAACGGATTAGGGAAATGGACCTCCTCTGAATATAGAGAGTCCTTCCCAGTGCAAATAAAATAACAGATTCCGCAACTTCAATCACTCGATGTTAAAGGTCGATGACTGACGGGGGTCGGAACGGTGCATTCGCTGTCTCTTGTCGGTCAGTGGTAACAACAACATTTTGTAGACTCGGTTGGTCCTGCGTGTCAACCACTTCACAGGACGCTGTTTGAGGTGTAGATAGGCAGACCAATGAGTTATGAAGTTATCGATCTGACCTAAGAGCGAGCGTGGGCATTCAACATGGCGTCCCTGGCGATGTGCGTTTATACTAACCAAAATAGGTGCTAAAACGGCCGAAGAAGACAGGACTACTGTCAAAATCCTCTGGAGTAAAAATTAAATTACAGACTTGGCAAAATCAAAAAAGTAGGAGGTTCTACTTAAACAAAGGATCACGCTTAAAGTATATTTTTGTGATTGCGGTAAAAAGGTTTACTCATGACTAAAAAGTTACGTAATGTTTTCTTACAGTCAAAAAAGAAAAAAGTAGGAGGTTCTACTTAAACAAAGGATCACGCTTAAAGTATATTTTTGTGATTGCGGTAAAAAGGTTTACTCATGACTAAAAAGTTACGTAATGTTTTCTTACAGTCAAAAAAGAAAAAAGTAGGAGGTTCTACTTAAACAAAGGATCACGCTTAAAGTATATTTTTGTGATTGCGGTAAAAAGGTTTACTCATGACTAAAAAGTTACGTAATGTTTTCTTACAGTCAAAAAAAAAAAAAAAGTAGGAGGTTCTACTTAAACAAAGGATCACGCTTAAAGTATATTTTTGTGATTGCGGTAAAAAGGTTTACTCATGACTAAAAAGTTACGTAATGTTTTCTTACAGTCAAAAAAGAAAAAAGTAGGAGGTTCTACTTAAACAAAGGATCACGCTTAAAGTATATTTTTGTGATTGCGGTAAAAAGGTTTACTCATGACTAAAAAGTTACGTAATGTTTTCTTACAGTCAAAAAAAAAAAAAAGTAGGAGGTTCTACTTAAACAAAGGATCACGCTTAAAGTATATTTTTGTGATTGCGGTAAAAAGGTTTACTCATGACTAAAAAGTTACGTAATGTTTTCTTACAGTCAAAAAAAAAAAAGTAGGAGGTTCTACTTAAACAAAGGATCACGCTTAAAGTATATTTTTGTGATTGCGGTAAAAAGGTTTACTCATGACTAAAAAGTTACGTAATGTTTTCTTACAGTCAAAAAAAAAAAAAGTAGGAGGTTCTACTTAAACAAAGGATCACGCTTAAAGTATATTTTTGTGATTACTGTAAAAATTCTGCTGGGTGAAGTTGCAATGCAAAGATCACTTTCATGCTTTGTTCACAGAAAAGCGAGGGCTTCCTAGCCCAAAGACACTGTTTGTAAGGGGAGACTGGATGTGAAGCGAAGCCAAAACGGCCGTTCACAGAAAGGCGAGGGCTACCTAGCCCAAAGATACCGTATGTGAGTATGGGAGACTGGATGTGAAGCGCAGTCAAAACGACCGTTCACAGAAAGGCGAGCTGGATGGCTACCTAGCCCAAAGATACCGTATGTGAGTATGGGAGACTGGATGTGAAGCGCAGTCAAAACGACCGTTCACAGAAAGGCGAGCTGGATGGCTACCTAGCCCAAAGATACCGTATGTGAGTATGGGAGAGTGGATGTGAAGCGAAGTCAAAACGACCGTTCACAGAAAGGCGAAGCTAACTAGCACTACATCGGCTAACAAGCCAGTGCTAACACCCATGAGCTGGCCCTAGCCAGACGGAAGACCCATGAGCTAGCCAGACGGTGCGACCCATGAGCTGGCTAGACGGAAGACCCAGGAGCTGGCCGTAGCCAGACGGAAGCTAACTAGCACTACATCGGCTAACAAGCCAGTGCTAACACCCAGAAGCTAGCTCAGGAGAAGCTAGCACGAGAGAAGCTAGCTCAAGAGGAGCTAGCACGAGAGAAGCTAGCTCAAGAGGAGCTAGCACGAGAGAAGCTAGCTCAGGAGGAGCTAGCACGAGAGAAGCTAGCTCAAGAGGAGCTAGCACGAGAGAAGCTAGCTCAGGAGGAGCTAGCACGAGAGAAGCTAGCTCAAGAGGAGCTGGCACGCCAGAAGCTAGCTCAGGAGGAGCTAGCACAAGAAAAGCTAGCTCAAGAGGAGCTAGCACGAGAGAAGCTAGCTCAAGAGGAGCTAGCACGAGAGAAGCTAGCTCAGGAGGAGCTAGCACGAGAGAAGCTAGCTCAAGAGGAGCTAGCACGAGAGAAGCCAGCTCAAGAGGAGCCAGCACGAGAGAAGCTAGCTCAAGAGGAGCTAGCACGAGAGAAGCTAGCTCAGGAGGAGCTAGCACGAGAGAAGCTAGCTCAGGAGGAGCTAGCACGAGAGAAGCTAGCTCAAGAGGAGCTAGCACGAGAGAAGCTAGCTCAGGAGGAGCTAGCACGAGAGAAGCTAGCTCAAGAGGAGCTGGCACGCCAGAAGCTAGCTCAGGAGGAGCTAGCACAAGAAAAGCTAGCTCAAGAGGAGCTAGCACACGAGAAGCTAGCTCAAGAGGAGCTAGCACGAGAGAAGCTAGCTCAGGAGGAGCTAGCACGAGAGAAGCTAGCTCAAGAGGAGCTAGCACGAGAGAAGCTAGCTCAGGAGGAGCTAGCACGAGAGAAGCTAGCTCAAGAGGAGCTAGCACGAGAGAAGCTAGCTCAGGAGGAGCTAGCACGAGAGAAGCTAGCTCAAGAGGAGCTAGCACGAGAGAAGCTAGCTCAGGAGGAGCTAGCACGAGAGAAGCTAGCTCAGGAGGAGCCAGCACGAGAGATGCTAGCTCAGGAGGAGCTGGCACGCCAGAAGCTAGCTCAGGAGGAGCTAGCACAAGAGAAGCCAGCCCAGGAGATGCTAGCCCAGGTAGCTCAGGAGAGGCTGGCGCGGCAGATGCTAGCTCAGGAGAAGTTGGCACGGGTAGCTCAGAAGAAACTGGCGCAGCAGATGCTAGCTCATGAGAAGCTGGCGCAGCAGATGCTCGCTCAGGAGATACAAGCACACGAGACGCTAGCCAGCATGTTGAGACATCTCAAAGGACTAGAGATCCCCGAAAGGGCCTCAATGGACCAACTGATGGAAAGAGAAGTAAGGACCCCCGGTCAAGATCCAGGGTATAAGATGGTGGAGAAACTAATCGCACAGGTGCGAGGCGGGAGCATGTCTCTCACTGATGCAGCAGGATCAGTCATGAATGGAACACCTATGCAAGGATCATGCTCACTGCTTGAAAAGCTACTCAGAGGAGTCCCAGGGGGTAACCCACTGGCAGCCCGATGCGCAGCATGGTCACAAGACCAGCTACGTATCGAATGTATGCTGTATGACCAAGTTAAAATGCTATCTGACAAAGGGGGGGCCTCCCAGGAGCCTCCCCCGAAAACGACCAAGGAGAGAACAAGGAAAAAGGATCCTTCCGGCATCGAATACCTCTCTGCAGACGACTGGGGGGCGTTAACCCCAGAACGGCAAGCGGAGACGAGGGCAAGACGGGAGGAAATTAAATCCCGGAAGATGAATTACATATACCTGTCTCCAGACAAGTGGGCCGCACTAACCCCAGAACAGCAAGCAGGGGTGAGGACCACAAGGGAGGAATTCACAGAACCAAGCAAATCACAATACCCAGAGCTGCCGGCTGTACAGCAAGCCGTAATTGGCACAGGGGAGAAACCTTACTGCTGTGTCCAGTGTGGAAAGAGCTTCAAGACAAAGCATCATCTTAAAAGTCACCACACGGTACACACAGAAGAGAAACCTTACTGCTGTGACCAGTGTGGAAGGAGCTTCAAGGCGAAGGATCACCTTAGACGTCACCACATGGTACACACAGAAAATAAACCTTACGGTTGTGACCAGTGTGGGAAGACCTTCAAGACGAAGGCAGAACTTAAACAACACCACGTGGTACACACAGAAGAGAAACCTTACTGCTGTGTCCAGTGTGGGAAGACCTTCAAGACGAAGGCAGAACTTAAAAGTCACCACACGGTACACACAGAAGAGAAACCTTACTGCTGTGACCAGTGTGGAAGGAGCTTCAAGGCGAAGGATCACCTTAGACGTCACCACGTGGTACACACAGAAAATAAACCTTACGGTTGCGCCCAGTGTGAGAAGGCCTTCAAGACGAAGAGAGAGCTTAGAATTCACCACACGGTACACACAGAAGAGAAACCTTACTGCTGTGACCAGTGTGGAAAGAGCTTCAAGGCGAAGCGTAACCTTACACTACACCACATGGTACACACACAAGAGAAACCATACTACTGTGACCAGTGTTACATGAGCTTCCGGAACCTGCAAGGGCTTCAGAGACACAGACGGCGGAGGCAGCCATGCAAGGTGCCAACCTGCTTAACGGGGGCAGTAAGGGGTGATGTGTCTCGCTCAAGAACACGGCGACGCACTATCAATGACGAGTGTGGAAATGGAAAAAACCAAGAAGAGGAGGATGGCGATATTCAGATGAAGGATCAGAACCCGAGGCCACAGATGACGCCTTCAGGTGAAACTGAGTCTGAGCCTGAACAGGATGGGGAGCTAAATACCTCTGAAACTGAACACAGTTCTGATTACTCAACATATTGAGTAACAGCTAAAGAGAAGCTAGCACAAGGAGACGCTAGCTCACCAACGAGGCTTCAATGGCCCAAATGATGGAAAGAGAGGTAAAGACCCCCGGTCAAGATTCAGGGGATAAGATGGAGAAACTAACCCCCGAGCAGCAAGCAGAGATAAGGGCAACAAAGGGAGAAATTACCTTCTGGGGCCCTGACACATGACACTCAAGCAAGTGCAACCTGGCACAGGACGCTGTGGTGCTTGGGCGGCCAAGTCACTGGTTTATAGGTCTGTCAAAACGGATTGGAGGTTCCGGGGCTAAGAACATAAGTTCAAAATAAGTCATGCATAAGTCCTGCTACTGTGACGGAAGTGGAACCGGCGTAATAATACAGGCTGGTGTTATCAGCAGGGGCTGAGTCTATAAGAGGCTACATAGCCTGAATCTACAAGCTGGCTAACTAGCCGGAGCTAATACCAGACATAAAAAAGTAACTAACTACCCAGTCTGGACCGAGACAAGCACAACACAGGGTAGACCCCCTGTGCAAGAAGGAAGTGGACGGAAACAACAGTCCGAAAGATCTGTGAACAATGTGCGCTGGTGAGGGGGACAAAACCTGAACCAGTGCCACACTCTTAGACGGGGGGGGGGGGGGGGGGCTGTCCCCCGGAGTCAGTGGACGACGCAGCGAATGGCAAGAAGGAATATACTGACTCAGGTCAGAAATCGGAAATGGAGGAAGACCGGGATAGGTCAAGCTACAGAGCATCCTCAGGGTCCTCATCTGGACCTCCCAGACCTCCCAGACCTCCCAGACCTCCTAGACCTCCCAGACCGGACAGAGAGACATCGGCCTGGACCCAGGTTACAGGGCGACGAGAGCCCTGAATGGACCTGAAAGAGAGAAAAGAAATGAGTCCTCTGTGGACTGTATCTGTGATGTCCTGCGAGGCCTACGGACAGGGTCACACGACCAGGCCAACCACACTTCAATAGAGGACTGCTGCTACAATTCTCGGGAACCCGTGGGGGTCGCCCGAGAAGTGACGAATCAACCTACCTCAAACTATGGGAGAGATCCAAGAGGTCAGAGGGGGTGACCCCAAGATGACCAAGATGACCAAGATGACCAAGGTGACCAAGATGACCAAGACGACAACAGCCTGGGTGCATCGGCCGGGAACAACAGATGCAAGTCTTCCCGCCGGATACCAAGCAACAACGTGACCCCTATCCTGTCGAGCCGTCCAGCCAGGGAACAACAGATGCAAGTCTTCCCGCCGGCTACCAGGGTAACAAGGTACCGAGATGGCAGAGGGGGTGTGGAGAGTCACAGCCACGTGACCCCACAATCGCCATCTCGACCCCCAGACAAGACACTCTGCCGGAGGCTCAGGTCCAGGAACGGCCTGAACAGGATATACCTCTCACAGCTACCATTCACTATGGTAAACATTAAAGAGAGACAATTAGGCGAAATCCTAATACCCCCACCTCTTATTCTCACTAGAAAGACCTCTAGTGGCTACATAATGAGGTGGGGTCTGGAACCAAGCTTCAGAGCGACGGGGGCCCAGCTCGGGGCCTACCCCGGAACAACTTATGGTAGATGGGGGAAACAGTATGGTACGCAGAATGATCAGAGTCTGTGTACAGAGAAGGATACTTATCCGCACCTACATGTGGAGGAAGCTACCTCAGCTATGGTGGACCTAGCTTCTACTAGGACCCTGACTAGGGGGAGATCCCGGGATGGGATTAACAGTATGTGGATCCATTGGGGCACTCTCCCTCTGGCTAAGGCTCAGGAGATAGGATGCGACCCTCGAAGAATGGTAGAAAGGTACTACATTGTGCGTAACCCTCCGCCGCAGGAACATGCATGGAGTAATATGCACTGGTTTGACTCTCCAACCTCACGGGACACCAGTGACCTAATGAGATGGAGGGCAGTTTCGGGGGAGGGTGGAACACTGTATTATGACTCAAAATTCCCCCGGCAGGTGAGCATCCCCTTGATAGTGGCTAACTGCTACCGCTCTTCTCCCACTGCGAAATGGGGAGATAGACAGAATGAAGCCACATGGCAGGCAAAAACTTCAAAATGCGGACCCCTAGCAACACTGTTTGAACACACCCTGGATAGAGGATTCCCCTACTATTGGCCACCGGAGGCATACCTGTTGAACCGATGGAATTTCATCAATACCCAGTACTGCAATAACAGACGGGGAAACAATCACCATCTGTTTAACACCTGTACGGGATGCAACAAGGCCCTGTTTGACTTTGTATCCCCATGGAAACCCATATCTGATTATTTGGAAACGGGAGGAGGGCTGGGTCCGGGGTTTGGCTGGACAACAAGAGGATTCTACCTGGATGGTGTTTTTCCCATTTCGCATGCTAACAACATGACAAACGGGTCCTGTTCACAGGATAGGGCATCGCATGTGGACGAATGGAGCAGGAGGAGAGACATAACTCAATTTGCGATAGTACTCGGTACCATTATCGGGCGTGCAGCTGAAGATATAGGGGGGGCCGTGGCAGATGGAGTAGGTGATGTTTGGAATTTTGCCACTTCCATGGTACAGACAGCCAGGGCGGTGGTGGAGGGGATAGTGAGATGGGCTCTCCCCTGCATTGTGATAATAGGGGTCATTATTACAATAAATCTACTACGTCGTATGGGCCTCCTCTCCCGGTCAGGGAGGGCCGTAAATTATGCAAAAAAGAGAATTTGGCCTTCAACTATGACGGAGCCTCTTCTGAAATGAAGATAAAAGAGGACCAGTGGTGTCTCTCTCACACACTGGTCAGAAACGCTGGAACGAACAGACACCACCGGAGAATGGCGGTTAAGGGATATACCATCTCAGACGAACTTATGTTACATGGTGATAGCGTATTGAGTATTTTGGATCAAGACCCCCTTGATAGATTGAGAGCGGCCCTCGTGTCATCATCACCAAGTCTGGTTTCACCAAAAATGCCTGACCAGGGACAGACAGCAACTGCGATGACAACACCGGAGGATAAATTGTCTCTGGGCCTAGGAGTAACCTGGATGAAGAAAATAACGCTCCAGAGAGGGAAATGGGACGTTGTAGATGACGGCCAACGATCTCAGTTATATACAGGAACTGGCAGAATGATGACAAATGAAGAACTTAAGTCCCCTGCCAGTTGGCCTGACATAGTGGGAATAAAACCCGGGAGAAGACCTTATTCTGACCCTTTCACCAGGATGCAGTACGAGGACTTCTTCTACTTGGACGGTGCGTCAGAAGAGAGATCCAGTGTCGCCCATGTTCTGGTGGGAGGTAACTGGGCCGGTATCCTCCCGGCCTGGGTGAAGATCTACATGGTTACCCGAGAGGGTGACACAAATTTCGGCAAGACATGGGCGACCGTCAAGAGCTGGGGAAACAGCTGCGAATATTATAGAATGGATTTGATCTTTTATCCTAAGATGAGCACGTCCAACATCAAAGTTCAATCTGGAATCCGTTATGCGCGGAGGGACCCGAAGATTTATCCTGTCCTGCCCTCCACCGAGCACAGTAGTGTGGTCGGTCAAGAAGTCAGGGGAGGTGAAAAAGGTCAAGGCCTGCCAGACCCAAGATCCCTGGCCTCTCGATCCGGGGGGTCAAGACAAGAAGTCCCCGGTACAAGTGCATCGCCACCATCTTCCAGAGGCTGGGCGGACTACGAGAGGCCGAAGAAAGCACGAAAGTCATCAAAATCACCTTACCAATGACATAAAAATGTTGGTAGAAATATAATCAAAAAAAGAAGCAAGAGCCCTGTTCTCTGAGAAAGAACAGTGATTACAATTTTTAAAAAGCAAAAGCCCTGTTCTCTAAAGAAGAACAGTGATTTCTATTTTGAATTTTTTGTTGTTGTTTATGTAACAATATAGCCGTATATACCTTTTTTCACATGTAATTATATGCTTCATTATTCAGTTGATGATGGACAATGACCGCCCAGAATGACAGAGTGGGTGAGACGTGCCACAGAACAAGTGACACTTTTGACAATGACATCCTGGGTCATTCCTATATGACCGTATATACCTTTTTTCACATGTAATTATATGCTTCATTATTCAGTTGATGATGGACAATGACCGCCCAGAATGACAGAGTGGGTGAGATGTGCCACAGAACAAGTGACACTTTTTGACAATGACATCCTGGGTCGTTCCTATATGACCAGTATAAATCTTGGAACTGAACTCTCTCTTATAAAAAATGGAACTGAGCCTTTAAATGTCTCCATAGAAAATGTCTGTGAAAAGCTGTGAAAAGGGAGTGAACCAACAGAATGTTGGGCCTCTGGAGAGGAGAGAGACAGGGACGGAGGAGAAAGAGCTGTGTAATGTTAAACCCTTTCAGACGGGGAGGGTTGCTGGTTGAAGTCTTGAATCAGAAGAGGAAGGAGAGGAGAGCAGACTATAATGACTATAATGTAATGTAAACTAATGTAATATAGTACACCGAGTACTGTATTGTACCTGTATATCTCTGTATATGTATGTGGTGGGCTATGTAAGATATATTACGGAAGTCTGCCTCGCCCTCGTCTCAGAACGAAAGAGGCCCCATGCAGTAGAGAAGTGACCGGCTGGAATGCAAGGCCAAGAAGGGGGGGCGCTAGTCAGAGGGGCATTGTATTCTTATAAATTACTTGATTTGATATGTAACTGCAAAGTAACAAATAACTGAAGGAGGGATATGACACGTAATGTACGGTGATTGGAGCTATGTACTGACGATGGCGTGACGTGACGGACCTTATAAAAAGGGCCAACTGGCGAGAGCAGAGTGAGATTTTTACACTGAGCTGGAGAGAGAAGAAGAATGTTACTTAGAGACTTTTTTGAGAGATTTTGAGGAGAGGACTGAAACCTGATATATAGTAAGCTGAAAAACCTGTGTACTTTTATAAATGAAACTGAACCCTTAAATGTAATTTTCTACTGTTAAAAAATAAAAACAATCTTCTTTTGGAAACCACGTTTTGCCTTCTATTTTTCCCAAAAAGACGGGTAAGGATGGAGATGTATTTTTGCATTGTAACTTTACCAGTAATAATAATAATAATAATAATAATGATAATGTGCACCAATGTGCCTGTATTGTGCCTAATATATGATATAAAAAAGAACTTTTTCCCCAGACGGAGGAGGAGGAGAAAGGCTTTATCCCTACGGAGTAAAAGGAGACTTATGATTATGCATTAAGGACTAAAGGTGCATTCTGTATAATGGGGATATAACTATGACTAAAGGCTTTATCCCTACGGAGTAAAAGGAGACTTATGATTATGCATTAAGGACTAAAGGTGCATTCTGTATAATGGGGATATAACTATAACTATAGGCTTTATCCCTACGGAGTAAACGGAGACTTATGATTATGCATTAAGGACTAAAGGTGCATTCTGTATAATGGGATTATCAAGTAAAGCCATATAATGATAATACGTGTAACGGATTAGGGAAATGGACCTCCTCTGAATATAGAGAGTCCTTCCCAGTGCAAATAAAATAACAGATTCCGCAACTTCAATCACTCGATGTTAAAGGTCGATGACTGACGGGGGTCGGAACGGTGCATTCGCTGTCTCTTGTCGGTCAGTGGTAACAACAACATTTTGTAGACTCGGTTGGTCCTGCGTGTCAACCACTTCACAGGACGCTGTTTGAGGTGTAGATAGGCAGACCAATGAGTTATGAAGTTATCGATCTGACCTAAGAGCGAGCGTGGGCATTCAACACTACCTCACCCAGATCCCTTCCTCGCTGTGCAGGCGCCCTGACCGACCTGTAGGAGTCACTGTTTACAACAACCAGTATACCACCCACCGGCTTCCCTCCCGCTGACACTGCCAATTGTGTCAGTATGACGACCGGCCAAGCCGGAGGCACCGCTGACAGCTTGATTCGATACCAGTGTCTCTGCGGTGGTAGACAGACGCTTAGTCCGCTGCGCTACCCGGCCGCCCTACACGCATGAGTTCTGATAGAGCGCATATTCTAAAACTACAAATAACCCAGCAGAATTAAAGCGACATTTCACTTTAGTATAACCTGCCAAAAATCAGCAGTCTTACCTCTTATCTAGTCATCTACAAGTAAGCTAGCGACCGTGATATGATATTCAGGCTACTGTAGCTCCCCAAAATGAATGGAAGTGAATAAGGAGCCTGACATCTGGGAGGAATGGTGGTGTTGACAGCAGATGACAGGGGCAGCAGTGGTTACTAGTTTACTAGTAGATGGTAAATGGTAAATGGACTGCATTTATATAGCGCTTTTATCCAAAGCGCTTTACAATTTGTTCCTCACATTTGACCCATTCACTCACACACAGACAGTGGAGGCATGCAAGGTGCCAACCTGCTCATCAGGGGCAGTTAGGGGTTAAGTGTCTTACTCAAGGACACTTCGACACGCTGCCCGGGAGGAGTGGGAATGGACCTGTCTCAAAACCCTGCCCTCTTTTCTTGATCCTCCAATCACAGCTGTCGCTTACCTCTGACTTCCTCGTACAAACGAGGAAGTCAGAGGTAAGCGACAGCTGTGATTGGAGGATCAAGAAAAGGGGCAGGGTTTGAGACAGGTCTATTGAACCAGGAACCTCTGGATTACCAGACGACTGCTCTACCTCCCGAGCCACTGTTGCCCCCAGATTACTTTAGATAGAGGTAAGACTGCTGAAACTTGACAAGTTTTACTGAAGTGAAATACCCCTTTAAGTACTGGACGTAAAAGCATAAAGGAAAAGGAAGAGAGAAAGGTCTGCAGATTACAGTTACCTACGGTTGTGTTCAGATTAGGGTTTGTCAAATCCATCACACCATGGTTTTGCTTACGTTGTACGCCACGACGCAATGTTTGTTTAGCCGAACAGCCTCCTTGACCTCAGCCTTGTCACAGACCACAGACTGGCTTATCTCCACGTTGCTGGCGATGTGAACGTCACTCCAGATGTAGGCACGGTCCAGGATCACATTGTCACCTGTTGGAACATTAGAGAGGGTATTACCCATGAACCTATTCCAGGGTATCTGCAGGTTTCAACAAGTTCAATTTAAGACTTTTTAATACCACTTAAGAGCCAAATTTCACGACCATACTAGCAAAAAAAAAGAAAACACATAGCGACACTGAACTCGCGGCTGCACCAAGCTCCCGATAGCCCTGCAAAAAATGACGACTTGAATACAAAAACATTTCATATATTTAATATGAAATATTTCATCTCCCGACAGCCGGGCTGCTCCCCACAAAGAAAAAAATTGAATACCTATGCAAATTAAATGTAAGACTTTTTAATAACTTTTAAGGCTGTAAATTGAGAATTATGAATTTAATACTTTTTAATACCTTACAGATACCCTGTTTTTACCACAATTAGGAAAGTCAACGTATCCATTCAGAATTCCTATTTTCAAACTCTGGTGAAACTGGGTTTATTCTATGTATAATTTTAGATGATACTGGTATACTGGTACTGGTATACTGGTACTGCTTTTGGGTACTCATATACTGGTACTGGGTTCTGGTATACAAATACTGGTATTGGGTTCTGCCTGGTATACTAGTACTGGTATTGGGTACTGGTATACTAGTACTGGTATTGGGTACTGATACACTAGTACTGGTATTGGGTACTGGTATACTGATATAATGGTACTGGTATACTAGTACTGGTATTGGGTACTAGTATTGGGTACTGGTATACTAGTATTGGTACTGGTATAACGGTACTGGTATTCGGTATACCGGTACTGGTATTGGGTACTGGTATACTGGGTACTGGTATACTGGTACTGGGTACTGGTATTGGGTACTGGTATACTGGTACTGATATACCAGTACTGGTATTGGGTAGGTAGTAGGTACCTATTGTGCAGTTGTTCCCGATGACGCTGTTGGAGATGTGGCAGTTGGCGCCGATGCTGGTGTCGCAGCCGATCAGCACGTTCTCCACCATCTGACTGCCGTGGCCGAGGCTGACCCCGGAGCCGCGGTAGACGTTGTGGCGGGAGTGCGTGCAGCCGCGCCCCGTCTGGTCCGTGAAGTTGGCGTCGGGGGTGAGCGGGTAGACCCAGCGGCGGATCATGTCCGACGACACCGAGTCGTACATCAGCAGGTTGGACACCCGGGCGCCGTACCCATCCTTGGTGACGTGCAGATGGATCTGGTTGCCCAGGATCTGGACGGTGGAGAGAAGATCAAGATACGACGTGCAACAGGTTGAGCGGTTATTATGGCTTCTGTTGTGCTGCGCTGGATTAGCCTCATTTCAAAATCTACCTGTAAGATCGAGACGATTAGGTTACATTCAAATATATTGTTGTATGCTGCAAATCGTGTATGAAAGGTGCTATACAAATAGCGTTTATTATTATTATCAGATTATATTTAAATGTTTGTATTTATCATTATACAGCACAAGTACAGCGCAACGAAAAGAAGTACAGGTGATTAAACTGGGTATAAAATGAGTATAGTGCTAATCAGATGTATGTACAGAGTTGTAGTATTAATAGTGATACAGCCAGGTATAAAAACACTATGGTAGTATTCATACTGGCCAGCAGTGTAACTAGTAAGAGTAGGTAAGGGATATATACAGATCTACAGATATGTAAAAAGGAGGCGGCCGGGTAGCGCAGTGGACTAAGCGTCTGTCTACCACCACAGAGCCAGTGGGATCGGCTGTGGTGCCTCCGGCTTGGCCGACCGTCCACACTAACACAATTGGCAGTCTTAGCGGGTGGGAAGCCGGCGTGGGTGGGTCCTGGTCGTTGTAAACAGCTACTCCTACATTTCGGTCGGGGCACCTGCACAGCAAGGGAAGGATCTGGGAGAGGTAGTGTGACCTTCCACACGTTACACTCTCCCAGGGAGAGTCCGCGCTGCCAGGTGAAAAGAAGCGGTGGGCTGGCTACACATGTGTCGGAGGAAGCATGTGATAGTCTCCGCCCTCCCAGACCGACAGTAGGGGGTAGAGTGCGCAACGACCAGGAAGGGGATTGGGAATTGGCATAACGACTAACATTGAAATGGGAGAAAAACGGAAAAAGAAGGGGGAAAAAGATAATAATAATAATAAAAAAAATATATAACAGGTATGTACAAACATATATATATAGTACAGTAAGAATAAATATATACAGTATATACAGCATTCTCGTGCATGCTGTCATACAGAGAGATTACGATAATGCCTGCCACTATACCTCTTCGTTGACCAACATCCCTCTGACAAAGTCATTCCTAGTCTGGTAGTCAAAGTTATCAGTGAAGAGCTCAGCAACCTGGGGGAAGAAGAAAGAAAGAAATGAATGTTGTCGTCCGCCATCATCAGCGTTCCTTAGTTCCTGAATCCAGACATTAGACACTGACCTGCGGGGAACAGATACTGATGTGACAGTCCAGGAGGTCGTGTCGGATTTCAAACTCATCGCTTCCACTGTGGAAAATGTTCTGCGTACGACAAAGGAGAGAGTCATCGGTCAGTTCACTCAAGGCGCTACGCCGTGTGAAAGATCAAGCGTGCCGTGCTTTCACCTCACCATGGGGAACTGCAGCCTCTTGAGGCCCTGCGTCTTCTGGTAGTGCAGCACCCGCTGGCTCTTGCTGTCCATGGCGACAATGACGTCGTCCTCCTCACAACGGGACTGGTGTCCTGGCGAGGACTCCTTGAAGACCATGGTCATCACCGAGATGTTCTTCTCCATCTTTCGCCGATACCTTCGACATGGAAGCACAATGATGCTAAGTTTAGCTTCATAACTAACGTAGACAGTAGACCACAAGTTATGGAATTAAGAGAAACAACACGCTAAGTCAGGTGTTGGGGGACTTGGATCGTAATCTCTCCTGACAATGTCCAGTTAAAATAAACATTGTTACATGTGTTACGACCCTGGCTCAAAGGCCTGCAACCTATGTGCAAAACCGACACTAAAAACCTGTGTTTAACCCAAAAGACTACTTTAACCATGAAATACTGATACTAACTAAAGAAACAAGAATAGAAGAACGTGATAACTATCTGTTTAACCCCACACTCCTCTAACCACAGACCCTGCATGTGTGACTCAAGGGCTGGTTTTAAAGCTGCCAGCAGGTAACCAATCAGCACTAATTAGCTAATTAGCAGCCCTCACCTGCATGCCCAGTGACACAGGAGCAAACAAGGTCATGGTACATAACACCTCCCCCACCAAACTGGTTGCCCAAGAGGCAACCACACACATCAAACCCATAAACAAAAAAAAACAACTGTGACCCATTAGTTGTCAGGGCCACTACCACAACAGCGATAACGGGCCGGCCCCTGTCGAACACGACCACCAACCGTGTTGTATGCACCCCACTGTGGAACATTTGCCAATGCTGTGTAAAACAAAAAACAACCCTGTCCCGACCCTCGGGCAAGCTAGACCTCACAAAAGGTTCCGCCACTGCGGTACATGGCTGCAGTGGGGCAGGCGCCTCCTCCCCTGAGGCGTAAGACTTAGGACCCCGTCGACCAACCAAGACCTCATCATATATGAGCCCCCTTTCAACAGGCCCCTCCACCGATACCGACCTGTCAAAAATAGACTGCAAACCAAAATCAATCTGAGAACTAATCTCACTGCGCTCAACAGGACAGAACACAGAAAAACAAAAACCATAGATCTCTGATACCACCACCGCGTCCATCTCCATCCCACCTGGCACTGGTAGTTCAGGAAACTGCAAACGTGAACATCCAGAGTAGGATGTACCGCCTCAGGTACAGCCCCACCGTCCCTGGAACATGGCAATACGTCCGTCACAAAAACGTCTGGAACACCATCTAAAATGGCGTCACCCAGAATAACATTGTCCTGATCAAAATGGCTGCCACTCAACAGACCAGGTCGCGAAGGCGGCTCCTGCTCCACAGGACACAGGTAACTAGGTTGACCATCACACCTAGTGCATGGCAGAGAATCAGTGTGGACACGTGGATCAATGTCAGAATCATCAACTGACATACTGGGACCATCCCTGCCCACAAGTGAAACATTAGGGACAATAGAGCTACTGTGGGAAGGCTGGCAGCCTAAGTCAGGCCTAGTAGCCTCTTCAACTAGAACGGTGACACATGAATCAACAGCACCTCTCATAGCATCCTTCCCACACTCATCCTCCAATTCGTTCGTGGCCTCAGCCACCGTACAGGCTGGGAAAACCTTGAGACACTGCGCTGCCAGAACATCTCCTACCACATGCCTCTCCGGCACGCATGTCAACCCTGGTTTCACCACCGGGCCTAACACAAAGGCACAATCAAGAGAATCATTATGCAGAGGTACATCCACAGTGTGCTTTCCAAAATTCTCAACAGGTACACATTTCAATTCAACAAAGAATGTGTCACTAAGTGTAATGTCCCAAGTCGAAGTATCAACAACATCACTTTTGTCCTTTGACATTTCCCGTGTCACAGCACACACAGGGAACACTCCTGGATGTTTCTGTGCCAGCTCATTAGGGACCTCAGAAATCATAGGAATGGGAGTTACAACTGGAGTAGCCAACACTTTGTCACCAGCCAAATCATTCCCTAGAATGAAGGACACCCCCCTTATGGGAATGTAAGAACATACCCCCACAACAACATTGCCCGATACTAAGGGAGAATTGAGCGTGACCTCATGCAAAGGTGCATCCACAAATCCACCCCCAAAGCCCCGAACAACGACACCGGAATGCAAAGAAGAGTTTTCTGAAAACGGCAAAACCCCCTCCAGAATGAGGGACTGAAAAGCACCGGTATCTCTCCAAATTGTTATAGCCTGTTTGGACTCTAGTGCATTAGTCAGGGAAACAAATCCATCCATCATAAATCTTGAGGAACCCTCAAGCTCTTTGTCCACACGTTTAATACTTTCCCCATCACCATCTAACGCTGGCATAGGTGTTCTGCATATGGTTTCTACCAGAGCCACCGTTCTGAAATTTTTCTGCTCAAGCACGGGGCACCCAGCAACGATATGACCAGGTTCTTTACAGTAGAAACAGATAATCCCTTCTGGGAATGCACTAGCAGAACCACCCCGCCTAGGAGGTGAAGTTAACTGACCAGCAGACACAGGTTTTGGGAAACGGCCCCCCTGAACAGGACGCCTATCCCTGGACTCAACACGGTAGTCCTCCACAAAAACGGACTTGTGTGTCAACACAAACTCATCAGCGAAGACAGCGGCGTCGCCTATCTTCGATACCCTACGCTCGTTTAGATGAGTGGAAACGGTATCAGGAACACATCTTTTAAATTCCTCTAGGAGAATCAACTGTCTAAGCTGCTCTCTTGACTCTGCTTTCTGAGAAGTGCACCACCTGTCAAACAGGTTCTCCTTCTCTCTTCCAAATTCAACATAAGACTGTCCTTCCGACCTGCGATATGCTCTAAAATGCTGACGATAGGCCTCGGGGACCAACTCATAAGCCCTCAATATGGAAGCTTTAACAAGCTCATAGTCAGCGCTTTGTTCAAGGGACAGAGCAGTATAGGCTTCTTGAGCCCTACCAACAAGAACACATTGCAGCAGCAGTGTCCAGGCTGTATCAGGCCACTTCAATGTGGTTGCCACCCGTTCAAAAAGGGGAAAATATCTTTCCACCTCTTTCTCAAAAAATGGAGGCACCATCCTAATATTCCTGCCTACATCAAAACCGGAACGTGACTCTGAATGCAGAGCACCTGCCTGCAAGGCAGCATGGTTATACTCAAGCTCCTTCTGCGCACGCTCGTGCTCCAGCAACATTTGTTTCTCCTTAAGCTCCCGCTCCTCTTTCCTCTCTTTATGCTCATGCTCACGCTCCTCTCTCCTCTCCTTAAGCTCACGCTCCTTAAGCTCACGCTCACGCTCCTCTCTCCTCTCCTCACGCTCCTGTAGTAGCTGTCTTTCCTTAAACTCCAACTCTCTAATCCTCCACTCACCCTCTGCACCAGATAATAGCGGAGACACATCAGACAAAGGAGGCTCCTCCACCCTCACCACAAGCACCTGCTCTCTAATGAGTAACACCCTCAAAGCACTCAAGGCAGTTGGCTTCAAACGTTTCTCACTTGCAGTAAGCTCTACCCTGTAGTGTACAGCAAGTTCTAGAAGTTGTTCCTTGGAAAACGTCTCCAACATGTCATGAGACGGGTGATCAACAAAGTCCTTGATGGAAGCCATCTTTACTGCACCAGCGCCACACCCTGCCCACCTTAGAGTCACAAAAAAAAAAAAAAACGGCCAAAAGCACCCTAGCACACACACAATCTACCTAAAGAACCACCAAAGAGCCACTAAAGAAACACTGAAGAACCACGAAGAACCACGAAGCACCACGAAGCACCACTGAAGAACCACTAAAGAACCACTGAAGACACACTACAGAACCACTGAAGAACCACTGAAGAACCATAAAGAATGCTAATGCCAATACTAATAACCATAAAGGGACGCGGTGGAAATGTGTGCTCTACTGAGCGCACCTTTCTAA
This sequence comes from Notolepis coatsorum, assembly GCF_963971535.1. Lineage (NCBI taxonomy): Eukaryota > Metazoa > Chordata > Actinopteri > Aulopiformes > Paralepididae > Notolepis > Notolepis coatsorum. The sequence continues at coordinate 31,946,974 of NC_140177.1, read as the reverse complement.
TTTGCAAAAAATAAAATAACAAACAACCACCCTGAAATAACCACCTTCTACATCTAAACTGTAGTCAAAACCGGCCCACCACATGTCTACCCTAAGAAACACTAAATCAGGCCCTACCACACTACCTGTGTTTTCTGGCCCCCTAATCTACCTACCCTTAAGCTAATGCCCTGTAGACCTAACCATCTTCAACCACACCTGCTACCAGCCAAAGATCATATTTGACCATCCACCCGTCCAGTACATGGTATGGTACCAGACAAGTAGATGGTGCTAATCACTTCCCTGACTGCCCCAGGAGTATGTGGTGCACAGGAAGCTAACCAACAACCAGAAAATAATGTCCCTATCTACATGTGGTGCCCACTAAACTATATATTTTAACAGCATAAGTAGTCACATCAAATTACAAACAAATAAGGCATACTCACCTGTTTGATGAAACGGCTCAAGCCCCCACGTTACACAATATGTAACAAACACCACCCAAACCATAGCACCATGACACACCATGCAACACAAAAAAAAACCACCAAACAATTTCTAGGGGTAAATATCCCGGACGAGCCCCCAACTGTTACGACCCTGGCTCATGTGCAAAACCGACACTAAAAACCTGTGTTTAACCCAAAAGACTACTTTAACCATGAAATACTGATACTAACTAAAGAAACAAGAATAGAACGTGATAACTATCTGTTTAACCCCACACTCCTCTAACCACAGACCCTGCATGTGTGACTCAAGGGCTGGTTTTAAAGCTGCCAGCAGGTAACCAATCAGCACTAATTAGCTAATTAGCAGCCCTCACCTGCATGCCCAGTGACACAGGAGCAAACAAGGTCATGGTACATAACAACATGTTTCATTTAATTTCAAACCTTTATTTAATTCTCAAAGAAACTTAACACATTGGTTGCCAGCAGGGGGTGCGCGATTTATCGCTTGAGTGCCAGCGCTTTAGTCAATGAGAGGACGGGGATATTTGCGAACGCATAAACTACATCTTAAATTATGGCTATGTGTCTAATACAACCGTCGCTTATCAATGACTTGCTTGCAGTCAACATGTACGAAACTGATTGTTTTTTCATTGGTACATTTCTGTTTTATACCGTTTTGAATACGAGTATAGTTTTGAAGATTTCTAGTGATTCCAGAAAAATCCGCAAAAATAGCCCTTTACTGGAATACACAAAACACAGTAATTTTTCGGCCTATTTATGAATCGTTTTCAAATAAACGCTAGATTATCGATAGTATATGTGTACTTATGCACGCTAGAGAAGCGGGCTGAAAAATCGATTATCTATGCCCTGCTGGCGCTAACACCATACACACACACAGGGGACACGTTGTGAACGCTGTGAAAAAACATCTGATTAACCCAAGACTGGTAAAATAAAGTCCTTACCTCACATCAGATGTTCTGCAAAAAGATTATTCCAATTCCTGATCACCATTCCAAATATCGATCGCGTTTATTGATCCAACGTTATACCTCGAAACAGATAATCCATGCTGCTTTCGGTTGCCTCAATGAATGCAATAGTCTCAGGTTACATGGCTCAGAAGTAAAATGTGGAATCCGGAGTTTTTTTTTCTCATGCATTTTCATTGACTCCAATCCAATGGGTGCAATACCATCCGGGAGACTATAGGGGGCGGTATTTGCCCTTTTCGAGGTCAGAGCCAGTCCCAATGATAACGTGAGGCTGGATGGATGAAACATTTATGGATATCGCTAATAAAAGAAATAACGATTAAATAACGAGATTTCTAGTCATTGGCACTCAACGCATGGCGGCCAACAACGAGATATCTCGTTGCTGGCACCCAATGTGTTAAAGGTCCCCTGGCTGTTTTGATATTCCTTTCACTATTTGGGCAATTTTACACAATTCCTGTGACTCTATGGAACACATCTGTAAGTTATTTTTCAAAAAAATTCATTGTTTTGTATTTCTAATCAAGTACTCTAAAGCATCATTTTTCCACTTCAAGATTTTTTTTATCCACTTTTTCTCCCATTTTAAATTTTTCTCCCATCCCAATTTCGTATCGTCCAATTCAACCCTCCCCTGTTTCTTGCCTCCCACAAGCCGGCTGCAATGTGGACGAAGCCATACATAGCACGAGTCCCCTCCGATACTCGAGGTAGCAGCCGTCGCATCTTTTCACCTGCGCGGCGCGATCTTTCAGCGTCAGGGGTCTGCGCTTTGGAGGGGCGCCGCCCCCATCGCTTCTTGATTCTACTGCGCAGGCGCACCAACCGACCTGTAGGAGTCGCTGTCCACAACGTCCGATCCCCACCCCTCAGTTTTCCCTCCCCCTAATACTGCCAATTGTATTAGTACGGACGACCAGCCAAACTGAAAACAATGTGGAGAGCTGGGCTCGAACCCAGCGTCTCCAGCATTGGTGGTGAGTGCCTTGCCCACTGCACCACCTAGCCGCCTCCACTTCAAGATTTCAAGCTGTTTTGGGCTGGGCTCCGCCCATACTCGCAAAGCGCTTTGAGTGACAGTCACCCACACACTGTTTCTATCCTTACATCCTTACATCCATCTCGAAAGTCATGGAAAAAATAGTATACGAACAGATCGAAAAGTACCTCGCGGAAAAAAAATCGAATCTACGAATTCCAATCTGGCTTCAGAACATCCCACTCCACTGACACATGCCTTCTCTACTTGAACGACCACATCAAACAAGAGGTGGACGCGGGCAAATACTGCGGCATGGTCATGCTGGACCTACAAAAGGCCTTCGACACTGTCAATCACACCATTCTGATTGACAAGCTAAAAGCAATTGGTTTTGATAGTTTATCAGTGAGCTGGATACAATCCTACCTGGAGGGGAGGGAACAGATGGTGGAAGTAAACGGTACCCTATCCCCCCCCTCACAGTGAGCTGTGGTGTTCCACAAGGAAGCATACTAGGACCGCTACTATTCCTAATTTATGCAAATGACATGTCGTCAGCTTGTGACTGCAACTTGTTCCTGTTTGCGGACGACTCAGCCCTGCTGGTCTCTGACAAGAACAAGTTACAGGTTGAAAAAGCCCTCAGCTCGGAACTAGGCAAAATCTGCATATGGCTCGCCGACAACAAACTATCATTACACATGGGCAAAACAGAGTCCATTCTCTTCGGTTCAAATAACAAACTCAGCAAGACCGACGGCTTCTCAGTGGGTGACAATATTATCACAAGGAAAGATGAAATTACCTACCTGGGTTCCATCCTAGAGGCTAATCTTTCCTGTGACAAAATGGCATCCAATGTAATAAAAAAAAGTCAACCAACGAACGCGATTCTTGTACCGGATCTCCTCTCTGGTAAACAAGAATACCCTGAAGACTCTAGCAGGAGCACTCATTCAAGGGTACTACGACTATGCTTGCACCTCATGGTACCAAAGCACCTCAAAGGCACTAAAAAACAAATTACAAACATCTCAAAACAAGCTAGTCAGACTACTACTTGACCTGACTCCTGCCCACTTTGACAACCTAGGATGGCTTAGAGTAGACGACAGAGTACAGCATATTGCAATGGGCCTGGTCTACAAGATACACTACGCGACCAAGGTACCCATGTACATGTCAAAATACTTCCCAAAGGTCAGTGAATACCACGATCACAACACCAGAGGGAGCTCCACAAATCATGTAAAACCCAGATTCGGCTCAAACAAGGGACTAAACACGTTTAGCAATTATGCCACATCAATGTGGAACGCCCTACCTAAAGCTGTAAAGGAATGTGAATCACTACCCACTTTCAAAAACACTCTCAAAAAACACCTACGTGAGACTGCAATTCGAAACTGGCCCCTACAAATGTCCTAACCTAGTTGTACAGTAAATGACCAAGTAAGGCTTTGTCAATATTCCAATGCACAGTGTAAAATGTGTGTGTGTCCCCTACCCAACCCCCCCCCCCACCTCCAATGTACAGCCCTCACCCAACCCACCCAACCCCACCCCACCCAACCAACCTCCTCCAATGTACAGTTTCTACGCCAAATGTATATACACTCCTTTTCTGGACACTTTTGTATCACAAACAGTACTGTATTTGCAAATCTGATATGTCATAAATGTATAGATGTAGCAGTACTGTCTATCTGTATGTCATGTATGTCATATATGTTATGATGAATTGAAAATGGGGGACCCTGATGTAAACAAGACGAAAGTCTTTCTCTGGTCTGCATCCCCTTAACAATTGTATGTATTGAGCTGTACTGTACTGTACCCATTCTGCAATCTGTTAATAAACTTTTCAATCAATCAATCAATCAATACAGAGAGAGAGCGAGAGAGAGAACGAGCGAGCGAGAGAGAAAGGGAGAGATCGCTCCGTGAGCGTGCGTGTGAGCGGCTCGACTCGCGATTGTGTGTAAAATGCAGGTTGGAGAGATAGAGAGAGGGAGAGTTGGGGACGTGAGCGTGCGTGTGCGCTGTGTGAGCGGCTGCGATTGTGTGTAAAATGCAGGTTGGAGAGATAGAGAGAGGGAGAGTCTGGGACGTGAACGTGCGTGTGCGCTGTGTGAGCGGCTGCGATTGTTTTAAAAAATGCAGGTTGGAGAGATAGAGAGAGGGACAGTCGGGGAAGTGAGCGTGCGCTGTGTGAGCGGCTGCAATTGTGTGTAAAATGCAGGTTGGAGAGATAGAGAGAGTCGGGGACGTGAGCGTGCGTGTGCGCTGTGTGAGCGGCTGCGATTGTGTGTAAAATGCAGGTTGGAGAGATAGAGAGAAGAGTTGGGGACGTGAGCGCACGTATGCGTGTGCACTGTGTGAGCGGCTGCGATTGTGTGTAAAATGCAGGTTGGAGAGATAGAAAGAGGGAGAGTCGGGACAGGGAAACCACTTCCGCATTATTCCCACTGCTCCGTTGTTGAGCGAATTGTTGATTGTGGGCGGTGACTACAACCAGGGGCTGAGATATGCAGATCAGTGCCTTATTCACGTCAGCAAAACAGTCAAATCAGAATGGCTTAGTTCAGTGGGGGAGGATCTCGTGATATCTGAACTAGAGCAATCCGCCAAAATGAGAATCTGAGACACAGACATTGTTGATACAACCACCCATTGCTAGAAAACAACACTGGAAGAGGCTATTTATAACACTGGAAAAGGCCGTACCTTTAAGGTTTCCCTCATTTTCAATGCTGTCAAGATTACAGGCAATACTGGCAATACAATCAGGTAAACGACACAAAATAAAGTTGAGGAAAAGCAAGGAAGAATAGTTGCAAATTGAAGCAGGGAGATTTGTAATAACATTTTCAAATTGTCCATAGGATAGTGGGATATTGATTTTAAGCGCGAGGGGCGCCTTTTAGTAATGGGTAAGAACTCTGACTGGGCTTTCCCAGTTCTCACATGCTGAAGTCTCTCGAGACAAATTAACCAACCCAATGCTGTGTAGTCCATTCAAAAGAACAGAAAGGTCAACCCTATCAAATGCTTCCGACAGATCTACTAATAGGGCAGCACAATGTTTTCTGTTGTCTAGGAGCGGATACTATCATTGGGTCTCATTCTCGAACAAAGTTACGACAAAATATTTCGTCTTAGCCAGATATATTTCGGCCTATTTAAGACATATTAGGGCTGGGAGTGGGAGTCTTCTTATTATCTTATTTTTATTATTTTTTATTATTATCTTATCTTATTTGAGAGCAGATCTAAGAGTGCTGAGGAGCACACTTAAATATGCTCTCAGCCCACGATCAAATCTCATGATTGATTGACTAATTTAAAATGTTATTATAACTTGACAGACTGTGTTCTCATAGTGATTCCTTCACGTCAACGCTACAGGCCTCCTTGGAATTAATTACTTAATCATAATTAAAATAAATATGACAATATTTGTACGATAAGAAATTACGAAATTTGATGTCGGAAAAATAAATAATATGGATTCATCTGATCACAGGGCAGCTGGATTAACCATATCTGAACCAGCTATTTTGGACAAATAATCACTCAGATATTCAAACACAATTATGCAATTATTGTGAAATGATTGAAAATAATAATAATTTAATGCCTTCTGTGGAATTTGTATTTCTTATTTGTTACACATCTGTTTTAATGATTAATTATATACATTTGAAAGAATGCAGGTCAACATGCAATGTATCCCATTGATTGGTATACAATGGGACAGACCTTTGTTTGATTGATTGATTGATTGAAAACTTTATTAACAGATTGCAGAATGGGTACAGTACAGTACAGCTCAATTACATAAGGGGATGCAGACCAGAGAAAGAATTTCGTCTTGTTTACATCAGGGTCCCCCATTTTCAATTCATCATAACATATATGACACACATGACACAGATAGACAGTACTGCTACATCTATACATTTATGACATACCAGATTTGCAAATACAGTACTGTTTGTGATACAAAAAGAGTCCAGAAAAGAGAGTACATTTGACTAGAAACTGTTGGAGGAGGTTGGGTAGGGATGGGTGAGGGATATTCTTACACTGTACAAGCAAAACTGTACATTGGAATATTGACAAAACCATACTTGGTCATTTACTGTACATTGGAGGGGGTTGATATAGCTATAAACCTGCATTCCTTCGAATATATCATTAATCAATTAAACTTATATTGAAATACACTATATAGCCTATACACCAACACTGAAATGACAGTGGATAAATAAATAAGAACTAAAGCTAATCGGTGGAAATAGACTGCATTAATATTCCATAACCAGTCTTGTGTGCGCCTACGAATGAACATGCAGTAGCCTATAGGCTTATGGAATAATAAGCCATACTGCGTTCATTCATTACGCCCGCCGTAGGCTATATATATTATATTCATTCATATACAGTACTGCGCGCGCGTGCGTGTGTGTCTGTGTGTGCGCGCGCTGCGGCAGGTGTGTACCGCGAGGTGTATATGATGCCAATCAGGCCACGTGAGCGGATCGGCGCGGCCGAGAAATACGCTCTTTAAAGCTTGGTCCGCTCCGCTAATCGCTCATGTTGACCCCGCCCCCAAGTCGCTCTCCGCTCGCTCCCCGCTCACCTTGAATCGAGCGCTCCCCGCTCCAGATCGCTCGACAGATTTTTTTTTTTTTTGGAGCATGGTGTAAATTAGCTCAAACTACAACAGTCTACACCCCCTGGGCCCCTTAACAATTGTTTGTATTGAGCCGCATTGTAATTGTACCCATTCTGCAATGTTAAATAACGTTGTTTATCCATTCACTAGCTCTATTAAGCGATGATAGCTAGCCGAGCCACAATGCTATGGTCGCTGCCATTAACGTTAGCATGTAAGCTACGACAACAACAATGGCGTCGATACTTTTTCTAACAGGAGTGAGTGACAAAGCCTGAACAGGATATCACAGGTTCACCCTTCTCATTGGTTGAAAATGGCCTTCATGTTTGTACATCGCCATCTGTTGCTTTGGCATTGTACTGCATGTATATATTACATCAGTGTTAAACCACTGTGAGCGGCCTGGAGTGGATTGGAGCGGAGGAGAACTCTCGCACCGGACGTCGCGCCGACACATTTTAAAACCCACTCCTCGCTCACGTCAAAACCGCCCGCTCCCCGCGCCGCTCACGCTCCGATCCGCTCACATGCACTGATGCCAATACATTAATCTAATCTAGTTTTGATGGGCGCAAGCGTGATTACGAAACCTAGCCGCATTTCTCTGAGACGCTCTCTGATTGGCACTGACTGACGCTAGGTTTCGTAATCACGCGGCTCGCAAAGCACTTCCGCCATTCCATTTCACACAGCTGCGTCACCAGTTGCCTTATAAGGAACTATGGAGGCGGTGTTTTGTATGCAAATGAGCTGAACGGGAACGCGCTTTGGAGTTTACGACAGAATGCCATTCTCCAAGCAGATATCAGATCATATAATTTCTGCGACCGTTTCAGCCACTTAAGACATATCTCCAGCACGTTCAGGACTCAGAGTGTACTTGTCATAGATTATGTCTCAGTGGTTCCAAGATAAGTCTTCCAGAATATATCTTTGGAAAATTTTCGGGAATGAGACCCATTTACTACTGAAGCGGTGGCTGAGATCGCCGCTACGTTTACCAGAGACAAGCTCTTACTCGGCCACGGTAGTCTGTATTCAGGCATCCTCTGTGTACATTATTTCCCCACCACCCCCACCGGTGTATGCTTTTAAAAAAGAAAAAGGATATATAGATTTTTTTTTAAATAGAAATAAAACCCATTTAACACTTTGGCTGCCATGGGTTAAATTCATTATCAACCGTAGGTTGCCGGCTCTATTTGTCTATAGAGAAAGTCCACTTCTTTGCAGGGCTATAACTTTTTAAAAATTCTATTGCTACATTGCCATTATTAGGGCCCATTCAAAGTCCTATATGTATTGTTCATTGTGTAGCAACGTTAAACTTTTTCATTCACATATTCATAGTAAAGTATGGTCTAATGCAGGGGTCAGCAACCTTTTTGACATGGAGTGCCTGTTTGAAATATAGTTGTAACTAGTGTGCCTCAACAATATTCCATGCATCGTAAATATTTTTTCTCATAATCAGGTATTTTTAATGATAATTTTTACATTATTACATCATTATCGTTATTGTTATTATTAACAATATGATTATGATGGTTGTATCAACCCTAAATCTGAGTTGGGGGGGGGGGATGCAATGCAGACAAACAGCTGCATACAGTGCGACCATTTCACTCACATTTGCCCATTCATTTTTGGACACATCACACACCATCGGTGTGTGTACTGTACGTGGGCTGTCATAGCTCCACCTACAGGCCTAATGGAGAACACCAGGAGAACACCAGGATGTGAATGGAGGGTGAATGTGAGGTATATCGTGTAAATAAGTTTTGATTGATCGCAAGACTACACTGTAAAAAATATATAATAATAAGTTACCAGAACTTAAAAATATTGAGTTCAGTTACTGTGCATTAAGGTTTTCAGTTTTCAATCCATAATAATCCAGAAAAATAAGTACACAACCACATTATTTCAACCTAATAAAACTATGTTTATTGTCATTGTTTTAAGAACACAAGTTGACTTGGTAATACTCACATTTTGAGTAAAAAATATGGCTTTTAACATGTGCAATGTTAAATGAAATAGAAAAATAAATAATAAAATTAGTTGATTAATCCCACTGGTCACAATGGTGACCGTAATAATGTTTTTGTTATAAGGCTCTGCAAATGTTACTGAATGATGTAGCAATGTATTTCCAGCTAAATTGAAATAATAAACAAATAGAGGGTCTCAATTAAATATGTGGTAGTAAAAAGAACCTGTGGGAGGATTTCAACAAGATAAATGCGACAACAGTGCAAAATATTTCACTATAATATTTAAAAAAAAAAAAAAAAAAAAAAAAAAAGTATATTTTTTTTTTTTTTTTTTTTTTTTTTTTTTACTGCTGCCCCCTGTGCCTATGCAAATGCCCCCGCGTGCCTATGCAGGCACGCGTGCCTAAGGTTGCCTACCCCTGGTCTAATGTATAAGTATGTTTTCATCTCTTTCTGCAGCTTTCTCCAGAACGTGATCTATAGCCCCAAATACATTATATTGATGATGCAATACAGTTTTATGGCAATCAGCGCGATATAAAAAATTCCAACTAGACGTACTTCTACAGTAGAAGTTACTACACGTCATCTGATGTTGACCGGATGGGCTAGGGGGCGTTTATAATTCCGTGGGCAGCGTTATACCAATCATCTAATGTGGGTCAAATGTTGATAATAGCAGTTAGTATCGAAGACGGTAACTTTACACGCTAAAACTCACCCCAGTCTCCGCGCGCCGTTGGCCGATCATCGTAGAGTAGAAATTTTACCATTATGGGATGTCGATTTACCCGGTCCATCTCCAGCTTGTATAATGGTATATACGTCCAAATCATGTTGTTTATCGAGTTATTGGCAATCGATCGCTATGTAGTGTGTCGAGATCGAGTCCCGGAACCTATAGCTAGTGCCCGGAAGTAATACGGCCGACCAGCACAATCTCCATAGCACTTCCTGTTAAGCGATTGCGCCGATCGGCCACCAGATGGCGCTCCTGAACCGCCAGAGAGCTCAGTGGGTCCTCCTGGTGGATCTCAGGCCAGCGGAGGGGAAATATGAATCCGATCCCAGATTTTTGAAATATTGATATTAAAGACGCTGTAAAGCGTCTTCGGCAACTTGAGCATGGCCGGGAATGACGTGTTTAGGCGTTTTCCGGCAGCCAAAGTGTTAATACATTTTCGCACATCAGTGCCCACATAAAAAAAAGTGCATTAAGTAAAATACTAAATGTGTTATCAAGCATGTAAATCAGACATCATAAACTGAACGTGTCCGTCAATAAACAGATAGGAAAGTGATTTTCTTTCTTTCTTTTTTTAATTAGAACTTAATGTCAACTCTGTCCGTCTCTATCCAACAAATGGATACTAATCATTGAAAATGATTCAAAAACAGATGTAGACGGACAGACACAGCGGATCAATGTAGCCGCGTAACGTTAAAGATCAAAGCAATCACTTGAGCGTCATTATGTAAGATATCCGGTGTCGCCAGTAATACCTGTGTTTGTCATGAGTTTACTAGTCGTTGGGAATTACACCATGGCAACCCTACCTGTGCTCCTGCAGCGCCGCGGTGACGTCCACGTTGGACACCACGTCTCCGTACACCAGCACAAAGTCAGAGCGTAGCAGTGCCTTGGCGTCCACGTCCCTCAGCACGTCGCCAAGGGAACGGTACGCGTCTGATGTGATGATGTGGACCACATTGGGGGAGCTGGGCCGGCACCATTTAGATTTTCTATTGGGAGGGAGGGAGAGAGAGAGAGAGAGAGAGAGAGAGAGGGGGGAGGGAGAGGGAGAGAGAGATAGAGAGAGAGAGAGAGAGAGAGAGAGGGGGGGATGGAGAGGGAGAGGGAGAGAGAGAGAGAGAGAGAGGAGAGGAGAGGAGAGGAGAGGAGAGGAGAGGAGAGGAGAGGAGAGGAGAGGAGAGGAGAGGAGAGGAGAGGAGAGGAGAGGAGAGGAGAGGAGGAGAGAGAGAGAAAATGTAAGGTTTGAGATTACACTGGCAGAATTTACCATAATTTCACACAGCGGCCATTTTGCTCTTATGTCATGCTCAGGTTGGCAGTCTATTCGGTTGTTATGTCTGATGCCACGCGTGACATAATGTTCATGTCTGGGCCCCAACGCTCAGACAGTGGGAGATACTAGGAGCACATACACATACCCCAAACAGCTTTTTATTAATCAGATCTATTAAAACAACAAGGGACACAGCACTGAGGCATTAGATTAGATTCAAATGTATTGTCATCATACAGTGTTGCGGCAGTAGACTGTCATACATAGACAGGTCGTGCCGAGGGGCTAAGTAGAGGAGTACGAACAATTGACGCGCCTAGTGAAATAATTCCGTTCCACGTCCAGAAAGTACTTTTCAAGCTTTTATTCCTTCGCTTCATCAAACAACAAAATACACTTAATTACATAAACTAATATATGATACTGATGCGTTCTAATGATACTATATATTGCGTTCTTGCGCTCTTGCGAGGCTTGCGTGTGGCTTGCGCTATTGCATGCTTTCAATATTGCGGTCAAAAGAAATTATGCCCTCCTACTCTCACCCCCTCTCTCCGTGAACTGTCAACCACGTGAAAAGGTGAATGAAACTCCATAAGAACACTCCCATTAGCGCCACACCCCTGTGAGCACGCCCACCACCTAAAGTGACAGTACAACTAATAATACAACATAAATATAATACTGAATGAGAATACTGAGACCTCCTAATAACGGTGCCAACATACAGCATAAGTACAGTACAATGAAAAGAAGTTTGGCATCCAACAAGAGTGCAAATGTAGCAGTAAAGTGCAATAGTAATATACAATGTACAGGAGATTAAACTGGGTATACAATATATAAATGAGTACTACTGAGTATAGTGCAACAGCAATGAGGTATGTTGAGTTGCCTTGACATTTAGCCTTTATCCTATTTTTCATACTAGCGCTCGTTTCCCTATGCCTTCTCTTTTGTTGTTGTTGTTCTTAGCTCTATTCTATTTAAAATCTTTCATAAATGTTCTAATGTACCCCAGTTGCTATTGCGCATGTACACATGTTTTCTTACACGTACATACATACCAACTATTTTGCTTGTTTTATTCTCCACCCATCGATCATCCATAACAACACTACTATCACCGACATCCAAGAAGGGGGATCCCCCCTTGAACGGCCCTTCTAAGGTTTCTCTCCTCCACACTGCCTGTGGTGCTTTTTTCCTATTGCTAGGTTTTTAGTGAGTTTTTCCTTACCTTCGCTGGGGTATGTCTGGGAGTGTTGTTTTGGATTTCATGATGGGTTTTTTGTTCTTGATTTATTGTGATGTTTCTTCTTGACTTGTTTAAAGAAGACTTGTCCAGCCCATGGGGACATTAACTTGTGATTGCGGGCTTTACAAATCTATTTGATTGGATTTGATTTGAAGACAAGAGCCTCAGTCAACTCAGGAAGTTTGGCCCTGGAAACTGTTTATTGGAAGGTCGATACGTCACGACTTAACGTCCCCATAAGACTTGAGAATGAGGCTCTGTCCAGTAGTTGACTTGGGACCGTCTCTCTACTTACAGCAAGTGTTCCTTGATCTTATTGGACATCCAGCAGCAGAAGACAAACGTCTCTTGAACCCCGGTTGAAGTGAGGAACTCCAGGGTGTAGTCGATCATAGACACATTGGCCAGTGGTAGCAAAGCCTGTGAGCAGGCCAGACAGACACACACACACACACACAGTGATGCAGTGATGATTCAGCTTATTATTACATTATTACACTGGTACATTTGATAGCCATTTGAGTTGCAGTCAGCTAACCAAATCATTCATCAGCCATGTGAAATCCCAACGTTATACGGTAACTGTAAATAAGACTTTTAATGATCAGGCAAGTTACAGATTACCAACCAAACTATCGTTGAACTCATGGTAAATGTTTGAATGTCAATTGGAATGAAGGGCCTTGAGGGATGTCTTGGAAGTTACTGTGACCATTTTCAAAGCACATATTGTACAGTTGTGTAGAACTGCTATCATATGATGATGCCTTCCACCCTATTGCTACTGGGCAATTCCAGCGTTATGGATGTTACATTCAGAGAGAACATTGGAAACTTAACTTAACATTGACAAGGCATCGATTTGAATTGGAAGTATAATTTACACATTTTAGTTACACTTATTGAGATAAAGATGAGCCTGCAGTAAGAAATGTTTTGACCTTTTGGATTTTGAGATATGTGCCAAAATACACAGCGTTATGGATGTTACGGAAATTGACAAGCTTTTCGGACTCACTGAACACATGATGAAAACTCTGTGAATATCTTTTTCAAAGAATAACATGTTTACTATCACTTTGTAGGGAAGGGTTTGAGGTACCCAAAAAGCACATTCAGGAAAACCTGGCATTTCCTCTCAAGGAATGAATCACAAAAGAGTGCCGTTATGGATGTTACATTTTTGCGTTATGGATGTTACACATCTGAAATAGACAAAAAACACTATCAAAAATATGTGTTTGACTTCGGTGGACCATTTTGAGGCCTAGGTTACACTGGGCGTTTTTGTTTTCGTTTTGTTGCTGAATGAATATGTTTGCTGTCCCCGTTACACAGAAATGCCGTTTTGGCAGGAAAACGCGTTGCCCTAGCGGGAACGCTGAAAAGGTGTTTTCGTTTTGGATACTCGCCAAAACTCGCCGACAACGTGTCGTGTAATCGGCGCGTAGCCGTTTTTGCTCACCGCCCATGCGCAGTAGATACCGGCATCTGCGTGCCCTCACCAACGTCCGGTGACAACAGAGCTGTCCCAAATAGCTGCAGCTACCATGTGTTGTCAAGTTATTGTTATAAGGACCCCAGTCCAAGCTACAACAGTATTCCCTTAACAATTGTTTGTATTGAGCCGTATTGTATTGTACCCATTATGCAATATGTTAAATAAAGTTTACATCCATTCATTCTGCTAGCATTAACGATTGCATGAGCAGCTGGCTAACGTGAGCTAGCGTTAGCTATCAGACCATGTTAGCTCAAGCTCCTCTTTCAATCTTAACAAGCATTAAACAAAATGGCCCAGTCATCTATTCACTTTTGTTTAATACACGAGGCGTTGTCTCTAATGTTATCTAGCTACTGATAGCTCCCGATATCATCAGTTTGGTGCTGGCTGGTTAACGTGAGCTAATGTTAGCTGCTAGCCACAATGCTATACTGTTATACTGGCATATTCCATTCACGTTAGCATGTAGCTAACAACATCGCCGATCTTTTTTTAGACTAAACTATCCGCTCTTGGTGGTCACTTGTGTTGATGTTAGTTTTGTTTCATCAACAAATGAGAGGCAGTGAATGTGAATGTGAATGTAATCCGTTTTGTTTATTGCACTTTTATTACACTTTGCTGAAAAATAAGTGCTGCATAGGCATTTAAAGATGGCGGCTTGTTGACATTTCTTTGCAGAAAGTGTATTGGCACATTCAAGTTCTGATTGGTTGAAAATTGCCTTCATGTTCGCCACCTACTGCCATCTACTGCTTTGGCATTGTACTACATCACTGTGCTCAGGAGGCAAAACGAAGGTGCTCAGATTGCAAAACAAATGTCTAACTCTGCTGCCACTACGTTGCCACCTGGAAAAGCTAAACTCATCTGAAAAACTAAACGAAAACACCCTAGGTGTAACTCGAGCCTGAGGGTCAAACCAGTCTGGATTCATGTTGTAGTCTGAAGAAATGCTTCTTCTTCTTCTTCTTTTGAATTTCCGGCAGAGTAGACGCATCGTGGCGTATTACTGCCCTCCGCACTTCTTTTGATGATCTCTTCTTCTTCTTCTTCTTCTTCTTCTTTCTTGGCGTATTTCTTCCCTCCTCATTTCTTATACTACACTAGTGGTGTTCCATCTTTAGGCCTCTTCAACTCACACTTTCTCCTTCTTCTCTGCTCCTCTTGCCTGTCCAATACTAATACATACACTAACGCTATATCCTCTGGTACAACTCTGAAGCATGCAGAAATGTCAGCACTGCCTCTGTGATCAACTGGTGGTTCTCATTATCCATGCCAAAGAATGCTGAGAGAATTGTTGAATATATATAGAACACAAATGTTCTAGAATTGTTACACGCAATTTAAAGGTGGCTACAAGGCTCATTCTGATAGTGGCTTTGGTAAATCAGATCACGCGTCCATCTTTCTTTCACCAAAGTACAAACAGAGAATTAAAAGTACTCCTGTAGTCTCGCGAGAGGTGCAGAAATGGGATTTGACGTCAGAGGAGACGCTCCGGTCAGTGTTTCACTACACAGACTGGAATGTGTTCCGCGACACAGATAACATTAATGTCTACACGGAAACAGTGCTGGACTATGTTTGTACTAGGGTGAAAGAAACAATCCCCACTACCAAAATGAAAGTTTACCCAAATCAAAAACCCTGGGTAGACAAATCCGTCCGTGAAGCTCTGAGAGAGCGCACCAAAGCATACAACGACGGCCTAGTGGCAGGCAACATGAATGACCACAAGGTGGCGCGATACAACGTAAGGAGGACAGTGTCAGAGGCCAAACGGCGCTACAGGGATAAAATTGAACTCCAGTTTGAACAAGCTGACTCTAGAGCTATGTGGCAGGGGCTCAAAACGATGACAGACTACAAAGGCGCCTCCCTCAAACTGAACAGTGACATCTCCTTAGCAAATGACCTCAATACCTTCTATGCGAGGTTTGATGCTGGTAATAACAACACCAGCTCACAAGCCTCGGCAATGGGGGGGGGGGGGGTCGGCTGCTGATGGAGGCGCAGTGTTCAGGGTAACAGAGCATGAGGTGAGGCGGACCTTTAAAAAAGTGAATATCAGGAAGGCAGCAGGTCCGGACGGCATCCCCGGCCGCGTCCTAAAAGTCTGTGCCGACCAACTGGCCCCAGTATTCACTGACATATTTAACCTGTCCTTAGAACAGGCTGTCATCCCCACCTGCCTGAAGAAGTCCACTATTATCCCTGTACCCAAAAAATCCAAGCCTGCTTGCCTCAACGACTACCGCCCTGTAGCTCTCACCTCCATAGCCATGAAGTGCTTTGAGAAGCTAGTAAAGGGCTACATCTGCTCCTCCCTCCCCATCAACATGGACCCCCTGCAATTTGCATACCGCCCCAACAGGTCCACGGAGGACGCCATAGCCCATGTGCTGCACACAGCAGCATCACACCTGGACAAGAGGCAGGGGAACTATGTGAGAATGCTATTCATCGACTACAGCTCGGCATTCAATACCATAGTCCCCTCCATACTCATAGCCAAGCTCAGGGACCTGGGCTTGGGCTATGACCTCTGCCAGTGGGTCTTGGACTTCCTGACTGGCAGACCCCAGGTGGTGAGAGCAGGCAACTGCACCTCCTCATCCATCACCCTCAACATAGGGGCCCCCCAGGGCTGTGTTCTGAGTCCCCTCCTCTACTCCCTGTACACACACGACTGTGTGGCTCAGCGGAGTAGCAATACAATCATCAAATTTGCTGACGACACAGTGGTGGTGGGCCTGATCTCTGCCAACGACGAGAGGGCCTACCTGGAAGAGGTCAAGGTCCTGGCGGGATGGTGCCAGGAAAACAGCCTCTCCCTGAACGTCAGCAAAACAAAGGAGATGATTGTGGACTTCAGGAGGTCGGGGGTCAAGGACTACAGCCCCCTCAGCATCGACGGGGCACCGGTTGAGAGAGTCAACAGCTTTAAGTACCTCGGAGCCTACATATCCGAGGACTTGACATGGACCACACACATTGACAGTGTTGTGAAGAAGGCACGACAACGCCTCTACTTCCTCAGGCGACTAAGGAAGTTCCAAGTCAGCCAGAAGATCCTTAAGAACTTCTACTCATGTACAATAGAGAACATCTTGACCGGCAACATCACCTCCTGGTTTGGGAATAGCACTGCACAAGACCGAAGCAGACTACAAAGAGTGACACGTTCAGCCGAACGCACAATTGGAGGGGGGCTCCCCACCCTCCAGAACATTTACTACAAGCGTTGCAAGGGCAAGGCTAAGAGAATCATTAAAGACTCCAGTCACCCGAACAACTGCCTCTTTGAACTGCTGCGGTCAGGCAAGCGATACCGGAGTCTCAAGGCGAGCACAGAAAGACTCAGAAGAAGCTTCTATCCCCAGGCCATCAGGCTGCTAAACGAACAATGAATGAACACTACACAACAACAACCACCAAACGCACATAGCACACACATCCACACGCACACACTCACTTTAAACAAACACACTGTAGCACCCACTCCACACACTTTATAGCACACACCCACTTTAAACAAACACACTGTAGCACCCACTCCCCACACTTTATATTTATGGATGAAGGATTGCACTACAACTCGTACACCTTACTGTAAATTGTACCTAAAATTGTACCTCATCCCATTTCTGCTTTGCACTAGATAGTACTGTACATTAGTACACTGCATAGTATATTGTGTATTGTATATTATATGGTAACTCAGAACATTGTACATATGTCTATACCGAACACTGTGACCTCATTTTTCTTCTTCTAAATTCATGCTATATTATGTTATTATGTTATTTGATACTATCTTGTCTAGCACAGTCTCTGGAGCGTAACAGTAAGAAGCATTTTGTATGAAAGTATTCTGTACTTCTGTATGACAACTATTAAAGAACTTGAACTTGAATGTTTGATTATGACATCATACTGTGACATCACAAATGTTCTAGAATGTCTATTATGACATCATACTGTGACATCACAAATGTTCTAGAATGTTCTATTATGACATCATACTGTGACATCACAAAAATCACAAAAAAAAAAAAAAATGTAGCTCTTTATTTGATTAACATAAAAAAGTGTTTTCTATACAGAGAACAGCAATATTAATATCGGTTAAATCAGAAAATTTGTTTTGGAGCAATTCCATGAAAATGTCAACCTCACCATGAAAAAGAAAGTTATAAAAAAATCAAGTCCAATTCACTCTGCCTGGACTGGTTCCGAGAAATGGTATCTCCCTCTGTTATCCATGTGAGGATTGAGGTGTTCACGAATCTGATCAAAACTGACCCAGGACTTGTCCTCTTTGGTTGGAAGTGCAGCGGTAAGCCTCCATAAGGGACATGGACATGTGGCGTTTCTGAACCCTCTGCTTGACTCCTTCTCTTATGGTCACTGCATCCTTCATTCCTGGGGCCTGTCTTGAAATGTCATCCCTGGAATAATACTCATTTACTTTCTGTTTGGTTTCATTTGGGGTTTCTTGTCACGATACTCGGCAAAACAATAACAAATACACATGTAGGCTGAGCAGACGCGAGGGGGAGATGGCCGACAGCAGCCGATTAGCAGTAGGCTAACGTGGACACTGCTCTGCCTAGGCCCAGGCCTAGACCAACAATGTGTGAAAAAGTTGTGTCTGGAAATATGTTGGATTTTAATCAAACAAGGAGTCATAAAATACTTCTGATTTAAATCAAACAAAGGGGTCATAATCGGACTTAACACACATTTTTGATAGTGTTTTTTGTCTATTTCAGACGTGTAACATCCATAACGGCACTTTTTTGTGATTCATTCCTTGAGAGGAAATGCCAGGTTTTCCTGAATGTGCTTTTTGGGTACCTCAAACCCTTCCCTACAAAGTGATAGTAAACATGTTATTCTTTGAAAAAGATATTCAGAGTTTTCATCATGTGTTCAGCGAGTCCGAAAAGCTTGTCAATTTCCGTAACATCCATAACGCTGTGTATTTTGTCACCTATCTCAAAATCCAAAAGGTCAAAACATTTCTTATTGCAGGCTCATCTTTATCTCAATAAGTTTAACTAAAATGTGTAAATTATACTTCAAACAAAGGGGTCATAATCGGACTTAACAACACACATTCGCAATGTAACATCCGTCACTTGCAATGTAACATCCATAACGGTAACATCCATAACACTTGTAAAGAATAAAAAAAATAAGACCAGAATGACTAATTGTTGCTAATATGTCATTTATAAAAGTTAGCTTTGCTTAGGAAGTTTGGTTGACATTACATTCCAGATGCATGTTTTATGACAACTTTTCCTGGAAAACGTTATGGATGTTACATTCGCTGTCCCATAAAGGGGCATTATAACAGCATGCTTCACCTGCCAATGGAAAGACAAAGTACATAATTGATTCACATATTGATACAACAGCCCTTCATGACCAAAGGTGAGGTTAGAAAAATATCTGTTGATTTTTTTTGCCATTCTGGCCATTCAGAAAGTCATACAATTAGGTTAATCGAAAAATAAATGTGTACATCATTGTGTCTCCTCCTGTAGTGTGAAAAAACATGCATTCTCATGAATATTACGATCAAATCTATTTTGGACTTCAAAATATAGACCTTGATGATACATTTGAAATTGGTTTGGTTATGATCATGTAATTTAAATTTGTTCATGGTGAGGTTGACATTTGCATGGAATTGCCCTACTATAACCCTTACAGATGTTCTAATGTGATTAGAATCTTGAGAATTGAATATTCCTAATGATGGGTGTCACTTTTGTCTACTGCTGGCCATGGAAGGGTATTAGTATTGATTGATTGAAAACTTTATTAACAGATTGCAGAATGGGTACAGTACAGTACAGCTCAACAATACATACAATTGTTAAGGGGATGCAGACCAGAGAAAGACTTTAGTCTTGTTTACATCAGGGTCCCCCATTTTCAATTCATCATAACATATATCTGACACAGACGACATACAGATCGACAGTACAATTCTAAGATAGAATTCTGAGAAAACATTCCCAAAAACTTGACACTTGAAAGGGTTAAAGTTCTATCTGCCTGACAGCTGTCTCTACATGATGCTGATCGATCCAGCTGGACAGTGGGCTAGTAGCCACTGGAGTAGCGTTTATAAGCAACACCTCTAGCTAGCCACATAGTTGTTATAACGTTGACCACCTGTCAGTACTAAGGGCACGTTTAATTGCGAACGCGAATGACACTATTATTGTCTCCATGTAAATCGTTAGTCCTGCCTGTCAGTGTTACGAGAGTGAGTGGCAATGGCATCATGCATTGCACACTCATGTACACCATTAGCATCCCGGTTAGCTTAGCTTGATAGCTACAGTAGATAGAGGTTTAGGCTAGGCACCATACCCTCGGCTGATCTTTGGAGATGGGGAAGAACCTTCGGTTGAAGCTGTCTGCGATCAACACAGCCTGCAGTGGCTGCTCCTCTTCCTCCTGGTCACCTTTTCTACCCGAAAGGCCGGCGCCAGAACGACTCTGTTTACCTCCTCTACCTGCCATGTTTGTTTGACATCCACTACTTCTCCAAACGCTTGTTTCGTCAGATAGAACGACGGTGGCTGCGTTGGGGCAATTTCTCGTGGTTTGTTTTGAGTAGCAGCAGCAGGACAGTCTGTTCTAGTGGTAGTAGAAATAATATAAGTACAAAGCCCCAATCGTTTTTTTTACCATATAAATGTGGGGTAACTGGTCAAATAAACACATTATAATTACAATGATGAGTCGTGGCATTATTAATTAATTAAATATCATTGAATTAATATATGTTTGATTGATTGATTGAAAATGTTATTAACAGATTGCAGAATGGGTACAATACAGTACAGCTCAATACACACAATTGTTAAGGGGATGCAGACCAGAGAAAGACTTTCGTCTTGTTTACATCAGGGTCCCCCATTTGTATGTATATCCCTCAAACAATTCTGCGACAACAAGTTAAACATTTCCAGGATGTATTTTAAGGACGGCTTTATTATATAAATGCCCTCAATGTAAAATACTGTACATCTGAATCAACATGTCAAACATTTCACAGAGACAAATTCATCCAGCTCCTGCCCTATGAGTTTAGACAAGAACCTTCATTTACTGTTCTGTAAAAAGCTCAACAGTCTTTCAAGATGCTCTTCTTTTCTTTAAATTGTAAACACGTTTCATGTTCTGAGACACAGCTTGACTAGCGGAGGTTTTCAGCAATCTTCTTTGCATGCTCCAACAGAGAGTTGTATCGGAAGGTCTTGGTCTTCCATGAGTTTGGGATTCCCTGAAGCCCGATCTGTGAAAATGAAAACAACACATCATAAATTAAGCCTAACATCTCCCTTAGCTGGGGGGTGATGACTAACATCTCCCTTAGCTGAATGGTGAAGCCTATCATCTCCTTGTCATTTCAAAAGTAACATCATGACTTTAATTACTCTCTGGGAGCAGTCATTTGTACAGCCTGGTCGTGTCTCCCTTTGGCTGACTGTAAAATGTCTCACTTCCCATAATGGAAGACCTGGGTTCAAAGTCAGGTGTATTACACTTATTGCGCTGAATATTGCAACAAGTTGATCAATGGCTCAATTTCTGAAGGAATGTATGAAATAAACTGTAATGCCTTCCATACAATTCATGTTTAAAAGTAACAAAATATACTGTAGTCCCGGGCAACATACAAAAATATTTCATGGGCAGAGATGGGGGTTATAATCTAAGGGAATTGAATTTAAAACAACCTATTGTCTGTACTACTCTCAAAAGCAAGTACATCTCAGTTTGTGGGGTATCCATTTGGAATGGCCTTGATGTAGCAATAAAACAAGTACTATTGAAATGTTTAAATGCAGATATAAACAGGAATTCTTGGACAAGTATAAGTTAGAGGAGCTTGAAAATAATGTGAACTAGTATTTTTGTAATTATTTATTTATCTTTTGCTGTAGTGGATAGGTATATTATTTTTGATATTGATAGATAACTTATTACATATGAATATGATATTGTAAGGAAGGGGCAGGACCAGATAAGCTTTGCTTCTTTCTGTCCCTTCTCGAACAAAACCATTTGTCTTGAGCTATATTGACAATTGCTTCCATGTCTAGGAAGATATATTTTATTTTATTTGTATTTAATTTTATATAAAAACAATATTATTATTATTATTTTTTTTTTTCAAGTTTGTGTGTTTATGGTTGTTTGAGATAAATAAAGATCAAATCAAATCAAATACCTGAGCACCAAGACAGGCCCCAATGAAGGAGCCCCTGCTGCTAGTGCATCCGCCACAGCTCATGGTGTCCCTGACAGCCTGGTCGTACTCCTTCGCTGTCAGCACTCCATGCAGCGCTGCTTGGAACGCACCAGGCAAACCTGCAGGACGCAGTGAGGGAGCGCTTTATTGGATCCACAAGAGTTGTGTTACACATTTTACATTTAAAAATGCAATACCCTTTTCTTCAGACCTTAAAAGCATACTTTTACAGGTTCTTAAAATTATTATGAATATATTATTAATATATAATTTTTCTCCACCAAGATGCTTTTCACATTGTGGGGAAATGTTTACGTTTGTTCTCTCCAGCATCCTGAAAATGGCTTTATTAGCATTATTAATACTTCTCGTTGAAACCATCAGTGCAGGTTAAGGGAGGGTAGTGTGTACTACCTCATGAAACCATCAGTGTAGGTTAAGGGAGGGTAGCGTGTACTACCTCATGAAACCATCAGTGCAGGTTAAGGGAGGGTAGTGTGTACTACCTCATGAAACCATCAGTGCAGGTTAAGGGAGGGTAGTGTGTACTACCTCATGAAACCATCAGTGCAGGTTAAGGGAGGGTAGCGTGTACTACCTCATGAAACCATCAGTGCAGGTTAAGGGAGGGTAGCGTGTACTACCTCATGAAACCATCAGTGCAGGTTAAGGGAGGGTAGTGTGTACTACCTCATGAAACCATCAGTGCAGGTTAAGGGAGGGTAGCGTGTACTACCTCATGAAACCATCAGTGCAGGTTAAGGGAGGGTAGTGTGTACTACCTCATGAAACCATCAGTGCAGGTTAAGGGAGGGTAGTGTGTACTACCTCATGAAACCATCAGTGCAGGTTAAGGGAGGGTAGTGTGTACTACCTCATGCGTTTGGAAACACAGTGGGGATCAGCTCTTGGGGAGTCTTGGATAAATTCTCCTTCACTTGATGGATATGTCCTGGAGATAAAAAATAAATAAATAAATACAGACTCAGTCAGAATATCTCTATCATCTAAATCTGCTCTTTGATCTAATGCTTCTAGGAGAAGAATAAACCCTTAGATTCCATGACTGGGTCACATGGTTTTGGGGTGTAGTGAAGCGACACATACCAGCCACAGCCTTGTCCAGGTCCTGGGGCTGCTTTCTGTTTGGGTCACTGAGCTGATCAAGCACTATATCCAAGGCTTTTGGGTCAGGACCATTCAGGATGAAATGCTCCAAAAACCTGGAAAATAAAAGATGTGTTTTATTTTTATGTCTGCAATGGCCACTTGGTTTTCTCTGTAAAATGGCTATGCCAATAAAAAGAAACCACTTGATGTGATTTGCAATGCTGTGTTTTACTTAAGAGTTCGTTGTTAGTTAAGATATGTATAAAAACTGTCTGCAGAACAGCGGACATTGTTTGAAAGGTTTGTTTTGTTGGCGCATTATGTTAAGTCAAGCAATTACTTTCCATCACTGGCCACCATTGAGTGTTCACACCATTGTGAAAAGTTAGGTTTTATCTGTTTTCAGGCCTCGCCTATTTTCCAGCTGCAGGACATTTCCTCATTCCCCTACCTGGACATTTAATATTAAGTTTATGAATCTCCAAGTGACATAAAACTAAGCGATAATGACTATTTGTGGGCAATGGTGATCTTCAGTGTGATTTATATCTGTGTTTTGTTCTAAAGTTGTAGTTTATGAACAAACACCATTTACTCCCGTTTACTCCCCTAGTTGTTTTCCCCCAAAAGGGGGCGTGGCATGACCAAAATAGAGACGTGGTGATCAAGATTCAGTGTGATTGACATATCGCCGGTCTGATGTACAGCATGCTGACCTGGCTGCTGCCAGCGTTTCAGCCACACAGGCGGCATCATTCTGGGTGACGCGGACAGCGCTCTCCACCTTCTCCAGCAGGTCAGGTTTCCCGGCGTAGAAAGCCACAATAGGAGCCAGTTTTGCTATTCCATCTATCTGACAGTCTGTCTCACAACCTGAGGGAGTAAAAGACAACAGTTAGGGGGGCTGTGGCTCAACTAGGGGGTATATATATTTTTTTCATTTAGATTAATTTCGATTATAATCGATTCAAACATATTCAAAATCGATGCATAGATTCTAACACATTAGAATCGATGCATTTCGATTAATCAATGCATCGATTTGAATATGTTAGAATCGATTATAATCTAAATGTATTGTTTTTATTGACCTATAGTCCATTCATGCTGAGTGAATCAGTTCCCCCAGCCACATTTGTGGATACATTTTTTTTGGGGGAATTAAATGATAGAAAATCTATCGAATCGAATCGTGGTCAAATGAAGTGATTTCATGATGCATTGAATCGTTGCCTGAATAATCTTAATCGAAATTAATCGTTGTGAGGTCGCATCGTTACACCCCTACTAGGGGGTGGTCTGGAGGGGGGCTGTGGCTCAACTAGGGGGTGGTCCGGAGGGGGGCTGTGGCTCAACTAGGGGGTGGTCCGGAGGGGGGCTGTGGCTCAACTAGGGGGTGGTCCGGAGGGGGGCTGTGGCCCCCATCTGGGAGACAAAAGAAACTCGCAATAAAGAAAGCCATTTGCTGTAAGTTTTTGCAACTTAAAAACATTAAGTACAAGTGTATAATGTTGCACAATAGTTTAATGTTGAACATGAAAAACATGAATGCATGCACACACACACACACACACAAGGGGCGGCAGTGGCTCAGGAGGTAGAGCAGTCGTCTGGCAATCCGGAGGTTCCTGGTTCGATTCCCGCTCCTCCTGGGCAGCGTGTCAATGTGTCCTTGAGCAAGACACTTAACCCCTAATTGCTCCCGATGAGAAGGTTGGCACCTTGCATGGTTGCCTCCGCCGTCGGTGTGTGAATGTGTGAGTGAATGGGTAAAATGTAACCCGCCCGAGTAACAAATTGTAAAGCGCTTTGGATAAAAGCGATATATATAAAAAGCAGCCATTTACACACACACACACACACACACACACACAGGAACTAGGGATGTCCGATATTATCGGCCGACCGATATTATCGGCCGATATCGGCAGTAAAATGTGATATCGGAAAATATCGGTATCGGTTTAAAAACAAAAAAAAACAATAACAATATTTGTTATATATATATCCAGTGAAATTATTAGTTACCTGAAATTATTCAGTTTTTTGGACGGGGAAACCCTGCATATATCGGTATCGGTTGATATCGGTTGATATCGGTATCGGAAATTAAGAGTTGGACAATATCGGAATATCGGTATCGGTAAAAAAGCCAATATCGAGCATCCCTAACAGGAACAGAGGGCTGAGCAATCACATAGACAATGATGCATCTGTTTCTAAACTGGCCCCAAGCTTTCACTGCAAAAAAAAAGGAAAACCTAAAAAAGAAATATATTCAAACCACATGGTGGCGCTGTTGCTTTGTCATAGTGGCGCTGTGTCCCTATACCATTGTTTAGCCCTGTAATAGGATCATCGTAGACAGCGTGAGCGTTCCAGTCTCACCTGTCTCCTCTTTGCCAGCATCCACGTTCTTGAGGAAGCTCTTTAAACTTGCGTGTCTCCATGGTCCCTCGATGGGAAGTTGAGGTCTTGGCCCTGGTTTAGACGATAAACAAATGTTTATTTTCTTCCTCTGCTGCTGTTTTATGGATATTAGAAATGTCATTCAATATAGTCACCTTTCCTTATAGAGATAAAAAAAAATAAAAAATAAAAAATAAACAGAGTCATCTGCCAACTGTCTTCAGTTTTCAAAAATATTCCCCTAAGAACGATGATGTCATTTTGATGCAGTGAATCCTGAAATCCAGACTTTGGAAACTCCAGAAATATCCATGCAGTGTTTCTTGCAATTTCAGTAGTCCTGACACTATATGTTCACCTTAGGTTCTACCAAATGACACTGTATATTGTTTAGTGGTGTTGCCTTTTAAATGTGAATAAATGTTTTACAGCCACTCAATACAGCAAATACATTTTAAAACTCATATTTACCTATTGTCTAGCATTAGTCCTTGTATCAAGAGCTCAGTCGATCAACTAGATAATGAAAACGTGTCTCCATTCTTGTGTATTATTTTAGGAGGCGGGGCTACCCATTTGTTGACATTTGGATCACTGACTTTAACTCAATCATTGCCAGCTATTAGACTGGGCCCTGCTGTAGTTAGGCCAGCTTTCCATTACAACTTTTCACTGTGCGTCACGTTGTTTGTAGAGCTAAATCTATATTTTATATTATAGCTATGTATCCAATATCATTGTCAATTGACAGTAAGAACCTTCCATTCAAGATGCATAAAAGAAATATTTTTTTCATCAATACGTTCCCGTTTTATACCGTGGTGAATATGAGTGTTATATTGGAATGATCTGGGATAATTCCTGCAAGGCTATTTATAAGGCGCTAAGCTAATAACGTTAAATCCATTAGTGTTTCGTCCATACACACGCTAGAGTTAAAAATCCAAATGCATATGATCGGTCTTATGTTCCATCATGAATGCATGAAAGCGGGTGGCGGGGGAAGTCATTTCTGATTGATTGCCAATAACGGCATTTGTTATTACCACAACATAGGCTGATCTGGGGGATGGCTATTAAATCCTTGCACGATCAAGCTGAAATTTACATCAAATTGCTCTTACCTTTGGCCGGTTGGATTCCAAAAATAATTTTCCAATTATTTGATTGCCATCTGGTAGATCATATATCCATTGGCCCATGCCATAATCCTTTACTGCATAATGAATTCGGCATCCCAAGAAGTATTCCATGCGATCGAGTGAAGTCCTCGCTTCAGACTAACAGAAAAGTCCGCCCGGAGCGTAAACAGTGTGACACCAGGGCCCTCATTTATCAATGGTGCGTAGGCACAGATATGTGCGTAACCCGTGTGTACATTTACCTATTGAAATGATAAACTGATAGAGTTTACTGATGATAACAGGATACATCCAATATCCAACCTTGAACCTAGCTTTTAGCTAGAGATGTTATGGTTTGTAACCGACCCCAATCGCACAACACAAGACAGGTATGATGGTTTGCCAAGAAACAGATATTTATTTAGAACAGGGAAAAAGGGCACTGTCCCCTTAAGGGAGAAAACACAAAACACTGGAATAACACAAGAGGGGAAGGTAAAGTGCCTTTAAGAGGCGGGCAGGAAAAGGGAACACTATGGGAAGGTAAGGGAACGCCTAAGGGAAGGTTAAGGGAACGCCTAGGGAACAGAGGAACTAGAGACTAGGAGAACTAGGGAAAGAGGACTAGGGACTAGGAGAACTAGGGATAGAGGACTAGGGACTAGGTGGAACTAGAAGGGGGGAACTTGGGACAGAGGGGACTGAGGCCCGCGGAGGCGGGCTGGGGAACAGGGAGGAACAGGGGACTGGTGGGAAAACATCTGGGCCGCTCTGCAGAACAGAGGAGAGGGTTAATATTCAAAGGGAACAAACAGAGCAGATGCAGAACAGTCCAAATAACAAAGTGACAAAGTAAATACTATCTTCGTGTGAACAAACACACAGTGGGAGATGAAATGTCCAAAATAATATCCACGAGAGAACAAAACAGAGTGGGAGATGAAATGTCCAAACTAATAACAAAGTGAGAACTAAAGGAGGCAATACGCTGGGTGAGTGACATCACAATCAAAACTCACCCAGGCGTATGCGTAATGGTACAGGAACAGCAGCGGGACGAGGGCAAGGGGCATTACGCTGAGTGAGTGACATCACAATCAAAACTCACCCAGGCGTATGCGTAAAGGTACAGGGACAGCAGCGGGAACGGGGGCAAGAGGCATTACGCTGAGTGAGTGACATCACAATCAAAACTCACCCAGGCGTATGCGTAAAGGTACAGGGACAGCAGCGGGTACGGGGGCAAAAAGCATTACGCTGAGTGAGTGACATCACAATCAAAACTCACCCAGGCGTATGCGTAAAGGTACCGGGACAGCAGCGGGAACGGGGGCAAGGGCACTACGCTGGGTGAGTGACATCACAATCAAAACTCACCCAGGCATATGCGTAATGGCAAAGGGACAGCAGCGGGGCGAGGGCAACGCCACCGGGTGGCTGGCTGTCCGAGCCGAGGGACAGAGTGCTGGAACAGTGGCGGTGGCGAGGGTGTCGTCCACCGGGTAGCCGCTGTCGGAGCCGAGGAACAGAGTGCGCGCCACACCTTGGTGTGCGCGTCGGAACAGTGGCGGTGGCGAGGGTGTCGTCCACCGGGTAGCCGCTGTCGGAGCCGAGGAACAGAGTGCGCGCCACACCTTGGTGTGCGCGTCGGAACAGTGGCGGTGGCGAGGGTGTCGTCCACCGGGTAGCCGCTGTCGGAGCCGAGGAACAGAGTGCGCGCCACACCTTGGTGTGCGCGTCGGAACAGTGGCGGTGGCGAGGGTGTCGTCCACCGGGTAGCCGCTGTCGGAGCCGAGGAACAGAGTGCGCGCCACACCTTGGTGTGCGCGTCGGAACAGTGGCGGTGGCGAGGGTGTCGTCCACCGGGTAGCCGCTGTCGGAACAGAGAGACGCATCTGGTGCGTCTGCGTGGAGGAGTGTGCCAAGCAGGAAGGTCTGGAAGATGCGCGTCGGCGCGCTGAGGTCTGGAGAGCGTGCCAAGCTCGAAGGTCTGGAAGATGCGCGTCTGTGCGCTGGTACGGAGGAGCGTGCCAAGCTCGAAGGTCTGGAAGATGCGCGTCTGTGCGCTGGTACGGAGGAGCGTGCCAAGCTCGAAGGTCTGGAAGATGCGCGTCTGTGCGCTGGTACGGAGGAGCGTGCCAAGCTCGAAGGTCTGAAGTGGAACACTGGAATACCTCCCGTAGAGGATTAGAGAGCGCAGTACAGTGTCTCCCTCCAGGCAAACGGCGGCAGGTGGCGAAGGCTTGAGCGCATCTGGCGCGCTGGTCTGGAGTGGAACACTGGAATACCTCCCGTAGAGAATTAGAGAGCGCAGTACAATGTCTCCCTCCAGGCAAACGGCGACAGGTGGCCAAAGCCCTTGAAGATGCGCGTTGCGCGCTGGTGACTGGAGAGCGTGCCAAGCCCGAGGGTCCGGGAGATGCGCGTTGGTCTAGATGTGCGTCAGGACGAACAGCTGCGCTGGGGTCTGCAGTGGAGCGCTGGGGTGCCTCCCGTGGAAGTTACAGGGAGCGCAGAACAGTCTCCTCCACAGGCTACGGCGACAGCAGACGAAGGCTGGAGCAAACATCTCAAGGCTGGAGAGATCCATCTTACAGCATTGGTAGACCAGAGGATCTCCCGAAAGAGTCTAGATGTTAGAGAATATGACTCAGCATGAATACAACACGACCCCACGCCGAAACGAGGGGAAGAGCCCTGGTATTTAAAGCCCACAGGGGAACTAATTAGCCTGCCACCACAGGTGCGAGAGGTAATTGATAATAGTCCAGGTGTGGCCACTGAGAGTAAACGAGAGTAAAGAACGAGAGGGTGGGGGCTAGAGAGAGTGAGTGAGAAGGGAATTTCTAACAGTAGGCTTTAAAGAAACAGAGAAAAGGTGGTGAGCAGCGGGCAAAACCTCACAGTACCCCCCCCTCAACGGGAGCCACCCGGCGACCCAAAACAAATACAGACAGAGTGGCAGGGGGCAAAACAAGAGGTACTGGCCAAGCCAGCAGGGGAAGCCACCACAAGAGTGGGGCTAGCAAAAGAAACAGGGTCGCCGAGGGGTAACTAGGGTAGCAGAGGGGCAACTGGTCTAGAGGAACTGGGTCTAGAGAACTAGTCTAGCGAACTGGGCAAGAGAACTGGTCTAGAGAACTGGTCTAGAGAACTGGTCTAGAGAACTGGTCTAGAGGAACTGGTCTAGAGGAACTGGGTCTAGAGAACTGGTCTAGAGCAACTGGTCTAGAGGAACTGAGGGGCAAGCAGGGTAGCTAAGGGGTAACCATGGAAGCACCGGGAAAGGGCTAGCAGAGGGAAGGTTAGCTGCCAGGGCACTGATAGCTACAGGGCCTATGCTAGCTGTACTGCTACATCAACATAGAGGCTGCGCAAGCTGCCGGAGCCAGGCTAGCAGAGGGAAAGGGTAGCTGCCAGGGCACTGATAGCTACAGGGCCTATGCTAGCTGTACTGCTACATCAACATAGAGGCTGCGCTAGCTGCCGGAGCTAGGCTGGCAGACAGGGCTGGACCAGCATGAGAGCACAAGCTAGCTGGAAGGACAGTCCTAGCTGTGTGAGAAAAAACTGACCTTGCTAGCTGAAAGGGCAGTCCTAGCAGTGGGATAAACTACACAAAAAAGTGGAGGCCATGCAGAGGGACCGGGTTAGCTGCTTGGGCCTGGCTAGCTACAGGGCCTATGCCAGCTGCAAGGCTGCATTAACATAGAGGCTGTGCTAACAGCCGGGGCCAAGCTAGCAGACCGGGGCCATGCAGAGGGAAACTGGGTTAGCCGCCAGGGCATGGCTAGCTACAGGGGGGTCAAACAGGGCAAAACGGGAAGCAAACAGGGGAGCTAACCGGGGAGACTAACAAGCTAAACAGGGGAGTAACAGGCTAACAAGGGAGCTAAACAGGACTAACAGGGAAGCTAAACTGGGCAAACAGGGAAGCTAACAGGGCTAACAGGGGAGCTAGAGGGGAGACTAACAAGCTAACAGGGGAGCTAACAGGGCTAACAGGGGAGCTAGAGGGAACAAGAAAAAAAAAAGGCAAACTCAACATACACCGTCTGTGCTGGCTGGGGTCGTCGATTTGGTGGGGTCGTACTGTTATGGTTTGTAACCGACCCCAATCGCACAACACAAGACAGGTATGATGGTTTGCCAAGAAACAGATATTTATTTAGAACAGGGAAAAAGGGCACTGTCCCCTTAAGGGAGAAAACACAAAACACTGGAATAACACAAGAGGGGAAGGTAAAGTGCCTTTAAGAGGCGGGCAGGAAAAGGGAACACTATGGGAAGGTAAGGGAACGCCTAAGGGAAGGTTAAGGGAACGCCTAGGGAACAGAGGAACTAGAGACTAGGAGAACTAGGGAAAGAGGACTAGGGACTAGGAGAACTAGGGATAGAGGACTAGGGACTAGGTGGAACTAGAAGGGGGGAACTTGGGACAGAGGGGACTGAGGCCCGCGGAGGCGGGCTGGGGAACAGGGAGGAACAGGGGACTGGTGGGAAAACATCTGGGCCGCTCTGCAGAACAGAGGAGAGGGTTAATATTCAAAGGGAACAAACAGAGCAGATGCAGAACAGTCCAAATAACAAAGTGACAAAGTAAATACTATCTTCGTGTGAACAAACACACAGTGGGAGATGAAATGTCCAAAATAATATCCACGAGAGAACAAAACAGAGTGGGAGATGAAATGTCCAAACTAATAACAAAGTGAGAACTAAAGGAGGCAATACGCTGGGTGAGTGACATCACAATCAAAACTCACCCAGGCGTATGCGTAATGGTACAGGAACAGCAGCGGGACGAGGGCAAGGGGCATTACGCTGAGTGAGTGACATCACAATCAAAACTCACCCAGGCGTATGCGTAAAGGTACAGGGACAGCAGCGGGAACGGGGGCAAGAGGCATTACGCTGAGTGAGTGACATCACAATCAAAACTCACCCAGGCGTATGCGTAAAGGTACAGGGACAGCAGCGGGTACGGGGGCAAAAAGCATTACGCTGAGTGAGTGACATCACAATCAAAACTCACCCAGGCGTATGCGTAAAGGTACCGGGACAGCAGCGGGAACGGGGGCAAGGGCACTACGCTGGGTGAGTGACATCACAATCAAAACTCACCCAGGCGTATGCGTAATGGCAAAGGGACAGCAGCGGGGCGAGGGCAACGCCACCGGGTGGCTGGCTGTCCGAGCCGAGGGACAGAGTGCTGGAACAGTGGCGGTGGCGAGGGTGTCGTCCACCGGGTAGCCGCTGTCGGAGCCGAGGAACAGAGTGCGCGCCACACCTTGGTGTGCGCGTCGGAACAGTGGCGGTGGCGAGGGTGTCGTCCACCGGGTAGCCGCTGTCGGAGCCGAGGAACAGAGTGCGCGCCACACCTTGGTGTGCGCGTCGGAACAGTGGCGGTGGCGAGGGTGTCGTCCACCGGGTAGCCGCTGTCGGAGCCGAGGAACAGAGTGCGCGCCACACCTTGGTGTGCGCGTCGGAACAGTGGCGGTGGCGAGGGTGTCGTCCACCGGGTAGCCGCTGTCGGAGCCGAGGAACAGAGTGCGCGCCACACCTTGGTGTGCGCGTCGGAACAGTGGCGGTGGCGAGGGTGTCGTCCACCGGGTAGCCGCTGTCGGAACAGAGAGACGCATCTGGTGCGTCTGCGTGGAGGAGTGTGCCAAGCAGGAAGGTCTGGAAGATGCGCGTCGGCGCGCTGAGGTCTGGAGAGCGTGCCAAGCTCGAAGGTCTGGAAGATGCGCGTCTGTGCGCTGGTACGGAGGAGCGTGCCAAGCTCGAAGGTCTGGAAGATGCGCGTCTGTGCGCTGGTACGGAGGAGCGTGCCAAGCTCGAAGGTCTGGAAGATGCGCGTCTGTGCGCTGGTACGGAGGAACGTGCCAAGCTCGAAGGTCTGAAGTGGAACACTGGAATACCTCCCGTAGAGGATTAGAGAGCGCAGTACAGTGTCTCCCTCCAGGCAAACGGCGGCAGGTGGCGAAGGCTTGAGCGCATCTGGCGCGCTGGTCTGGAGTGGAACACTGGAATACCTCCCGTAGAGAATTAGAGAGCGCAGTACAATGTCTCCCTCCAGGCAAACGGCGACAGGTGGCCAAAGCCCTTGAAGATGCGCGTTGCGCGCTGGTGACTGGAGAGCGTGCCAAGCCCGAGGGTCCGGGAGATGCGCGTTGGTCTAGATGTGCGTCAGGACGAACAGCTGCGCTGGGGTCTGCAGTGGAGCGCTGGGGTGCCTCCCGTGGAAGTTACAGGGAGCGCAGAACAGTCTCCTCCACAGGCTACGGCGACAGCAGACGAAGGCTGGAGCAAACATCTCAAGGCTGGAGAGATCCATCTTACAGCATTGGTAGACCAGAGGATCTCCCGAAAGAGTCTAGATGTTAGAGAATATGACTCAGCATGAATACAACACGACCCCACGCCGAAACGAGGGGAAGAGCCCTGGTATTTAAAGCCCACAGGGGAACTAATTAGCCTGCCACCACAGGTGCGAGAGGTAATTGATAATAGTCCAGGTGTGGCCACTGAGAGTAAACGAGAGTAAAGAACGAGAGGGTGGGGGCTAGAGAGAGTGAGTGAGAAGGGAATTTCTAACAGTAGGCTTTAAAGAAACAGAGAAAAGGTGGTGAGCAGCGGGCAAAACCTCACAAGAGATAACCTCAGAGACGTCTGAACCAAACCTAATGTGTTGATCCAATCAATCTAGGACTTGATATCGAACTAACCCTCCTTAAAGGAGAGGTTACGGAAAGAACCTAAAAGGGATACTTCAAACACCTGAACTAGTACTGTATGTCTGTATGTCTAGCTAGCACGCATTTAATGAATAAACCGGTCATTGTTATAATTCTGTCTCTGGTCCACTATTCTTTTAATTGTGCATATTACTCCTCTCCTCATTCGAACCTAGAACTGTGCCCGTGGCGAACAGCTGTTACAGATAAGTGACACAAGTGCTACACAAGGGTTTACTGACTGTCATACAAATAATCAACCAACTACATACAGTAACTTTTCAGTGCACGTTTTTATTTACATTGTGACAACAGCCTTGTGAGCTCCCGCATGATGGAATTCAAGTTCAAGTTTGTATTGATCACATATAGGCAGGCTACACATGGCGTAGGCTATGGCAGTGAGATTCATTGTTCTTGTATATGCTTTCGTATTATTGTTTATATAGGCTACCAAATACCGACATCAAAATAGATTGTATGCCTCTACAAATCATATGCAGATAGAAAATGTACGGAAAATCCGCCGTGGATCATATTCCAGCATGGTTATTAATGACACCATGGCAAACAGTGGTTAACGGTCTTTATTAGTGTTTGCGCTGCCCAGGCAGCAATGGTCTTTAGGAAGTTAGGGTGTTTTGAAAGGCGCCTCCAAATAAAATGTATTATTATTATTATATCCGACGTCACATCACCGTACGTGTACATGTCTGTCAGCCTGTCGCGTATTTCTCCCATAACACACTTCGCTCGGCTTAGTCCACTTTTCCATATTTCATGGGGGTGTTTCATGACCGTATATGGTTAATTACGGGCGGTTCTAAATGCAAATACTTAAAATCGTGCACGAGCGCGGAGCGTAGAACAAATGGTATTTATCAACACGGAGTGTGCATAGAACCTGTGTACGCACGTGTGATAAATCCAGATTTTTCTGTACGTACACACATTCTAAATTCTGTGCTTAAGAACGAAAATAGAACACTTTCTAAGCATTGTTGATAAATGAGGGCCCATGTCTGCAACAGGGGTTACTGCATTATCAAGACAGCGCCACTACCAGGATCTGGACGGTACTGCACTTTCGGAGTCCCAATATGCCTTTTCCAGCCAAAATACAGCTCTGTGACAGTGAATAGGATATTAATATCGAGAAGGAAAAAAAACGAACCAAAAACGTAATATTACATGGCTGGCACCCAACGGTTGTCGGGCAAACACGTAATATTACGTGGATGGCCCTGAATGAGTTAATGTGGGCTATAAGGTACCTTCCTGCGTTGCTATGGTTTTCTTACCTCCTTTCTCTCTGTAAGGATCATTGACAGGAGTGTCATAGTCCGACCCCGGTCCAAAGTGTTTTAATGTGCGCTTCTTCAAATCCTCAACATTTAGACCTGGATAAACAGGAATAAAAAATTAGTGTAGCAGAGCAGCCCTGCC
The DNA here is from genome assembly GCF_963971535.1 of Notolepis coatsorum. Lineage (NCBI taxonomy): Eukaryota > Metazoa > Chordata > Actinopteri > Aulopiformes > Paralepididae > Notolepis > Notolepis coatsorum. Next base: position 31,911,956 of record NC_140177.1, on the reverse strand, counting down.
TGAAGACTAATAAGTCCACCACCGCTAGATGTGTGGCTTCCCATGCGGGTGATAATTGTTCCAATCCAGGAGTGTTATATAAAAGCAGCAAGCCTACCTCCACACTCGGACAGGGACTCCAGGAGCACGTATGCTTGGTCTCCATAGCAGCTTTGCTTGCCCGTCTCCCTCCTGTAGAACGGGTTGGCAGACTCAGGACGGAACTCTGGGTGGGACCCCTGTGCCAGAATGCCTTTCAGCTTCTCCAGGTCATACACCCAGTGGAGCGGTTGGGCTGCGAGGAACGGTGGGAGAGATGGTTGATTGGTCGAGCCCTTTCTCTGCGCAATTGCACGCTGTTCCTCGTACTAGCTCCGGATAGCAGGGGTGTAAAGTACTTGAGTAATTGTACTTCGTTACAATACTTAAGTACTGTTTTTGGGGATTTGTACTTTACTCAAGTATTATTAGGTTTGTATACATTTCAGAGAAAAAAAAACATACTTTTTACTACTTACATTTAAAATGCAGACCTACAAAGTACAAATCTCGCAGGTCCAACCATTTTAATTAGTATATTTGTTTCTCTGGCCGAACTAACGTTAACGTTATTAATCCTGCGGCCACTCTTTATTTAAAAACAGCCAATCAAATCCCCATCAATGGAAAATTAACCCGCCCATACCCATGCTGATTGGTCCTTGTGCAAGACTAGAAAGTGTTTTTTTTTTTTTTAACTTTAACTTTTTAGTACTTAAGTACATTTAAAAGTAGAAACTGTTTGACTTTTACTCAAGTGTGTTTTAGCCAGATATTCTGACTTTTACTTGAGTAAGATTTTGAGACAGTACCCACTACCCCTACGTTCACTTAAGTATAATTTCTGGGTACTTTTTACACCCTTGCCGGATAGTTAGCCGCACAAACCGATGCAAAGTCATTGGGGACGAGCTCCTGTCTGTACAGATGATGACTGAGGCCCACTTGGGTTTACTTCACAGTGCATAATAGATTTCGGTGAGCTTCAGTCACCTTGTACAGACAGGAGCTTGTCCCCCATTTACATTGCATTGATTTGTGGCTATAACTATCTGGAGCTAGTATCAATCAACATCAATAACATTAGATTAGATTAGTGCAAATGTTAACAGTAAAGTGCAAGATTAATATACAATGTACAGGTGATTAAACTGAGATATATAAGATATATAAATGACTCAGTAGTACTACCGAGTAATCGTGCTAATCAGAAGTATGCACAGAGTTGTGGTATTAACAAAGACACTATACAGCAGCGTAACTAGTAAGAGTATAGGTAAAGGATATGTACAGATATAGCTACACTACAGATTATATGCAGGTATGTACAGACAGATATGGATATATGCTGTAAATATAAATATATAAATGTATTATGGTATATAGAGCACTATTGTACATGTTATCAGATGTGTACAGATGTGGATATATATATAGGGTAGAATAAATATATGTATACTGTATTAAACAGCATTAATGTACATGCTATCATACAGAGTTATATGGGTTATATGCAGGTGTATAAGTAGGTATATAGAAGGATTATATGCAGGTATATTCAGACAGATATGGATATATGCTGTAAATATAAATATATAAATGTATTATGGTATATAGAGCACTATTGTACATGTTATCATATCATCATTGGTAAGTAAGAAATAGGGCTAGGGTTCCAAAAATCTGAACTATCCCTTTAATTGCTGCAAACAGTGCTGTCAGCCAGTCTTTCTCCACCAGATTGTTCAATAAACTACTGAAAATGACAGCTCGTTGAGAATGCAAGGTTCTATGAATATGCAAATTGACAACAAGCACTCGTTGATATATTTACCAGGAATTCCAAGTCGTCAGTTTATATAAATTATTCTTTCAAGACATGTCAATACCTACTCAGCTTTCTGTGTATGCTGAAGCTAACGGTGTCAAGTTACCATTGGTCCATGAGAGGTCTGACCTGTTAGTGACATCATCACATGTGCAACTCAGATTGTGAAAAGGGCACTCTGATGACAAGCTCTGCACAAATAACAATCTGTACAATCTGTACAATCAAGTCATGCCGCCAAGAGGAGTTAACCACTAAAACAAGTGGTTGGAGGGGACCTTTAAAGAGTATGTCATGCAAACCAAAGCAAAATCAACACTGTACATGTGATTTTGACCACAGTGTTCAATATTGATTTGCAAGATCACTCTGGTGACAAGCTCTGCACAAATAACAATCTGTACAATGAATCAAGTCATGCCTCCAAGAGGAGTCAACCACTAAAACAAGTGGTTGTTGGAGCCAGGGGACCTTTAAAGAGTATGTCATGCAAACCAAACCAAAATCAACACTGTACAACATGTGATTTTTGACTACAGTGTTCAATATTGATTTGCATAACCTGCCTGCGGCGTCTGCAACAGCCGATCCTATGATGGCTCCTATTGCTCTGTCGGCCAGAGCTACGGCCATCTGGAACAAAATGCAGATCATTATTTGTTATTGTTTATATTTGTACATCCAAGACGTTATCTATTGATTTCCCTCGTGAATTTCTTTACCTTGATTCCTCTTTCGATTTCACTGTGTATATATACAAATGTGTCTGGACCGACTCCTTCCTTGTTACGAAACCGTTACTTCGCCCTCCTGTGTACATTGGACAGGATTGTCACGGGATATCGTGCGCGTTCCCTGATCTTTATAGCGTGAGGAGGACCCAATACATGGAATCCGTGACCCGTCGGCTTCCCTGTCGATCCAGCTGTGTAGCGTCCGTTGTGGGGCTACTGGCAACAGGGGAAACCCCGCCCATTGGTTTCCCGACATGATCTTGGTCAGTGATTGGTCCCCTTGTGAGAGTGGAACACTTCGATTGGCCTTATGTGAAATAGGGTGGGACATTAAAAAGGGTTGCCGACAACCTATTGCTACAAGTCGTTAACAAGTTACGTTAAAATCAACTGTAGACGAACAGCAGCAAGTATAGCTCGTTTTTCATATGAAGAGTACAGCAGTATGATTGTATTATTCTGATTATGTGATCAAAGTGATCATTTTGATTTGTATTTACCTTGTATTGCCGACATCGCCGTCAAGCTTGCTGCCATGATGGTTGATACTTCCGCATTTCGGAACGCGAAGTGGGAGATATCGGGGTATATAAAAAAACTCCCATATGACCTAGTAGGAATTACCACTAGGAGGCTGACGGAATGGCTTTCAATAGTATCCAGCTGCAGCCGTTCAGACCAGCGCTTACAAGCCCCGCACATACAAGCCCCGCACATAGCAACCCCTCGCTTCCATTGGCTGATTTTGGTCACGTGATTTTGGGTCACGTTGCACTGCGGGATTGATTGATTGATTGATTGATTGAAAACTTTATTAACAGATTGCCGTATGATTTGGGTCACGTTGCACTGCGGGATTGATTGATTGATTGATTGATTGATTGATTGATTGATTGATTGATTGATTGAAAACTTTATTAACAGATTGATTGATTGATTGAAAACTTTATTAACAGATTGCCGAATGGGTACACGTGACCACAGGCCCTGATTGATTGATTGAAAACTTTATTAACAGATTGTAGAATGGGTACACGTGACCTGACGGATTGATTGATTGATTGATTGATTGATTGATTGAAAACTTTATTAACAGATTGCAGAATGGGTACAGTGACCGATTGATTGATTGATTGATTGATTGATTGATTGATTTATTGATTGATTGATTGAAAACTTTATTAACAGATTGCAGAATGCAGTACAGCTCAATACACACAATTGTTAAGGGGATGCAGACCATGCAGTACTGTTACATTTGTGACATACAGTAAATATATACAAGGGGGAGGGAACTGTACATTTATGATGAATTGAAAATGGGGGACCCTGATGTAAACAAGACGGAAGTCTTTCTCTGGTCTGCATCCCCTTAACAATTGTGTGTATTGAGCTGTACTGCAGATATATTTCAATTGCCTTACTTATTTACATAAGTATTATAGGCCTACAGCAGTATTGTACAGACAGTCTGTGTGAAGTCTGTGTGGTTATCCAGCTGCACAAAGGCAGAGCAAGAGGCTCTACAGAGGGTGGTGAAGGCGGCAGGCAGGATTGTCGGGACTCCTCTATCAAACATCACCTCCGTCTTCACCTCCCGCTGCCTCCACCGCTCCAAGTGTATCATCAAGGACCAGTCTCACCCAGCACATCACCTCTTTCAGCTCCTTCCCTCAGGGAGGAGATACCGGTCCATACATGCCAAGAGTTAAAGATTTAAGAACAGCTTTTTCCCCCAAGCAGTCAGACTGTTAAACGCTCATTGACTGTCCCCTCACGTGCACCATGCACTTACCTGGACTTGATAATCACTGTTACCACTCATCATGCACTTTATTTAAAATATTCTGTTATGTACAGTGTTATATGTGTTTCATGTATGTATATATTGTACTACGGTCTGTGGGAGCTCCCCTGAAATTTCACTCACGGTCATATAAGAGTTTTAATGTAGAAGGTTTTATTAATGAAATGTTGGGTATAAACTGGGAGGAGGTATGTTGTGAGGATGACCCAGAGGTTGCACTGGACTTATTTATGTCAGAAACAAATCAGCCCCATGGATAGATAGTAGCTTTTAATGAATTTTAATGAATGAGAGAGACATACTGTAGCCAAAAAAGCATCAGTGTGTTCCAGTTCTGCAGATGACAGACAAAAGTACCGTTCCTTACGTAATCAAGTCACAAAGTTAAATAAGGTGAGAAAAAGGGAATATTTTAAACCATGGTTATATGATGTGAGAAATGATGGTAAAAATCTATGGAATGTTTTAAATCAAATTATGGGTAGAAAATCCAATGTCTGTACACCTTTTGTTGAGTCATATGGAATTGTCCTAACCAAACCATGTGATATTGCCAACCATTTTAATGATTTTTATGCAAGTAAGATATCTCAGCTCAGGCAGGGAATGCACATCTCAAACAATACAAAATCAAATGACATAATTAAGAATATCATAATGAAAGATAAAGGGTGTACATTTGATTTTCAACAGGTTGAGGTTAGTGATATTGAAAGGTTACTCCAGGCTCTACCTGACAGCAAGTTAGCTGGCACAGACAACTTGGATAGTAAATTATTGAGAATTACTGCTACGATCATAGCAAGTCCAGTGTCATATTATTAATAGATGTATACAAGTGGGACTATGTCCAAAGATATGGAAGGAGGCTAAGGTTACTCCTTTACCCAAAGACTCCAAATCAGTTTTTAATGAGGGCAACTCCAGACCTAATATAGAAAAGATAGAAAGGCTGACAAAGAGAAGAAGAGTGGAGCAGAAGCTGGAGAACCTTTCAATATCACTAACCTCAACCTGTTGAAAATCAAATGTACACCCTTTATCTTTCATTATGATATTCTTAATTATGTCATTTGATTTTGTATTGTTTGAGATGTGCATTCCCTGCCTGAGCTGAGATATCTTACTTGCATAAAAATCATTAAAATGGTTGGCAATATCACATGGTTTGGTTAGGACAATTCCATATGACTCAACAAAAGGTGTACAGACATTGGATTTTCTACCCATAATTTGATTTAAAACATTCCATAGATTTTTACCATCATTTCTCACATCATATAACCATGGTTTAAAATATTCCCTTTTTCTCACCTTATTTAACTTTGTGACTTGATTACGTAAGGAACGGTACTTTTGTCTGTCATCTGCAGAACTGGAACACACTGATGCTTTTTTGGCTACAGTATGTCTCTCTCATTCATTAAAATTCATTAAAAGCTACTATCTATCCATGGGGCTGATTTGTTTCTGACATAAATAAGTCCAGTGCAACCTCTGGGTCATCCTCACAGCATACCTCCTCCCAGTTTATACCCAACATTTCATTAATAAAACCTTCTACATTAAAACTCTTATATGACCGTGAGTGAAATTTCAGGGGAGCTCCCACAGACCGTAGTACAATATATACATACATGAAACACATATAACACTGTACATAACAGAATATTTTAAATAAAGTGCATGATGAGTGGTAACAGTGATTATCAAGTCCAGGTAAGTGCATGGTGCACGTGAGGGGACAGTCAATGAGCGTTTAACAGTCTGACTGCTTGGGGGAAAAAGCTGTTCTTAAATCTTTAACTCTTGGCATGTATGGACCGGTATCTCCTCCCTGAGGGAAGGAGCTGAAAGAGGTGATGTGCTGGGTGAGACTGGTCCTTGATGATACACTTGGAGCGGTGGAGGCAGCGGGAGGTGAAGACGGAGGTGATGTTTGATAGAGGAGTCCCGACAATCCTGCCTGCCGCCTTCACCACCCTCTGTAGAGCCTCTTGCTCTGCCTTTGTGCAGCTGGATAACCACACAGACTTCACACAGACTGTCTGTACAATACTGCTGTAGGCCTATAATACTTATGTAAATAAGTAAGGCAATTGAAATATATCTGCAGTACAGCTCAATACACACAATTGTTAAGGGGATGCAGACCAGAGAAAGACTTCCGTCTTGTTTACATCAGGGTCCCCCATTTTCAATTCATCATAAATGTACAGTTCCCTCCCCCTTGTATATATTTACTGTATGTCACAAATGTAACAGTACTGCATGGTCTGCATCCCCTTAACAATTGTGTGTATTGAGCTGTACTGCATTCTGCAATCTGTTAATAAAGTTTTCAATCAATCAATCAATAAATCAATAAATCAATAAATCAATCAATCAATCAATCAATCAATCAATCGGTCACTGTACCCATTCTGCAATCTGTTAATAAAGTTTTCAATCAATCAATCAATCAATCAATCGGTCAGGTCACGTGTACCCATTCTACAATCTGTTAATAAAGTTTTCAATCAATCAATCAGGGCCTGTGGTCACGTGTACCCATTCGGCAATCTGTTAATAAAGTTTTCAATCAATCAATCAATCTGTTAATAAAGTTTTCAATCAATCAATCAATCAATGAATCAATCAATCAATCAATCAATCAATCAATCAATCCCGCAGTGCAACGTGACCCAAATCATACGGCAATCTGTTAATAAAGTTTTCAATCAATCAATCAATCAATCCCGCAGTGCAACGTGCAACGTGACCCAAAATCACGTCACCAAAATCAGCCAATGGAAGCGAGGGGTTGCTATGTGCGGGGCTTGTATGTGCGGGGCTTGTAAGCGCTGGTCTGAACGGCTGCAGCTGGAAGCATCTCATGGCTTTTCCCAGTCGGAAGCTGGTTCTTCCGCTTCTTCCCACCTGACGTGAACGCACCATAAGTCGAAAATCCTACATTTAAATGTAAGATGGGAGTGCCAACATGTCAATTCCACGCAACTTTAAAAGCATATACTCATCACTGAAGAAATCGTTGCCCAGAAATAGTCATTACCTTTTATTTTTGGGTCACTATGCGTAATATTAAATGTCCAGATAGTGAAATGAGGAAATATCTTGCAGTTTACTGGGGGAAATAGGCATCCCTGAAAATGGATGATTGATTGATTGATTGATTGATTGATTGATTGATTGATTGATTGATTGATTGATTGATTGATTGAAAATGTTATTAACAGATTGCAGAGTGGGTCCCTTGTTTGAGCCGAATCTGGGTTGAACATGATTTGTGGAACTCCCTCTGGTGTTGTGGTAGTGGAATTCACTGACCTTTGGGAAGTATTTCGACATGTAACATTCTTGTTTTCAGTTCAGTTAATTTTTTATATTGGACACATGACAATGGTCATAAATCGCAAGTTTTACCAGCTGCTATTGCAGCATTGTCCGAAAAGGGCTAGGGAGAAGCACTATATAGCTTGCCGGGCCCTACGCCTGAAGACTACCTTTTTTTATACACATATATACCTGCACATATTCATACATGATACATATTCATACATGATGTTTATAGCATTGTTCTGTATATACTGTATACATACACATATACACACACGCATATATATTTATCCCATAAATACTGTATCATATTATAAATAATAAGCTGTACACCAACTGGGGTGCTCTTTGCCATGGATATGTATGTGTGTGTGTATGTATATCCATACACACATGGCAAAGAGCACCCCATAGTTGGTATACACAGCTTATTTACAATATGATTAATAAATTAGTGTTGGCATGTATATAAAGTGATATACATACATATACACATTATAGTATATTATGGTTGAGCACTTTGGTTCCGCACAGACGTTTACACTGTTATAGAATAAACCGCTGCCAGCAGGCAGCAGCCCAGCACTGACCATCACCAACCCTAACATAGGGGTTAGAGTTAGAGGTGGTCTAGGTCTGGTTAGGGGTTAGAGTCAGAGGTGGTCTAGGTCTGGTTAATAGAGGCCATAACCAGACCTAGACCACCTCTAACTCTAACCCCTAACCAGACATAGACCACCTCTAACTCTAACCCCTAAGTTACCCTAACCAGACCTAGACCACCTCTAACTCTAACCACTAACCAGACCTCTTCCATGTGGCACTTTAACAGTACACTGACCTCAGAATGTATGTTTTTATGCAAGCAGATTACAATCAGTGTGTACTACTAGTACTACTGTGTTTAGTTTACAGTATCATGTTGTTATAGAATAAACCGCTGCCAGCAGCAGCCCAGCACTGACCAATGACCATCACCAAACTTAACTTAGGGGTTAGAGTAAGAGCCTAGGTGGTCTAGGTCTGGTTAGGGGTTAGAGTCAGAGAGGTGGTCTTGGTCTGGTTAGGGGTTAGAGTCAGAGGTGGTCTAGGTCTGGTTAATAGAGGCCATAATCTAGACCATCTCTAACTCTAACCCCTAACCAAACCTAGACCACCTCTAAATCTAACCCCTAACCAGACCTTCCATCACCATGTGGCACTTTACACAACAACCTCAAAATGTGATTTATCATTTTATGTTTATGCAAGCAGATTGCAATCAGATTGCTACTGTGTGTACTACTATACACTATTGTACTGTACTATTATCTACTCAAGTTCAACTACTACTGTACTGTGTTTGTTTGTTTACAAAACACAGTATCCTGTTAGTGTTGTTGACACTGTTACACTGGCTGCTGTTACTGTTATTTAATATTTTCAAATAAATCGCTGCCAGGTGAGCAAGGCCAGAGATAATGTGACTGTCTTATTAAGTTATTTCTCCATTCACAGATCGACAGTGAGTGCACCCTTCCTGTGTATTACTTGTGCCGCCGACTCAGATTCCCCTAGGTTAAAAAATAAATACGCAATTTAAATCAGAATATGTTCCATGTTGACTATTTCTGACTTCTGCCAAGTTTTTTTCCATTGACTAAAAATAGACAAAAATGTCATCCCATTTAGTTGACTAAAACTAACTAAACGAAAGAAAAAAAAAATGAAAATGACTAAATATGATAAACGAAAAAGGAGCACTTGACACATTACTAAGACTAAAACTAAAATGAAAATAGCTGCCAAAATTAACACTGGTTTACAGTGACATTCCATATAAATGTTGTGATTTCCATATAAAATGTTGTGCTAATAAATACCGCTCTCCTTCGAGACACCACCTCCGACTCATCTCTCAGCACTATACAATATTATGCTATATATATAGTCGTTTCCTTTTCACCATTGGCAGATTATCATCCACATTGGAGAATAGAGCTTTTACATGCTTATTTCTACTTTTGACACATTAACTGTACTGACTTTTACAAGGTATATCAACTGTATGTATGAACTCCAAATATACTGAGAAGAGTGCGTGCTTGTGGGTTGTTGAACTGGAGTGCAGCTGAGACCATGCAAAATGAATACTTAACCCATTTAGACATAAAACACCTGCTAAAAACTCCTATTAAAACCTATGCAATTAGGGTTTTTTGGAAAGATTTTCAGAATTGTCAGTTAATAAAACCTTTTATGCCTCTGGAGCAGATTGAAACATGAAATGAAAACCGATAGATTAGAACTTGGGCTTTTATTTGAACATCATTAATTTTCCCTAATGTGCATTGACATTTAAAAAAGAAAATGTCTTGTCCAGATACTTTTAAAGGGATTTCAAATAATAGGTAATTTGAATGTAATTTAAAATTTTTATACAGCAGTTGGGCTGTAAAAATACAGAGAATATATAGCAAATATCTGTAAACGTTTTTTTCACTGCTGAACTTTGAGTTGTCACTTAATTGAAGGAGTTTGATTGTAATCATTTTGGAAAAACCTGCCAAATAACAGCGTTTCACTGATGAACGAAGTTCTATCACTTAATTGAAGGAGTTTGATTGTAATAATTATGGGAAAACCTGTAAAATAACAGTGTTTCACTGCTGAACTTAAGTTATGTCACTTAATTGAAGGTGTTTCATCATAAATGTAGGAAAAACCTGCCAAATAACAGCGTTTCACTGCTGAATGAAGTTCTGTCACTTAATTGAAGGAGTTTGATTGTAATAATTATGGGAAAACCTGTAAAATAACAGTGTTTCACTGCTGAACTTAAGTTATGTCACTTAATTGAAGGTGTTTCATCGTAAATGTAGGAAAAACCTGTGAAATAACAGTGTTTCACTGCTGAACTTTAAGTTCTGTCACTTTATTGAAGGAGTTTGATCGTAATAATTTAGGAAAAAACTGTCAAATAACAGTGTTTCACTGCTGAACTTTAAGTTCTGTCACTTAATTGAAGGTGTTTCATCTTAAATGTAGGAAAAACCTGTGAAATAACAGTGTTTCACTGCTGAACTTTGAGTTCTGTCACTTAATTGAAGGTGTTTCATCGTAATAATTTTGGAAAAACTTGTGAAATAACAGTGTTTCACTGCTGAACTTTAAGTTCTGTCACTTTATTGAAGGAGTTTGATTGTAATAATTATGGGAAACCTTGTAAAATAACAGTGTTTCACTGCTGAACTTTAAGTTATGTCACTTAATTGAAGGTGTTTCATCATACATGTAGGAAAAACCTGTGAAATAACAGTGTTTCACTGCTGAACTTTAAGTTATGTCACTTTATTGAAGGAGATTGATCGTAATAATTTAGGAAAATACTGTCAAATGACAGTGTTTCACTGCTGAACTTTAAGTTATGTCACTTAATTGAAGGTGTTTCATCTTAAATGTAGGAAAAACCTGTGAAATAACAGTGTTTCACTGCTGAACTTTGAGTTCTGTCACTTAATTGAAGGGGTTTGATTGTAATAATAATGGTAAACCTGTAAAATAACAGTGTTTAACTGCTGAACTTTAAGTGCTGTTACTTAATTGAAGGTGTTTATCGTAAATGTAGGAAAAACCTGTGAAATAACAGTGTTTCACTGCTGAACTTTAAGTTCTGTCACTTAATTGAAGGTGTTTTATCGTAAATGTAGGAAAAACCTGTGAAATAACAGTGTTTCACTGCTGAACTTTAAGTCCTGTCACTTTATTGAAGGTGTTTGATCATAATTTTTTTAAATACTGAAAGTTGCCTTATTTTCACATACAGTAAAATGATGAGTATCTTATGTTTGTTTTTTTTACATACAATTCAATGTAATTTAACATTCAACACAATTAAGCAAATACATGTATTTAAAAAGAATTACCTGTAGAATAACTGAAGGTTTTTACTGTTTTTTAATTATATTATTTTCTTTTTTAACATTATTTAACATTACATTTAAAGTTTAACAGCAAAAAAACAGAAAGTTGCCTTATTTTCACATACAGTAAAATTATGTATATTCTAGGTGTTTTACATGTAATTTAACATTCAAGACAATTAAGCAATGGAATAATCCTGTAAAAAAAAAGATAATTTCTTATTAAATCAATTTACAGATTACAACCTTTATTTAATGGTTAATATTTGTATTAACGGTTATTTACTGTATTTTTATGGCATTTACACTTAAAGTAGAAAAACAAAAGTAATCTGTAAAATAATACATTGAAAGTCCTGTAAAAATATATTTTTTTAAGAGTGTAGGGTGGGCGCTTCGATGTCTACTCCGAACATGCTCTTGGGAAACTTGATTGTAGTTTCGACGTAGCCGAGGTATGGAATTTCCTGACCGTTGGCTCCTTCCACTTCAAGCAGGTCGTATAAGGAGTGGATGGGTAGATGAGACATGTTCTTTTGATAGAAGGAATTCGGGATCGTTGTCACTTGGGAGCCTGTATCGAGTAAGTAGCTGCACTCTTTACCTTCTATGGTTACTTGTGCAGTGCATTTAGCTCCAACCAGTCCTTTTGGTAGGGCTGCTGCTTTGGCATGAGAGGCCGAGCACATAGTGGAGGCTCGCCACTTCCGTCTGGGACATCTCTCTCGTATCCCAGTTCCTGCCTGTCCCTCAGCAGCAACTGTCTTTAGTTTAAAAGTCGGTTTGGAGGCTCTATTTTCAGCGTCCCAGGCATGCTGTTTTTCTTCTAGTAATTTCTTTTTCGAGACCAACAGAGAGGGGTTCGGTTCGCTCTCGCAGTGGGGTCTTATGTGTCCATCTTCTCCACATCTGAAGCAATACCACGGTCTGGGTCTATTGCTGTGTAGTTCTTTGGGTTTGGAGTCTCTGCTTTTGGGACTTGGGAGTACCTCTGTCAGTCGTCGGCTTCGGTTTAACTGATGCCGGGGCTTCTTGCTTGGGAGCTGGCCTCGCTTGTCTGTTCTTGTTGTCCATCATTCTTCTGAGCTGTGTCTGTAGGTCTGCAACTAGAGCCTTTAAACTTTGGACTTCGGAGCTGGTGTCCGGAATCGGCTGTGAAGCGCATTCCTCTTCGCATTGGTTCTAGATGCCCTGGTAGTTACTCGATACCCTTGGTTTTGAAACGTTGAGGTACTGTCTCATGCGGCATTCTTTGGAAGAGCGCTTGTCTTCTGCTGTGCGGAGTAACAGGAGGAACTCTGCAAAGGTAGGTGGGTTTCTCTTTCTCTGTTCTAGCTGCAGCTCGGTTATCATGGTGTTGTCCCAGTAGCCTCTGATGAATTGTCTTAGAAGTTGCTGATCAAGGTCGGTGGCAGCTACGCCTCCTCTCCTGTAGGTGGTATTGGAGGAGGCTGCATGTAGAAGAGACCAGCGGAAGGGCTTCACCGCCCTCTAGTGGCGACGGCCGGTTCCACACGTTAACCAATGTTCCCTGGGACAAGGAAAGAAACCACCCCCCCCTGTGTTTGTCCCTCTGTTTGTCTGACTGCGTCTGTCTGTCTACAGTACATCTGGCTCAGGGGCGGATTTAGGATGGTAGGAGATCCGGGGCTTAGCCCAGATAGGTGCCCTTTTTTTTTTTTTTTTTTTTTTTAATTTAATTTTCTTTTTTCTTTTTGGCAGGCAAGGGGTGGTTTGGAGGGGGTCAGGCACGCCCCCCTCCATGGCAGATTTTTTTTGAATTTAATGAACCTGTACGTGCAATTTCCTGCAATATAGAGCATTCAATCTTGACCAATAAAGCTGCTCTTTTCACTATAAAACTATATAGTTATGGTTAGATTTATATATTGCGGGGGGATATATCATATTTTTCATATGATCAAAAAGTGGTGGAGCAAGAGCATACCTTTGCTCCCCCAAGTTCAATAGTGGGAGAGCAGAGATGCTCCGAATGCTCTTATGGCCAGGCGTCTATGATTCACTGATACAAAGTAAAATAGTGCAGTGCAATAAAATAGTTAGTAAAATAGAATAAAATAATGCAATAGTGCATTGCAATAAAATAGTTATCATCGTATTTTTTAGGGAAGCCGGTAAGGAGTGCATTACAGTAGTCGAGTTGGCTTGAGATAAAGGCATGGATCTGGTTTTCAGCATCCTTTTGATTTATAAATGGCCGTACTTTAGCTATGTTTCTAAGGTGGAAGAATTAAGTTTTTGTCAACTTGTTGATTGTGATTTAAAGCTTAGGTCTGAGTCTACCATAACACCAAGACTTAACTCACTCAAATACAGTTCTGTATCGTTAGTGGCTTAGCTTGGCATCGCCTTCTGCACTATCTCGCGTACGTGCACGCGTACTGAATAAACCACAAATGTACCTCTAATACCAGTATTAGTCTGACCACACCCCTCATCAGCTTACCTTCATAAGCAGGTGTGTGGTCACCTGCTCTCCTCCTTCTCGCTTTCACCACAAGGAAGAGGTGCCTCGGTAGATCCCCACACTTGACACCATGATGGAAGAAATTGGATTAGGAACAGCTTGGGAAACAAGGATACGTTGACATCATATCTTTATTTTCTCTCTCACTATTTTCGAGAAAATACGGCGATATTGTCTTCGTACTGGAGTGTCTAGAAGATGATGATCATTCTACAAACCCTCCACCGGTTTTCGTATTGGGAGCACGCCGCTGCATGCTTCTCAACTGCAGTTCCTTGCTGTGTTGTTGGGGTGAACTGCCACAGCTGAACTGTCGGACATGCCGCTGTTGTGAGGAGCGGTGCGTTCCAGGTTGGGTGAGTAGTGTTTGCTGGCGGGCTCCACTTGTCTGTTAGTGCTATGGGGGCTACTAGACAAAGTTTATGGAAACCGGCCCCAGGCTAGGGTCCTTTGTTTAGCCGTCTAGGCGACAGAAGGCCTTGGTCTGGCGACCATTATAGTTTTAACTAGTGGGCCGCGACCATTGACACTGGTGATCCCTGTGTGTTCTGGACGAGTGGATTCTCTCTGTCACCGTGTTAAGACCCCATCTTTCATATCCAAATGAGAGTATTCCTTCACGAGGGGATATGTGCATGTAATGTGCGATAGCGGCAGATTCATGTTCAAAGTCAGCTATACAGGCCAGTTGGTACTGTGCTGATTCCGCCGGACGTGTTACTGTCACCGTTGTGAAGCGGTGTTGACGTCTTGTTTTCTCTTTTCTCTTAAAAAGTGAGGAGGGTTCAGAACGGCGGCCTGTCTGGGTGAGTGTTATGTCATTGTTTACATGTTCATAGCTTACGGTTAGCCGGTCGGTGGCCTGGCGCGGGGTAGCTTAGGCTTCTCGCGCGCCGCCGGGAGCTCGCTCCTGATCGCGTGCGTCGTAGATCGGCGTCTCGCGAGCGGAAGCGATAGCACCCGAACGATTGGAGCAGCCGTTAGCTTGATGCTATTCTGTTGAACGTGCTTTGATTTTTAACATGTTTTACACTCTTGACCACGACGTCATCTTTGACAGGGGATGTTCGTCAACCCTGCCTGAGCCTAGACGGGGATTGCGTCAACAAAGAGGGCTGTGTTCTACGGTGGCTTATGACTGCACTTCGCTGATCTGCGTTCCGGGCAGGTACGGGGTTGGCCAGACCCTCATAACACGTCTTCTGGTTTTACCTTGCTAAATGTATTGTGAATGACGGTGTTTTTTTCCCAAAACGTGTGTTGTTGCAATGCATTCGAGATACGTTGCGGGTTGTGTGTGAGCTGTTTTTGTCACTGGCAGTAGCTTCTCTGTGCAGGTCGTGATGTATTGATCTGGTTGTTGTGTGAGAAACATCATGGTGTTTATGTGTACCGTGTACTCACTACTAAGGCAACTAACCTATGAAGCTATGCTTGGTGACGAGTGAGTAAAAGAATGTTCTTTCTCAGACTGTAATGACAATGGACAGTGAGTTCACACATTAACAGGTTTTCCTGTTTTAACTGGCCGTATTGAGGGTAAAATAGGAGGATTGTGTTTTTCCCCCCCCGGTTCCCTGGGGACTTTATCACCTCCTATCAGACATGTTGTGCATTAATTGTGTCTTTTGTGTGGTAGGGATACGATGTAACTCTCAGCTTGATTGCTGAGGTTGTGCTAAATCTGCTGGAGAAACTTATTTCCTAAAGGGAAATTGGTTTGGTTGCTGTCATGTGTGCTTAGCAAGGCCTGTGGTCGATACTAATCAAGAATGATGTATTCTCTCATTGTGATGATGATGGGTTGTGTGTGTCATGTGACCTACAACTGGGTTGTACTGACCACAGAAGCACATGTGTATGTTGGACCGGGGTTCTTAGAGCCCTCTCTATTCTGTGTTTTTCCTTAGTAAAAATCAGATAGCAGGTTAGCTCGTGCGCTGTGTGGAGCTGTGAAACGCTTCATAGGGTTGACTATGACTGTGTCATATTCTCTTTTTGTCGTTACGTCGTATCATGGGTGTGGGGTCGTAAAGGGGTGAACTGGTAACCTTTCCTCTCCCCGTTGTTCTGTCGGTCAGGGGTACACCCCCTGTCCTTCAAGGTTCCCGTCACGTGGCGGTTCGGCACGTTACGGGGGGGGGGGGGGGGGGGGGGGAGGGAGTTCCTGGTCCCACGGCCTGGTATATTGGGCGTGTGCACCGCAGGAATTCCCCCGCCATAGAGTACGTCACCGTGCGCGTCTCTGTTGGTAGGACTTCCGTGTGCTGTTCAGGTCCATGTGATGGATCTGTTTTCAGGGGGGGTGGTCAGGGCTCCTCCTCACCAAGCGCCTACTCAGGCCTTCTGTGAGTTCGGACTCCTTCTTCCATGTGATCCATGTGAGGAAGCCTCCATCAGAGTACAGAGCCTTCCTCCTCAGATTGTCAAAGTGAGTGGACCCTCTAGAAGGGTCCTTTTCTATTGTATGTATATTCGATTCAATTCGTTTATTGAGTGTGTATGGGTTCGGTGCCTCTTCCCCGGAGGCCCTAAAACCAGTTTTTTACATGGCTCAAGGTGCAATATATTCTTTTCAATCTGTACAGCTCGCGTGGGAAGTCTCTCTGGGGATCCCCGTCTCTTTCCTATGGGAGGGTGGTGGGATGTAAAAATGTGAACATTTTTTACCCCGGCTGTGTAGACTGGGATACATACTGTTGATGCTTCCTTCTTTCTATTCCAGAAGTGTTGGAGTTAGGGAGTGTCACACCCCTCTTGTCGTTCCCCTGGGCGCCTTGGGGATTCAATGGCAGGTCTAAATAGCCTGTTCATTGATGGGGGTGTGTCCCGACGCACGTATAGTGCTAGCTCGCTGTAAACAGGCGATTGACTGGCACGCCTTAGTTGCTTGTGGTTGAAACAGCGTTTTTATAAAGCAACTGAGATGGGGGTTTTTCCTCTTCCGGCGACCACATCCCATGACCTGGGTGGGTTGTCGACGGATCCTCGTTCATGTCTGGGGGATGATGACGGGATGGATCTGAACATATGTAGTGGGGTCTCACGCCCTTGGGGTGGGCCACCAGGCGCGGTTCGTCCCGACGTCTGGGTGGCGCCTTCTTTTCATGTTAAGATCAACACGCATATCTGCCCTTTTCCTGGGGCATGTCGGCGTGGTTAGGGCACGGGACTGGTTCTGGTCACGCTGGTCCAGATCAGTTGAACCCGTTGTCCGCCGGGGATGCAGATCTGCTGTTCTGGTACCCTGAGGGACTTGGGCTTTTTTCAGGGGGAAAAATGCCAGGTCGGTCTGGGTGTCACAGGGTTAAGCGCTATGGAGACCCTGGTTGGGTATGTTTTTACTCAGCACTGTCGTCATGGCTTACAGCCATGCCATTCTGTACGCGCTCGATCTCGTCGGATCTCGGCCGCTACACAGGTTGGTCCTGGTTAGTACTTGGTTGGGAGACCGCCGGGGAATACCAGGTACGGTGTGCTTAGGGGCTGGTTCTCCATTGTTTTTCGCTCCTCTCTCACGCATGGCGAAGAGGGGCCTGTGGGGGTGGTTTTTTGACCTCCTCTGGTGACCCTGTGCTTCCCGTACCGCCAGGCCCGGTCCGAAGTGATGTTTGCGACCCGTAGGCCTGGGTTAACCCTTTTTGGAAACTGAAACACTTGTACTGCGGTATAGCCGGTGTATACCCGCAGGTGTGTTTTGGAGTTTTTTCTTGAGGGGTTATAGGAACAACCACCGCATTGGGTAACACCGAGGTGGTTGATTCCCTGGTGTGTTGGAGCAGTGTCAACTCCCGGGTTCACCGGTTGAGGGTGCCCCTGCACGTTCATGACGTCTGCCAATCGTGTCAGCCTTCTCTGCCTCGACCCCTCTGGGTGGGGGTTGTTAAATGGAGGCTTGGTCATGCAACACCGCCAGCTTACGCTCCTTCCGCCGGGGCGGCTGTGTTCAGCTGTCCCCTCTGGCGCCTGTCTCGTCCGCAGTCTCCAGGCTAGGGTTAACAGCCTGTTGCCTGGTTTTTCCCCGGTGCGCTGCCTGCTTCCGTTGGTTAACCTTTTTTGTGTGCTTACGGCCATGCTGACTGCCTATTCTGCAGGGTCAGTGTGCCAGGCGGTGTACTATTGGGGGGACGGGGCCCGCTCGGCTTACTGGCCTGGTTGGTTCCGCCTGGGAATACCAGGTGCAGTAACTGAGGGGCCTTTGTCCGAATACGCTGGCGATGTGGGGGGCGGGGCACTACGTGCCCACCTGGTGGGGTCTTGATGCTGGCATCATGGACTTCTCCGGGCCCCCATTCCAGGGAGTCCAGTCCTTTTGGTGGGTCTGGGTCTTCCTTCGTGCTCCGCTGCTACGGCCTTGCCACGGGGTTGGGTTTGCCCTTGACCCCGTGATTCTGGGGGCAGTAACGAGGTTGTTCCTCCGTTCGTTCCCGGGTGGCATGCGGGTTGTGCGTGTGTGTAGTCGTGGGTCAAGCCACGGTCTGCTCACCCTGTGCGTTGAGTTGCTTGAGTGCCTCTTCGCACGGTCGGGTCCGTCGCCCTCCCGTGACGTCCCTAATAGGGGGGCTACCCTCCATTAGGGGGGGTCGGGGGGGCTCGGCCCTCCCTGTTCTGATGGTTTTGGGGGGCTGTCAGCGGGGTGTATTTGTCAGCCAAGTGGCTCCGCTTGGCCTCCCTTGTGCAGAAGGCGATGCCAAGCTAAGCCACTAACGATACAGAACGTTAGGTTATGACTATAACCAAGTTCTGTTAGTTAGGGGCGATGCTTGGCATCGGACGCCGCTGCAGCCCTTGTCCTCACCTTGTGGTGAAAGCTTGGGAAGGAGGAGAGCAGGTGACCACACACCTGCTTATGAAGGTAAGCTGATGAGGGGTGTGGTCAGACTAATACTGGTATTAGAGGTACATTTGTGGTTTATTCAGTACGCGTGCACGTACGCGAGATAGTGCAGAAGGCGATGCCAAGCATCGCCCCTAACTAACAGAACTTGGTTATAGTCATAACCTAACGTTAGCAGCTGGATAGACCACAGATGGAAATTAGCTTCTGCTAAATCTGGTGCAAACATATTTTCATGTAACAATGATGAATTGTCAAAAAAAAAGAAAAAAAAAAGAAAAATATATAATTTATTTTTTTAAATAGATAAGCCCAAGTAGCCACCCCCTAGCCCCGCCCCTGATCTGGCTGTCCGTGGGTTTTGGACATACACAGATGGGGACCAGGGGCGGATTTATGATTGTAGGAGATCCGGGGCTTAGCCGGCGTGAGCCGGCACGGATTTTTTTTACTTCGACACCACAACCTTAGTTTAACTTATACCACCACCTTAAAGCGGACAAAGGGCACTAGAGAACACTTAAATTCACACCCTTTAATTAATGAAGCAAACTATAAGTAAGGGATAATGTATAGCTACGAGGTCATTGTTGCAAAATAATTGACCGACACGTAGTTTAAAATACCGAGCCGCCTCGGCGAGGTGTTTTAAACGTCAGTGAAGGTCAATTATTTTGCGATGATGACCGAGTAAAGCTATACATTATCCCGCTTATTACATGGCTAACTTACTAACAATATACCTAATTCATTTGACAAATCGCAGTTCTGTGGCTCTGTCAGCCCAAATAAAGTGATTATTATTATCGCGGGCAGCCTCTGTTCTGGCTCCGCTGTAATCGTCACACACACTCCGCTGTCAGTGCAGCCGCGGCAGGTGTGTCTGATTTGCTGCACTGATGTGGGCTTGATTGCGAACAGCTGCGCACATCGGTCATTATTGTCCCACAGCAGTCATTATTGTGTAATAATGGCCGCTGTCGGGGGGCTATTGACCAATCACAAGCAAGCATTTCGACGAATGTGAAAACGCCATGTAATAATAATTTATAATAATAATAATAATAATAATAATAATAATAATAATAATACACCGCGTTTGTATAGCACCTTTCATACAAGAATTGCAGCTCAAAGTGCTTCACAGCAGTACAAAAAAACAGGTATAAAATGAGCACAACATTGGCAGATCAAGAGCAATGCATAAAGTGCAGACATAAAGCATAAAATAGATAGCAGTAAAATATACAAAGTCAAGGTAAGACATAGAACATTAAATCACATCGTTTTTCATATTAGTATCTAAGATCTAGGGTTAACTCGCCGAACGTTGAGGGCCAGGACCCCCGAAAACCAGAGTATAGTCGGGGCTTCATCGTTGTTTCTTTTATTCGATATTTCCATTCATAAAGACATGCCGGCAGCCTGTGTTATCACTGGGGATGGGTCTGAGATCTCAAAACTCCAATACCGCCGCTTAACACCTTGCGGCCGCTATTGCACTCCATTTTAAACGATGTGGCTTGGTGTCTGTCATTTTGGAAATGACACCAGACCACCCTGAAACTACACTCATATTCACGACGGTATAAAACGGAAATGTATTGTTGAAAAAATTATCTGTTTTTTTAATCTTGACCGGAAGAAACTCAATGACAATCGACTATATTATTAGATCCATAGCTATAATATATAATATAGCTTTAGGCCTGCAAACACAGCCATGTATCCCCATGTTAAAAGGCGCTGGCCTTTCAACAGCAACAGTAAACAGCGCCATCTGGCGCTGAAAGTGTTAATATGCGTCTTTGTTTACGGTTTGATTATCACTGATACAAAGTAAAATAGTGCAGTGCAATAAAATAGTTAGTAAAATAGAATAAAAATAATGCAATAGTGCATTGCAATAAAATAGTTATCATCGTATTTTTTCGGGTGGCCTGTAAGGAGTGCATTACAGTAGTCGAGTCGGCTTGAGATAAAGGCATAGATCTGGTTTTCAGCGTCCTTTTGATTTATAAATGGCCGTACTTTAGCTATCTTTCTAAGGTGGAAGAATTATGTTTTTGTCAACTTGTTGATTGTGATTTAAAGCTTAGGTCTGAGTCTACCATAACACCAAGACTTAACTCACTCAAATACAGTTAGCAGCTGGATAGACTACAGATGGAAATGAGCTTCTGCTAAATCTGGTGCAAACATAGTTTCATGTAACAATAATTAATTGTCAAAAAAAAATTATAATATTTTTTTTTCTTTTTTTGAAAATAGATTCGGGGCTTTTCAGAAAACATTCGGGGATTGAGCCCAAGTAGCCACCCCCTAGCCCCGCCCCTGATGGGGACGTCCGTCCTAGAATGGGCAAGAGACATGGAGAGAGGAGTGGAGGGGGAGGGGGGGGGTCTGGACGTGCTACTTCTACCTGCTGAGGCGAAGCTTGATGGAGTTCTTCACCACAGGGATGGGGTTGGTGGGGAGCAGAGGGACATCAGACAGGTCAGCTGTGGCCAGTCTCTTAATTTGTGCCCCATTATTCAGTTCATCTTGAGAGGACGACATCTCTTCAGTCACCTCCATGCTCTCATCTTCTTCTTGTGGCTCAGTGACTGGATCCTCGTTGAGTTTCTCAGCTGTGGTCTCCTCCAGTGACGCAGCAGGAGGTGGGGGGGCCGGGGAGGACCCCTCGCTGACTCCTGTGGTCTTCGTCTCTGCGGCTGCCTCCTCGTCAGCTTTCAGTTTCTTGACTGGTGCGTCTGGCTGGGGGGATCCTGGCCTCTTGGCGGGTGGCGGACCCATGCTGGGAGGAGGGGTCTGGCTGGGTGGGACCGGGGCAGAGCGCTGGCGGGTAAGGGTGGGCTTGGCTCCTTCAGCTTCTCCTGTGGCCTCTGGATGGACCGTGGAAGGTCCAGAACTAGTCCCAATGGGGCTGGGAACTGGGCCCAGTGTAGAACCCTTAGTCGGGGTGGACGAGCTCACGGCTGTCGGGGAGGGAACAGACATGCTGTTGTCGCTGTCAATGGATAGGTCCAGACTGCCGTCATTCATCTGACGAAGCCCATCTGTCGAATGCTTCCTGCGTTTCAGGTTAGGTAGCAACTGGTGGAGCTGTCTTCTCCTCACATGCCTGGCCGAGATCTTCATCTCCTGCTCAAACATCTTGCTGCTTGTCGCCTGCCTGTAGACAGTGTCTGCGAAGGACTGGATGTCAAAGGTCAGGTCGACGTTCAGGTTCTCCAATCCCTCCATCTTCTTGAAGACGATCCCAATCACCCACTTTGTGCTGTACTCCTCTTTGTCATTGCCCTCTCTGGGTCCAGGGATGGACTGAGGGTTGACGTGGGCCAACGTAATGTACTCATTCTTCTCCAGGTTACCCACCAGGATCCTGATCTTGGACTCCACCAAGCCCACCCACTCGAGGTGCTGCTTCTCTGTCGGCACGCTTGCTAGCAACACAATATAATGCTTGTATTTCTGAAAGAAGTTTGGTGCTTCAAATAGTTTGGACCAGTCTGCTTTATTCAGCAATATTTCATCGGTGATGGAGAGGCCCTGTTTGAACTCATCCACCATGACAGCCCGGGTGGAGGCAGAAACGTTGTAGGTGGAGTTCTGCTGGGGGTATGCTGGGGTGATGATGGGCATCAGGTGGCAACGGTCACTCGGGTTCACCCTGTCCCAGACAGGAAGGTTGAGATTGCAGTCTTCTGGCTGCTTCAGCTGGACAGGATTGGGCCACTCCCACTTTGAGAACACCAGAAAGAACTTGTGAACCAGGGTGGAGGCACTAGCATTAGGGTAGAGCTGGCAGGTCCTGGCCACCAGCATGGCCCATGACACACCGCCCATGAAGCCCAGGATGTTGGAGTAGATGTTGTGGCTCTTAGCCCATAGCTTGATGGTCCTCAGAGTGAGCCTAAAGTTCTCGATATTGGGCACAAGGTGGAGAATCTCATCCGTAACTCTGCAGCCATTCAGACTCCTTATGCAGCGGATGTCCAGGTTCTTCAGCAGCCCGTTGTCTCGGAGATCCAAATTCTCCGGAATGGTTTGCAAAGCTAACCGGGCAAACAGGATGTCAATCTCAATTCCATCAAAGGATAATTTGATGACAGGGACAAACGCTCCTTCCACAGCTCTGAGGTCTTTGACCTCCTCTTGGTCCTTCAGCTTCTCATAGAAGGAGGTGAAGAAGTCCGTTCTCTCCACATGTCGAGGTGCCACACAGAGGGCATCAATATCTGCGCCCTTTGTATGTACTCCTAAGCGATAAGAGCCAAACGTGAAGATCTTGCCACCAACAGTTTCTATCAGTGATATAGGTAGGTTCTTTACTTCACTGACGTCTCTGATCCACTCTTTAACCAGTGTGTTTAGTTTACCCAACACCAGTATTCTGCGATGCAGCTCCAGCTCTTCCTCAAACAGTGTCTCAGTCAGTTTCTTGGTGAGAACCAGGTCAGCCTCCTTGGGTGAAGCCATAGTGATGGGAGAGGTCATCCCATAGTGCTTCAGTGTCTGCTGGGCTGCTGGAGCCTGGTTAGAGATCGCACTGTATTTGGAGGAAGAGCCCTGTGAGGTGTTCATCAGCAGGTGCCAGGCGGGAAAGCAGGTCTTCCACAGCGGACGCTTGGCCGATGTTGCAGCGGTCACGCTGTAGTTCCCGGAACAGCTGTCCATACTTGGGGCCGTGGGGTGGCAGGCCTGCTTCCTGGATGGCTCTGCTATCTGCTCCTTTACCTGCTGCATACGGATCCAGAGGTTCCACAGCTTTCCACAGCAAAACGGTCGGCAAGGCACCTTGGTTGAGAAATGCAGGCTTCAATTAGAAGCCTCATATTAATTTAAACCTTTAAGTGTGCAGGGAATGCAAATACCTTATTAGGTGAATTTACCCTTTTTTACAGGAGAACCATCAGTGATTCAGCTATAATCAATATGTCATCAATGGTATTCAAGTATCTTACTGGGTGAATTTACCCTTTAATTCTCCCTTCTTATAGGAGAATATCAGTACCCATATATCAAATTAAATCAAATCAAATACAAAATACAATATCAAAATAACAAGGTGAACGGGGTCGAAGCCCTTGGAAGTCCTTGTATTCTCGTTCAATCAGTTCAATCCTACCGGACTGTTGGTGTAACAGGAGTTGAGCAACAGGGGTATTCACATCAGGCTGGCAACTTGCTAAGAGGACATATGCTGAGAAACTGGAGACACAAATGGCACAAAATGACACAAGAGGCTTGTGGAGGGGACTGAAGACAATAACTGACTACAAAGTCAGCGCCCCCGAAATGGGGAGCGACGACGCCTCTCTCGCGGACAAACTCAACTCCTTCTACGCTCGGTTCGGTGTAGACAGTGTCGCCGCTAGCCCTCTGGCTAGTGACGCCACTGGCGCACCGGCTGTTGTGGAGGGGGGGGGGCAACCGCGGGGGGGGCGGGGGCGCTCTCTCGTTGTCGGAACACAGTGTGAGAAGAGCATTTATGCAGGTGAACACCAGGAAGGCTGCGGGTCCAGATGGTATAACAGGACGCATACTTAAGTCCTGTGCAAACCAGCTTGCCCCGGTGTTCACCGCCATATATAATCAATCCCTGGCGGAGTCAGTAGTCCCTGCCTGCTTCAAGATGTCTACCATCATCCCTGTACCGAAGAAACCCTCCCCAACATGCCCAAATGACTACAGACCGGTGGCACTCACCTCTGTGGTCATGAAATGTTTCGAGAGGCTGGTCAAGGACCACATTTGTGCCTCTCTCCCCAGTGATATGGACCCTATGCAATTTGCATACAGGACAAACAGGTCCACTGACGACGCGGTCTCCCAGGTACTGCACAGCACTCTCTCCCACCTTGACCGTCAGAAGGGGGGCTATGTGAGACTGTTGTTCATTGACTACAGCTCAGCGTTCAACACCATAGTCCCCACCAGACTGGTGGACAAGCTGATCGAGCTAGGTCTGAGCGCCTGGGTACTGGACTTTCTGAGTGAAAGACCCCAGGCGGTCAGGGTGGGGGGTCAGACCTCCAACACCATCACCCTGAGCATCGGGTCCCCCCAGGGCTGTGTTCTAAGCCCCCTGCTGTACTCACTCTACACACACGATTGTGTGGCCAAGTTCAGCTCCAACTCCATAGTGAAGTTTGCCGACGACACGGTGGTGGTGGGGCTGATCTCGGACAACGACGAGAAGGCCTACCGAGAGGAGGTTGAGGTACTGGAACGTTGGTGCCAGGACAACAGCCTGCTCCTGAACATTGGTAAAACCAAGGAGCTGATCGTGGATTATAGGAGAGGACAGCAGGAGACACACACACCACTGATGATTAACGGGGCTACCGTGGACAGGGTGAGCAGCTTCAAGTACCTGGGGGTCCACATCTCAGAGGATCTGACATGGTCAACACACATAGACACAGTAGTAAAGAAAGCGAAGCAGCGCCTCTACCACCTGAGACAGTTAAGGAAGTTCAGAGTATCGGGGAAGATACTCCAGTCCTTCTACTCAGGAGCTGTAGAGAGCATCTTGACCGGAAACATCACTGCCTGGTATGGGAACAGCACGGCACAGGACAAGAAGGCCCTACAGAGAGTGGTGCGCTCAGCCGAGCGTACCACGGGTATTGCGCTACCTCCCCTGCAGGCTCTATACAACAAGAGGTGCAAATCCAGAGCCTGCAGGATAATGAAAGACCCCCACCACCCCAATAACAGCCTGTTCCAGCTGCTGAGGTCAGGCAGACGCCTGCGAACCCCAGCTACTAGGACGGAGAGGCTTAGGCTAAGCTTCTTCCCCCAGGCCATCAGAGCCTTGAACAATGAACATTGAGAGACACAGAAACTGAACTATCCACACACAAGCACACACAAGCACATACACGACACGCACGCTGAGCACGCTCACACACTAGCAGCCACTTTAACACTCATGCCGCACATACGCACACTTATGGCCAGAGGAAAGGCCACTTTAAATTAGTATAACATCAGGAACAGTGTATTGCACTACTAAAGCTACCTAGCATGTCCTATATGCTCTGTAAATACTATGTACAGATACCGAGATGGCACACCATGTACCTGTTTATTGCACTGTTGTTTTTTACTGGATTCTATTAATATGTTGTACCACTGTATTTTTATCGGATTCTATTACATGTTGTACCACTGTATTGCACATCGTCGCGGGCAAGACCAGCCGCATTTCATTGTATACCTGTATGCCGTGACAATTAAAACTCTTGACTTGACTTGACTAGCCTTGAGCTATATCAGAGGTTCCGGGGTTGGCTCGCCATCTGGTATAGGTCCGGCACACCGCCTCGTCCCGCGTGGGCACGCGTGGTGATGGGTGGTCTGGAACTGCTCCCAGGGTGGAACAGGGTGCTGGTTGAGAATTGCCGGTTTCAGTCTATGTTGTTTAGTTCATTCAGTCTGTTCAGTGCTGCTTCAAGATGGCGAGGAAGAGAGAGAAACTGAGGAACCGCCCGCTTATATAGAGACCCAAAATGTTCCAGAATGTTCGGTTATGACATCATACACTGACATCACGATGACATCATACGGTGGTTCTAGAATGTTCTAGAAAGTTCTATTATGACATCACCACAAACATTACAGAATCTTCTATGTTCCAGAAAGGTCTATTACGACATCACCACAAACGTTCTAGAAGGTTCTATTGTCTAGAATGTTCTATTATGACATCATACTGTGACATCACAAATGTTCTTACATAATAGCATTAACTATTTATGTTCTTATTCAATGGCATTAACTATTTATGTCCCTATGACTAAATAGTTATGAATCTGAACCCTGGGTTACATCCTCCCCTTCTATCCTAATGCACGTCCCTGTGCATATTATCCCAGGACTACAGTCGGAGTCATCTAATGAGTCTGTGATTACTGAGCTTAGACTCTGGAATAGTGACTGGATTATCGTTACTAGTGGGTTTCCTAGTCGGGGATAAGTCTGGGCCCTCATTTATCAATTTTTCTTAGAAAGTATTCTATTTTCATACGTAAGCACAGAATTTAGAATGTGTGCACGCACAAAAAAAACGGGATTTATCAACCGAGCGGAACTCTGAGAAACTTCACGGGACATTGTTCACTGAGGCGCTGCCGAACCAAGAAGACACAACGCGTGTTATGGGATAAATAAAAGGCTGACTTGTAAACGGTGATGTCAGATATCAACGGCTCCCTAAGACCATTGCTGCAATTCTGCCTGGACAGCTCAAAATACTAATAAAGACCGTTCGTTGACCACTGTTTGGCGTTGGTGGTTTGATTGATTGAAAAGTTTATTAACAGATTGCAGAGTGGGTACAGTACAGTACAGCTCAATACATACAATTGTTAAGGGGATGCAGACCAGAGAAAGACTTTCGTCTTGTTTACATCAGGGTCCCCCATTTTCAATTCATCATGTGTGTGTCATTATAACCTTGCTGTAATATGAATGCCTTTATTAGTTGTGTTCGATTGGCTATAATATGATTTTTAGAGGCATCTATTTTGAATGAATGAAAACTTTATTTAACAGATTGCAGAATGGGTACAAAAGTACAATACAGTACGGCTCAATACACACAATTGTTAAGGGGATGCAGACCAGAGAAAGAAGTTTGTCTTGTTTACATCAGGGTCCCACTCCCCCCCATGTTGTTGTCGGTATTAGCCTAATACCGGCGACAACAAAATAGATGCCTCTAAAAATCATATACTATTAGGTAGCCTATATGAATTACATATAATAGCAGCCATAGCCTACATTATGCAACAGTAACTTGCGCATACCAGTGTATGCGACGGACCAGTGTATACCTTATATCATATCATATTCATATTCATATAATAGTTTACTCTATCAGCATACCAGCATGTAATACGTTCTGAGTGTGTATCTACCTCAACTAACTCCTTATTATTTTGCGCATAGATTGCATAAATACAGGAACGTTTTGATTTATATTAAAAGGCTTTGACATTGTAAAACTAAATACGTGGAATTCTGTAAGCATAATACAAGTCATATCACCCACACGATATATGCTCTGTGTCCAGAGCATGTATGCTTTTCATTCATTTAAGACACATTATTGCAAGGGTTTTGTAATACAAATACACCCTGGTTTTTTATTCTTTCTTATACAGTAGGAAGGGGAAGAACACTATATCGTGGGTGTTCATATGACTTGTATTCTGCTTACAGCTTCGAAATTCCACTTGTTTCGTTTAACGTAAAGCCTTTTAAATATAATCAAAACGTTCCAGTGTTTCTGCGGTCTGTGCGCAAAATAATAACGAGTTGAGTTACAGTAAGCGGAGCGCAGTCAGTCAGTACACCCCGTATATTCCGATAACGCTATATAAACCATGCTGCATTCATTCTGAGAGAAAATACCTATTATTCCAAATGCTATTTATAGGGTTTTGACCACTACTGTTGCTATTTTACAATGAACTATAATGAATTACGGTTCATACAGAACATGCCAGTGTTGAAACTAATGCACAGAAGCTTATTTCCTTGTTGTAATAATATATTCTACCAACGGGCGCCAGTTACGCATGGTCCGACCTGTGCTTAAATATACGCACAAAGTCAAGCACAAGTTCAAATTGATAAATCCCACACTTTGCTTAGAAATGATCGTACGCACGGGTTACGCACATATCTGTGCGTACGCCACGTTGATAAATGAGGGCCCATGACTTTTGGAGGTTCTCTATGTCTTGTCGACCTTCTTGGCTGTTCATCTATGACATTCTCCTGTCCGTCTGGTTCGGTTTCCGGTTCATTCATGTTAGTATTGTTCTCCTCTGAACTCATAACCGGTAAGGTCTTTTCAGGTAGGTTGTTCTCTTCCTGATCTATGTCAGGTAAGTAATTTTCCCGATCCGCTGTATCTGGGTCAGGTAAACTGCCTTCAGTAGGTCTCACTGCGGATGGGATAGTCTCGTTCAGTGTCGTCGGGTCATCAGTTGTCCCTGGCACTCCCTCAGGAAGAATGACTGCGTCTGAGGGGTCTTGCTCGACAGTGGACACTGGAAAGGGGTGTGTTTCCACCACTAGACCTCCATGGTCATAGTGATAAGTGAGATCCAGATAGTCATCATCTGGGTCTTCTCCCTCTGATTCATTCGAGCTTTCTTCTCTTGGGCTCTGTCGAGTTCTTGGTCGCTTAGGTTTGTCTTTTACAGTAGGTCCATCTTCCACAGGGGTAGTAGGAAGGAATCCGCAAGGTAGCAGTAGGTCTCAGTGGAGCGTTCGTAGTGGACCATCTCTGGTTTCAGGTCTCACTACATAGACTGGGACATTTCCAGTTTGTTTGACTACAATATAGATATCTGCTTCCCACCGGTCTGCTAGCTTGTGCTTGCCTCTGATGCGGATGTTCCTGACGAGAACCCTGTCACCTTCCTGCAGGGTAGACTCAACAACTCGTTTGTCGAATCTTGCTTTGTTGCGGTCCGCCGTCTTCTTTGCATTTTCTGTAGCTACTCTGTAACTTGCTTCAAGGTGGGATCTCAGACTGCGGACGTACTGCGCGTGTGAGCCTGGCTGGTAGTTGAAAGCTATGTCCACAGGCAATCTTGGCTGTCGCCCGAACACAGCTCACACAGCTCTCTAATTGTGCGGGACTGTAAATCCGCACCTTGGTCGCTGTGGAGCTTCTCCGGGATACCATAGTGGACAATGAAGTAGTCCCATAGGCATTTAGCGACTGTCCGCGCTTTTTGATTTGCGGTAGGGATCGCTATTGCATATTTCGTAAAGTGGTCCGTAATGACCAAGATGTCTTTTGTGTTACTGGAGTCTGGTTCCAAGCTGAGAAAGTCCATGAACAGCAACTCGAGTGGTCGTGTGGCTGTGATGTTCACCAACGGGGCAGCTTTCTCTTGTGGAACTTTACGCCGTACACATCGGACTCAGGTCCTGATCTTTGTCTCTACTACAGCTGACATTTTGGGCCAATAGAATCGCTTTCGGACGAGGTCTAGGGTTCGGTCCATGCCCATGTGGCCCATGTCATCGTGAAGGCTCTTTAAGACCATAGGTCTCAGGTCTTCAGACAGCACAAGTTGATGATGGGTCTGTGCGCCTTCTTGTCTCTTCCGGTACAGGACTCCGTCCAATACTTCTAACTGGTTCCACTCTCTTAGTAGAAGGTAAAGTTCGGGGATTTCCTTTCTGAGTGTCGGTGGAGGTTTCTCCCCTGACTCCACAAGCTGTAGTACTTGACGGATAAAGGTGTCGGCTCTTTGCTTTTCTCTCATTTCGGCTGGAGTTATCAGCGAAACGACGGGTAAGCCACCCAGCTGATCTTCTCCTTGGAAGCTGTCTGGGATTGCACTTGGGTGGAGGGCAAGTGATACCACAATGCAATGCTGGATGGTGTCTCCTTAGAGCCGTTGTCGATCACTTCGCGAACTAAGTGTCTTTCGCAGATGGCTCTAATGATGTCTTCACTCATGTTTGCGTGCTCTGGTTCAGGGAGGTGTCTTTTCGCAAACTGTTGTATTCTTTCCATCTCTTTTCTCGATATTGGGTCATCAGCTGGTCGGCTGTGTGGTCGTCTGGACAGCCCATCAGCATCTTGATTCTGTTTTCCAGCTCTGTATTGCAGCTGGAAATCGAAGGTTGATAGATCGAATAACCATCTGTAGCTTGCGGCATCAAGCTTAGCAGTGGTAAGGACATATGTCAGTGGGTTGCTATCAGTGACAGCGAGAAATGGTCTTCCGTAGAGGTAATCCTGGAACTTCTCAGTTACCGACCATTTTAAGGCAAGGAACTCCAATTTATGGGCAGGATACCTGGTTTCACATCTTGATAATCCGCAGCTTGCATAAGCGATGACACGCTTCTGTCCTTGCTGCTCCTGGTAGAGGGCGCCGCCGAGACCTAGTGTGCTTGCATCTGTGTGCAATATGTAGGACTGTTTGGGGTCGGCGAAACCGAGAACAGGGGCAGTTGTCAGCCTTTCTATGATAGCATCGAAAGCTGTCTGGCAAGCGGGGGTCCATCTGTCATTGAAGGGATCTTTAGGGTCGTAATACTTCTCTGTGATCACTATAGCTTTTCCGTGCTTCTTCGTTGGAGGGTATCCGGCAGTAAGTGCGTTGAGGGGTTTCACTATCTTTGAATAGTCTTTGACGAATCTACAGTAGTAACCGCAGAATCCTAAAAATGCTCTCAGTTCTTTCAGGTTGGTTGGCTTTGGCCAGGTTTTGAGTGCGGTTGTCTTTTCTGGGTCCGTTTCGACTCCTTTCTCAGACACTATGTGGCCTAGATACCTTACGGAGGTCTGGAAGAATTTGCACTTTTCAGGTGATAGTTTTAGCCCATACTCTTTCAGATGGCTCAGGACTCGCATGAGTCTCTCGTGTTCCTCTAGCGTTGAAGAGAAAACGATCAGATCGTCCAGGAAGACGAGGGTTTGCTTCAAGTTCAGTTCTCCCACGCACTGCTCCATAAGCCTCTGGAACGTGCCTGGGGCATTTTTTATTCCTTGAGGCATCCTATTGAACTCAAAGAATCCCAGCGGGCAGACAAATGCTGTCTTGTGCTTGTCCTTTTCTTCCATTTCGATCTGGTAATAACCAAATTTGAGATCTAGCACTGAGAACCATTTGGATCCAGTCAGTGCTGAAAAGGAATCCTCCAGGTTGGGCAGGGCGTATGAGTCCTTTACTGTTTGGAGGTTCATTTTCCTGTAGTCTATGCATAGCCTGACATCGCCGTTCTTCTTCCTGACGACTACAATTGGCGACGAGAAGGGTGATTCAGATTCTCGGATGACTCCAGTGTCGAGGAGCTGTTGAATGTGGTTGCGCACAGCTACTATATCTTGAGGGTGTATAGGTCTCGCCCGTTGTTTGAATGGCGTCTTGTCATTGAGATTTATGTGGTGCTTTATCTTGTTAGTGCATCCGAAGTCGAGATTGTGGTGTGCGAAAACTTCTTGCATGGAGTTCAGCCGTCCACTCTTGGGGTACTGGAGAGTCTCCAAAATCAAACTTGAGCTTTGATTTTTGGTTAGGGTCTGTCGATAGTTCTGCGTCAAGTGTCTTGAGGGACTGGACACTCATGACTGCATGTATCTCGGCTATCACAACCTTCTGGGACAGGGTGATATCGTGGTCGGACTCGTTCTTGAGGATGACTGGTATACAATGTGGCAGTTTTCGTGCTAGCTCTGCCATCTGATACCAGTATTCCACCTGGCAAGGCCGTTGACCTTGGGGACTCTATCATCACCCATCTTCCTGCGTTGGTTTCTCTGCAACTCACTAATCCCTCGAGGACTTTGGTCTGACCTGGAGCGATAGTTTCAGGGTCTTTGCTATGTAGTTTCACTTCGCCCATGCTGGAATCCGCAGACTGTTTATGTCTGGCTCCAAGGGTTTTCAAGACTACCTTGTAGCCGTATGGCAGGGATTGGTAGTTCTGAGATGTGGTATTGGCGCACTGCTTGTACAGGATATCTAGGGCGTTTGTGCCTATCAGCGCTGATGACAGAGAGAAGCGCATATCAGGCACAATCAGCGCTAGGGTGGGCGCTTCGATGTCTACTCCGAACATGCTCTTGGGAAACTTGATTGTAGTTTCGACGTAGCCGAGGTAGGGAATTTCCTGACCGTTGGCTCCTTCCACTTCAAGCAGGTCGTATAAGGAGTGGATGGGTAGATGAGACATGTTCTTTTGATAGAAGGAATTCGGGATTGTTGTCACTTGGGAGCCTGTATCGAGTAAGCAGCTGCACTCTACCTTCTATGGTTACTTGTGCAGTGCATTTAGCTCCAACCAGTCCTTTTGGTAGGGCTGCTGCTTTGGTATGAGAGGCCGAGCACATAGTGGAGGCTTGCCACTTCCGTCTGGGACATCTCTTTCGTATCCCAGTTCCTGCTTGTCCCTCAGCAGCAACTGTCTTTAGTTTAAATCAGTCTTGGAGGCTCTATTTTCAGCGTCCCAGGCATGCT
Source organism: Notolepis coatsorum (assembly GCF_963971535.1). Lineage (NCBI taxonomy): Eukaryota > Metazoa > Chordata > Actinopteri > Aulopiformes > Paralepididae > Notolepis > Notolepis coatsorum. Next base: position 31,878,997 of record NC_140177.1, on the reverse strand, counting down.
GTTTTTCTTCTAGTAATTTCTTTTTCGAGACCACCAGAGAGGGGTTCGGTTTGCTCTTGCAGTGGGGTTTTATGTGTCCATCTTCTCCACATCTGAAGCAATACCAGGGTCTTGGTCTATTGCTTGTGTAGTTCTTTGGGTTTGGAGTCTCTGACTTTTGGGACTTGGGAGTACCTCTGTCAGTCGTCGGCTTCGGTTTAACTGATGCCGGGGCTTCTTGCTTGGGAGCTGGCCTCGCTTGTCTGTTCTTGTTGTCCATCATTCTTGTGAGCTGTGTCTGTAGGTCTGCAACTAGAGCCTTTAAACTTTGGACTTCGGAGCTGGTGTCCGGAATCTGCTGTGAAGCGTATTCCTCTTCGCATTGGTTCCAGATGCCTTGGTAGTTACTCGATACCCTTGGTTTTGAAACGTTGAGGTACTGTCTCATGCGGCATTCTTAGGAAGAGCGCTTGTCTTCTGCGGTGCGGAGTAACAGGAGGAACTCTGCAAAGGTAGGTGGGTTTCTCTTTCTCTGCTCTAGCTGCAGCTCGGTTATCATGGTGTTGTCCCAGCAGCCTCTGATGAATTGTCTTAGAAGTTGCTGATCAAGGTCGGTGGCAGCTACGCCTCCTCTCCTGTAGGTGGTATTCAGCATCACCTGTAGTCGTGGAAAGTAAGCTGAAGGTTTCTCTCCACTGTTTTGCATTGTATGGAGGTACTTTGCAAAAAGGTCATCTCCATCTTTGACGGTTCCGAAGGCAGAGTCGAGGTTCTCCAGGTACATTCCTGGAGGACATTCAGGTGTCAGGTGTCTTATGATGTCAATGGCGGGTGCCATGAGGCTATCTAGGAGTGTCCGGGACTTGTGTAGATCAGACAATTTTGTGTCTTTGAGAAGAAGCCCCACATTGGAACGCCATGTCTCGTAGTCTACTTCTCTGTCAGGCCGAGGGCTTCTCCCAGAGAAGAGTCTGAGTCTCAGTGATGCTTGGCTGTGCATGGCTGAGTCTTCGCTTCGCACTATGTGCTCCAAAATCATCTTTTGCACCCCAGGTGGGTTGACATCAGAGAGTGTCAGAGCAGGTTGTGCATTCTCTTGAGAGCGCACTGGTGCATGAGACCGGCTGTGCTCTAGTCTGGCTTGCTGCTCTGGGCTTGTTCTGGGTGAGGGGCTAGCTTGTGTTGCAGCCCCCGGAACCTGTTGGTTTTCCATTCCGAATAATTCCCCACCTGTTTCTTCGTCAGTTTGGGGGTCAGGATCGTTCAGGGTGAGGGCGTCGCCGATGGTGGAGAGTTCTCTCTTGAGGACTTCCGCGAGGTCTTCGCCACTCTGTTTCGCTATCTCCTTTAGGTCTGAGAGATAAGTCTGTGTAGCCGTGTTGCTGACTACAGGTACATAAATGCTGGCTAAGTCTCTAATGATGTAACTAGCGTTGGTCTTGTCTAGTCGGAGATTGGAAAGTGCTTCCGTGGCTTCGCCACTGTCGTATTCGATAATAACACGTGGTTCTGGCTCTAAGTCGGAAGGGGCTACGAGGAGCTTTCTCCGAATGGAGCCGTGTTTCATCAGAAAATCATTCAGTTCATCGTCAGTGGTAATATCGGTTATACCGCTGACTATGACTGAATTAGGGATTTTCATGCTGCTAGTTTGAACTACGTCCATCGCTACACGCTATTTAAGTTTCGGACTTAAAAACTGGTCGAGTTAACTGTGATATACTCCTCCTGGCTGGCTCGCCAAATTTATGTAGCACTTGTGTCACCTACTTGTAACAGCTGTTCGCCACGGGCACAGTACTAGAGGAACACGAGGAGAGACTCATGCGAGTCCTGAGCCATCTGAAAGAGTATGGGCTAAAACTATCACCCGAAAAGTGCAAATTCTTCCAGACCTCCGTAAGGTATCTAGGCCACATAGTGTCTGAGAAAGGAGTCGAAATGGACCCAGAAAAGACAACCGCACTCAAAACCTGGCCAAAGCCAACCAAACTGAAAGAACTGAGAGCATTTCTAGGATTCTGCGCTGTTCTCTGGCTGTTGAAACAGTGGGACAAACTGGAGGTCCGTGATGGTGTCCTGTACCGCGTGACAAGGGACCAAGTGTCCAAGCAGAGGAGAACTCAGTATGTGCTGCCGCTGAGTCTGAAGGACAAGGCATTGTCTGGCATCCATGATCTGGCGGGTCATCAGGGCCAGGATCGCACTCTTTCTCTTGCCAGGCAACGTTTTTATTGGCCAGATATGGAGAGGGATGTCAGGGCATATGTCAGGTGTTGTCAAAGATGTGTGTATGGGAAGTCCCCGGAGCCTGCTGCTCGTGCGCCCCTTTAAAGTATCAAGAGCTCCGCGCCGATGCAGTTAGTGTGTATGGATTTCTGGTCCGCTGAGGACAGCAATCAGTGGTCAGTGGACGTGTTAGTGGTGACTGACCATTTCACCAAGTTGGCGCACGCATTCCCATGCGCTAATCAGACGGCGAAGCAAGTTGCCAGAAAGCTCTGGGACAACGTGTTTGGTGTTTACGGGTTCCCTGAGAGAATACACGCAGATCAAGGTGCCAATTTTGAGAGCAACTTGATTGCTGAGCTCCTCAGGTTGGCGGGAGTGGCCAAATCCCACACAACGGCCTATCATCCCATGGGTAATGGTGGGACAGATCGCTTTAACCGCACTCTGGGGAACATGCTCCGCTCTCTCCCGCTTCGGAGGAAGCACCAGTGGCCGCAGCAGGTCCAGACACTCACGTTTGCTTATAATGCCACTGTTCATGAGACCACGGGTTACGCGCCTTTCTTTTTAATGTTTGGCCGCGTCCCTAGACTACCAGTGGATGTCATGTTCAGGCAGGTCTTGAATGACCCTGGAGTTGTTGATTACGATTCCTATGCTGGCTCCCTGCTTTCGTGTCTGAAGAGTGCCATGGAGATTGCTCAGAAGCACTCCACCGTTGAGCAACAGCACCAGACCCGACAGTACAACAAGCGTGTCAAGGGTACTTACCTGTCTGTGGGGGATCGTGTTCTGGTAGCAAATCAGGGAGAGCGGGGAAAGAGGAAGTTGGCTGACAAATGGGAGGATGGAGTGTATACGGTTGTTGGTGTCAACCCCAGTATCCATGTCTATAAGATTCAGGATGTAGGGGGGCGCACAAGGGTAGTGCACAGGAACCGATTGCTGGAGGTCAACTTCTTGCCTTTTCCTGAGCTAGAGCAGGGTGAGGACGCCAGTGAAATTGGTCAGGCGTTTGATGACGGAGAGTCCGATGAGGGGGACTGTGATAGTAGTGACGGTATGGATTCTGTATCTGGAGTTTGGTCTGAGGGCGGTGTTGCACATGACCTGACCGACTCTGTGGAGGTAGAGGGGCCTGTGGTCTCATCACTTACAGACTCTTTTGACTCTGTGTTGGCTGTGACAGATGGGTTAGGTCAGTTTAGCCCAGTAGCCAGTCCTGCAGGGGCCACTGCTCAATGTACACCTGACACACAGGCACAGCACACAGAGGCTTCTCACTCACCTGACATAGTTGTCATAGCTCACACTGATTCAGATGCAGAGGCTTCTCACTCACCTGACATAGTTGTCGTAGCTCACACTGATTCAGATGCAGAGGCTTCTCACTCACCTGACATAGTTGTCATAGCTCACACTGATTCAGATGCAGAGGCTTCTCACTCACCTGATATGGTTCTCACAGCTCACACTGATTCAGATGCAGAGGCTTCACACTCACCTGACATGGGTGTTGCGGTTCCCACTGATTTACACCCTCACGTAGGGAGTGATGGTCAGGTTAGGACACGTACAGGGAGAGTAGTGAGATCAGTGAACAGGTTGATATAATCTATGGTTCAGATGCCATTTCTGAGGGGGTTGAGGAGTTGAGTTGTGGTGGAGGTTAGGGTTCACCAAAGCAATTTTTTTTTCTTTTGTATTGCTGGGTTGAGTAGGTGTCTATCAGACAGCTTTGAGGGCCATGAGTTGTGTGGCGTATCTGGCGTCATATTAATCTAGGGGAATTTTGAGACTTGATCAATCTTTTTTATTCTCTGAACCTCTTATGGGGGGTGACTTTTGAGTCGACTGGGGGACTAGGTCCTTTTTCTCTGGTGCCAGGTCTGGGTTAGTGGTAGACTGTCTATTTTTATTTTTTTCTCTTTTTATTTCTTTCTTGCTCTGCTGACACGGGATGTTGGTGAAATTTCAGGAGGGGTGAATGTAACAAGTGTCAAATGAACATTGTTTATTATTATTAAGGATTGAAATGTCACCAAATCCTGTTTACAAATGTTTAATGTTTACCATTGTTTATTATTTCTTTATACCAAAGACACTTTTATTTGAACGTCACTTGAGAAAGTTCACGTTTAAGAGTTTTGCCTTCCGGGTCAATTATTAGCGCGGGTTAGAAGCAACCTTTTCCGGTTTGGGGTTCAGTTTGCAACAACCATCCAACGTGGGAGGTACGTCTTGACTATTGTAGCGCGCAGCACTTTATGTATTACTCTGTTGTATATATATTTTGTATAAGAATTTAATGTTAACAAATGATAATAACTCGATAGTGTTGTAATGAATGGTGTGGTTAGGTTATATGCACAATTGGAGGTTTTAGCCGGTGTATTTCACCGTGGTAATATAGTCAATTTATTGTTCTTTGTCAACAGACTTGACTGAGAATATATTGTGACGCTGTTCCTTGTGGTATTTCAACCACCCTTTTGATACAGGTATGTGTGCCTTAAGATGTTGATTTATTGTGTAATTTGGTCAGTTTGCAACAACCATCCAACGTGGGAGACTTGACTGAGAATATATTGTGACGCTGTTCCTTGTGGTATTTCAACCACCCTTTTGATACAGGTGGCTCCATTGAAGACCACCGAATAAATGACTGAACTGTTGTCCATTGTGTGCTGACTCGTCACTTCACATCACGCCCAGAACACAACGCAGGAACCACGTGTGTTAGGCAGGCCTACACACAGAACGTCCGTTACATCAGCAGTACTTGTAGTCTCCCGACGGCCTGAATATTTTCCACAACAAAGTTCGTGTTTCCGCGTCTCTGATTGGCCAGGTCATGTGACATGTACGCCCAATCGTGGGACCGCAAGTTTTTGGATGGTTAAGCATAGGCGCTCTTTCGAAGTTGGTTAAGGTTAGAGTTTGTCTTAGAGCATGGCGATAGAACGCCTGCCCTGATTCCAAACTCTAACCTTAACCAACTGCGAAAGAGTCGCCTAAGCTTAACCAGTGATAAACTAGGCGTTAGGTAGTTTGCAGGCTGTTCAACCCGGAAATAGGCGCAGAACTTGCCGTCCCACGATTGGCGCACATGTCACATGACCTGGCCAATCAAAACTCGAACGCGGAAACACAAATTTGTTGCGTTTCGCGTAGACGCCTCCCGACGAGCTGACTGCCAACCACTCTCAGGTGCGTGAGCTGAATGTTCGTTGGGAAGCATGCAGTTCCTCCCCAGCCCTCACAATAACCTGACTATGGTATGCAGGTTCATGTCCTGGATCAGTAGCCAAGGAAACACTCACACAGGACTCCTTAAATACTTGGTATAAACCCACCCCTACCTTAACCTCGTTGGACCTCACGTCCCAGTTTAACCCCCCATTGGATTCTATGCATGACACCCATATGAGATACCACGTTTTTAGTGAGTCCCTTACTTACACAGGGTAAAAGGTGGGTTTTAACAGCTGCCTTCCTGTGTTTATCTCATAGTTCCTCTACTACTCTTCTGCCCCCTTAGCGACAATGTTGTGTTTTTTGCCTATATTTCTTTGTGTTTCTGTGTACAATGATGGCTGTGTTGATTATTATGTCATGAAATTGGGTCAGTTTGCTCATTGTCTATATATATCCAATATGTAAAACGATCATAATTAGAATACCTATAAAAAAGAAGTTATAGAGCTTAGCTTGCCAATTAACCTAGTGGGTTTTTTCTTCCCATTGACTCCCATGTTAAAACGCAGATTTTTAATCTGCACTCACGCAATGATTGGAAGGACTCCCTTCTCCTCCTTCCTCCTCGTGTCACAGCGGCTGAGCTGTGCCGAGGTGCCGCACCCCTAGCGCGGCTCCGCTCTCACTAATATGCGGACGAGGGCTGGTTCTTCAGCAGACAGCGGTGTGCTCTTCAGTATGTACCGGGAGAAACGTTTTATGTAAGCCCGCGGGTATAATAAGCAATAAGCAGTGCTTACTAACGTTATTAGTTACGCTATTTCTGACCGAATTAGTAATTAATTTGTAAATATAAAGACAGATTATTTTTCACACGGACTTGGTGCATGTTTTCCACGCTGAAATATGGGGTTGAAAACGTGTATAAAATATGAACTAAATGCAGATTTCTGCGTTTTTTTTGTCATAAAAAGGGATTTACTATCAAACAAACGGGAAGATAAGTGGTTAAAATTCGGAAATAGTTGTAATCTTTTACAGATATATTGAGGTTATGCTCCTAGTGCTCTTCCCGAAAAGATTTTTTTTTTAAATATTAAAAATTTAGAATTATATGGCCTTGAACTTGATGCAAACATTTCCTGCTTAGCATTATAACTCTGCTAACTCGTTAAGGGGGCATACATTAACGAGAGTCTAAAAACTCCCCACAACAGGCCTTTTCAAACAGAGGGATGTTGTACTATTTTGTGTTGGCTAATCTCTTGATTCCTTTATCCTATTCATGGCCTATAACAACAACTGCCTCAAACAGTCCTCTGGCCTGAGAGAGTAGTCACCCTGGAGCTGCTAAAGCCACATGGAATGTCAGCTGAGAGCTGGCACCTTGGAGGGGGTGGGTGGGGAACACTGTACAACTGTACAAGCAAAACTGTACATTGGAATATTGACAAAACCATACTTGGTAATTTACTGTACATTGGAGGGGGTTGGGTTAGGACATTTACAGGGAGGGGCCAGTTTCGAATTGCAGTCTCCCGTAGGTGTTCTTTGAGAGTGGTTTTGAAAGTGGGTAGTGATTCACATTCCTTTACAGCTTTGGGTGTTCCACATTGCGAAACGTGTTTAGTCCCTTGTTTGAGCCGAATCTGGGTTTAACATGATTTGTGGAGCTCCCTCTGGTGTTGTGATCGTGGTATTCACTGACCTTTGGGAAGTATTTTGACATGTACTTGGCTGAGTCCAGATGTCCCGAATCACGCAATAGAACCGGCAGACCACTTCTTCGTTCTCCGCAAGGACCGGACGGCAGAAGAGTCACTAAAGAAGAAAGGAGGCGGCATTGCCTTCATGATAAACAAGGAGTGGTGCGATTTAGGCAACGCAAAGGAACTGTCTAACCACTGCTCCCCAGACCTGGAGTTTATCACGATAAAATGCCGACCCTTCTTCCTCCCAAGAGAGTTAACGTCCATCATCCTCATCGGAGTGTACATTCTACCACACGCGAACACTGGGCACGCGAGCACTTTCAAAACTTCACAACGAGGTAAACAAACAACAGATAGCTAGCGTTGACGCTGCCATTGTGGTTCTGGGTGATTTCAACAGCGCGCGTCTTAAAAAGGTGTTGCCGAATTTCTATCAGCATGTGACCTGTCCCACCAGAGGCGAGAACATATTAGACCATGTATACTCGCAATTTAAGAATGGGTATAAGTCACAGGCTCTTAGTCCATTCGGTAAGTCCGATCACGCCGCCATATTCCTTTTGCCAAAGTATAAACAAAGTCTCAAGCGAACGCCGGTGGTCTCGCGAGAGGTTAAGCGTTGGGCCGTGACGTCAGAGGAGTCACTCCAAGCTGCACTTGAATGCACAGACTGGAGTGTATTCCGTGATAACACAGCCAATATTAACGAATACACTGAAACGGTGCTTGACTATGTCTGTACTCTGGTAGAAGAAACAATCCCCTCCACCACAATTAAAATCTACCCAAATCAAAAGCCCTGGGTAGACAAATCCGTCCGTGAGGCTCTGAAAGTGCGCACATCAGCATACAACACCGGGCTGGAGACAGGCAACATGGAAGAACACAAGATGGCAAGATACAACGTCAGGAGAGCAGTAATAGAGGCAAAACGGCGTTACAGGGATAAAGAACAGGCCGACTCTAGAGGCATGTGGCAGGGCCTCAGAACAATGACAGATTACAAAGGCACCTCCCTCAAACTGAACAGTGACATCTCCTTAGCAAATGATCTCAATTCCTTCTATGCGAGGTTTGAGGCTGTGAATAAAAACACCAGCCTACAAACCATGGCAATGGGGGGGGGGGGTCTGCTGATGGAGACTCAGTGTTCAGGGTAACAGAGCATGAGGTGAGACGGATCTTTAAAAAAGTGAATATCAGGAAGGCAGCAGGACCGGATGGCATCCCCGGCCGCGTCCTAAAAGTCTGTGCTGACCAACTGGCCCCGGTATTCACTGACATCTTCAACCTGTCAATTTGCATATCGCCCCAACAGGTCCACGGAGGACGCCATAGCCCATGTGCTGCACACAGCAGCATCACACCTGGACAAGAGGCAGGGGAACTATGTGAGAATGCTGTTCATCGACTACAGCTCAGCATTCAATACCATAGTCCCCTCCAAACTCATAGCCAAGCTCAGGGACCTGGGCTTGAACTATGACCTCTGCCAGTGGGTCTTGGACTTCCTGACGGGCAGACCCCAGGTGGTAAGAGCAGGCAACTGCACCTCCTCATCCATCACGCTCAACATAGGGGCCCCCCAGGGCTGTGTTGTGAGCCCCCTCCTCTACTCCCTGTACACACATGACTGCGTAGCACAGTGGAACAACAACACCATCATCAAATTTGCTGATGACACAGTAGTGGTGGGCCTAATCTCTGCCAACGACGAAAGGGCCTACCTGGAAGAGGTAGAGAACCTGTCACAGTGGTGTCAGGAATACTGCCTCTCCCTGAACGTCAGCAAAACAAAAGAGATGATTGTGGACTTCAGGAGGTCGGGGGTCAAGGACTACAGCCCCCTCAGCATCGACGGGGCACCGGTTGAGAGAGTGAACAGTTTCAAATACCTCTGAGCCCACATATCCGAGGATTTGACATGGACCACACACATTGACAGTGTTGTGAAGAAGGCACGACAACGCCTCTACTTCCTCAGGCGCCTAAGGAAGTTCCAAGTCAGTCAGAAGATCCTTAGGAACTTCTACTCATGTACAATAGAGAGCATCCTGACTGGCAACATCACCTCCTGGTTTGGGAATAGCACTGCACAAGACCGTAGCAGACTACAAAGAGTGACACGTTCAGCCGAACGCACAATTGGAGGGGGGCTTCCCACCCTCCAGAACATTTACAACAAGCGGTGCAAGGGGAAGGCTAAGAGAATTATTAAGGACTCGAGCCACCCGAACAACTGCCTCTTTGAACTGCTGCGGTCAGGCAAGCGATACCGGAGTCTTAAGGCGAGCACAGAAAGACTCAGAAGAAGCTTCTATCCCCAGGCCATCAGGCTGCTAAACGAACAATAAACACTATGCAACAACCATCAAATGCACACAGCACACACACCCACACGCACACACTCACTTAAACAAACAACACACTGCAGCACCCACTCTCCACACTTTAGATCACACAAACACACTTTATATTTATTGATAAAGGATTTGCACTACAACTCGTACACCTACTGTAAATTGTACCTAAATTGCACCTCATCCTATTTCTGCCTTGCACTATATAGTATTGTATATTAGTACACTACACAGTATTGTATATTATATGGTAACTCAGTTACGTCTATTCTGCATCGAACATTGTACATATGTCTATACTGAACACTGTAACCTCATTTTTTTTTTACTTCTAATTTACATGCTATACTATGTTATTTTATTTCATACTTATCTTGTCTTGCACAGTCTCTGGAGCGTAACAGTAAGAAGCATTTTGTATAAAAGTATTCTGTACTTCTGTATGACAACTATTAAAGAAACTTGAAACTTGAAACTTGTGTAGTGTATCTTGTAGACCAGGCCCATTGCAAGTTGCTGTACTCTGTCGTCTCTAAGCCATCCTAGGTTGTCAAAGTGGGCAGGGGCTGTCGGAATGTAGAGTTAACATGTAGACCACTTATTTTATCAAACAAAAATAAAACACTTACAGCACCTTTAAATTAATTTACATTTGTATCACTCAGTGGTATGTATACTACATAATGTAGGCAATCATTTATGCAAACAATTTAAACACACAAACTGGTCTGCTCTATCTTTAGGCTACATTAAGTTCGATAGAAAAACAGCACAAAATAAGTAGGAAGAGGAAGTCCATTTGAGCGCTGTTTGGTTTCACAGCAGCCAGAGCGCGGAGCTCATTCATCCACTGGTGACGCGCGATGCTGGAGTCTGGAGAGACCCATCTTCACAGAGGGCGCGTTTGTAAAGCGACAACATTGGTGTTTACTTTATACTGTTTATAATTAAGTTTATGTCGCGCACGGGTTTAAAGTAGAGGAACGGTTCCCCCTTTTTTTTGTCATTCGCCCGCTATTTATCATCGTTGTCCGACAGCATGGAATACTGGAGACAGTGCTCGTTGTGGCTGATCAGCTGCAATGTACTCCCGTCGAACCACCGCGTCACGGGGGCCACGGCACAGGTGTTCGACTTGGCCCAGACCCTGCGAGATGCTTCCAGCTGCAGCTCCGGAGACCAGCGCTTACAAGCCCCGCACATACAAGCACCGCACATAGCAACCCCTCGCTTCCATTGGCTGATTTTGGTGACGTGATTTGGGTCCCACCCAATGGCTGAAGTTCTGCAGACGCCTCTCTGATTGGTTGGGCTCCATTTCTGCAGCCCCCTCTTTGATTGGTTGAGCGAAGCCCCTCTCTGATTGGTTTAGCTCGCCATGCGGTAAAATGCGGATGTTAATGTTATCATCTCAAGAAGATACAAATAAATATACTACCAGATTCGCGTTTATAACGTTATTTCGCGTGACTTCGCGGTTTATTCATAACGTTATGCACATTTCACAACACAGCCAGCTGTCAGAAACTGTACATTGTAACGTTATATGTTTATTCACGTAACGTTATTTCACGTGACGCGTTCAACTTGTTTACACTCCCCACTTACTGAAACTGTACCATGACGCACTCCCCACTTAACCCAGTTAATGCCTTAACTACACAGTTAACAATATAACATTTAGATTAATTAACCCAGTTAATGCCTTAACTAGACAGTTAACAATATAACATTTAGATTAACACAGTTAATGCCTAACTAGACAGTTAACAATATAACATTTAGATAGAGAGGCTGGTGGTCAAGTCAAGAGTTTTATTTGTCACAAGTTGTTTATTTGCATACACGTTTATGGGACAGTTTTCTACACCTGACTGAACGGTCTGGGGACAAATGATTAAGGTGGGGTTACAATGATATCAAGGATGAATATGAAAAAGGGGATCTGATCTGATGGTACTTGTACTTTATAATGTGTTATATATGTATGTACATGGATTTTATGTCCGGATGGTATATCTATGGAATGGTCACTGTCTCTATCACACTCTCATATGTGCATGTTTAGCCGCATACAAGTATCTAGGATACACATATTCGTATGTGTACATAATAGGTTTACACACACTCATATGCACAAGGCTAAGTTATACATGTCAGGGGCACACATACATGCACATACTCACTTATAGGAAATAGGCATACACACACCTACATATACACATAGTTGAGGTATAGGCTCTCACTGACACATATGGGGGATATACATGTACATAGGAGACACACACATACGTAGCTGAGACGCACATATATATGCACACCTGAGATATACACTCACATAGGGGGCGGAGGCACACATGGATACGAGACACACACAAGAGATAGGAGTACAGTCGCATACCTGGAAGATGCACACACACACACATGTGAGGCATGTACACATGCTTACGTACACAGCCCTCACCCAACCCACCCAACCCCACCCCACCAACCTCCTCCAATGTACAGTTTCTACGCCAAATGTATATACACTCCTTTTCTGGACACTTTTGTATCACAAACAGTACTGTATTTGCAAATCTGATATGTCATAAATGTATAGATGTAGCAGTACTGTCTATCTGTATGTCATGTATGTCATATATGTTATGATGAATTGAAAATGGGGGACCCTGATGTAAACAAGATGAAAGTCTTTCTCTGGTCTGCATCCCCTTAACAATTGTATGTATTGAGATGTACTGTACTGTACCCATTCTGCAATCTGTTAATAAACTTTTCAATCAATCAATCAATCAATTCAATCAATCAATCAATACACGTACCCACATACATATGTTGGAGACACACATGCATGCATGCTATCATGCACACCTACATGTGTCTGGGACGCTTTCTCTCACATGCAATATGGAGAAGGGTGGCATCCCGATAGAGGATGCAGCACATACCTGCTCGCAGGTAGATCGGTCTACATGCAAAGTATATATATCAGGGATGTATACGCACAATGTATAGTATAGTATTTTTCTTTTTTTCGTAAGTCTTTTTTATTTTCCATGTCAGTTGTACCCATTCTGCAATCTGTTAATAAACTTTTCAATCAATCAATCAATCAATTCAATCAATCAATCAATCAATACACGTACCCACATACATATGTTGGAGACACACATGCATGCATGCTATCATGCACACCTACATGTGTCTGGGACGCTTACCGAACACTGTGACCTCATTTTCTTCTTCTAAATTCATGCTATATTATGTTATTATGTTATTTGATACTATCTTGTCTAGCACAGTCTCTGGAGCGTAACAGTAAGAAGCATTTTGTATGAAAGTATTCTGTACTTCTGTATGACAACTATTAAAGAACTTGAACTTGAACTTGAGTTGTTAATGTATTTGTATGAGTCCTTTACATGTTTTGTATGTTCTTACAAAAAAGAAAAAGGCAAATCTTGGAAGTTGCATATGGTGATGTGGAAAGAGATGTTTTGAATATTGGAGAGATTTGTGCAAAAAATATCAAAAAAAAAAAAAAAAATTAAATGCGGGTGGTCGTGCCCGCAAAGATGTGCATAATACAATAGTAATAACATATAATAGAATCCAATAGAACGACATTGTGCAATAAAACAAGTAAACAGAGTAGGGCATATCGGTATATGTACATAAGTTATTTACAGAGCATGGTAGGACATGCTAGGTCCTGTGGTAGTGCAATATTAGCTACGGATGAGGCACTGGGTCTTTATGTACATGCTATATTGGTGGTACTGTCACTTCGGATTGCTACGACACATCTCTACTGCTTGTGACAGGCTGTGGTGCGTTCCAGACTTTACTCCTGTTGGGAAACTATAGCGATGGTCTGTGCTCACCACACTTTTCTTCGGCCTCCCCGCAGCGAGCCGTCGTCGACCCCCGAGCTTCATTTTACGACGGGCAACAGAGGTGGGTTGAGCCGCTATACTTGGCCCAGCACGGTTAGCGACTCGCCTGAGTGCGTGTGCACGTTTTGATGCATGGCTGATACCAGAGCGGCCGAAGGTGTGTAGCGCTGACAGCAGCTTGGAGGGATTCCCCTTCAGCTGATTGAAGGTCTTTATCATGGCTTTATCATCACCACCCTCTGTAGAGCCTCTTGCTCTGCCTTTGTGCAGCTGGATAACCACACAGACTTCACACAGACTGTCTGTACAATACTGCTGTAGGCCTATAATACTTATGTAAATAAGTAAGGCAATTGAAATATATCTGCAGTACAGCTCAATACACACAATTGTTAAGGGGATGCAGACCAGAGAAAGACTTCCGTCTTGTTTACATCAGGGTCCCCCATTTTCAATTCATCATAAATGTACAGTTCCCTCCCCCTTGTATATATTTACTGTATGTCACAAATGTAACAGTACTGCATGGTCTGCATCCCCTTAACAATTGTGTGTATTGAGCTGTACTGCATTCTGCAATCTGTTAATAAAGTTTTCAATCAATCAATCAATCAATCAATCAATCAATCAATCAATCAATCGGTCACTGTACCCATTCTGCAATCTGTTAATAAAGTTTTCAATCAATCAATCAATCAATCAATCAATCAATCGGTCAGGTCACGTGTACCCATTCTACAATCTGTTAATAAAGTTTTCAATCAATCAATCAGGGCCTGTGGTCACGTGTACCCATTCGGCAATCTGTTAATAAAGTTTTCAATCAATCAATCAATCTGTTAATAAAGTTTTCAATCAATCAATCAATGAATCAATGAATGAATCAATCAATCAATCAATCAATCAATCAATCAATCCCGCAGTGCAACGTGACCCAAATCATACGGCAATCTGTTAATAAAGTTTTCAATCAATCAATCAATCAATCCCGCAGTGCAACGTGCAACGTGACCCAAAATCACGTGACCAAAATCAGCCAATGGAAGCGAGGGGTTGCTATGTGCGGGCTTGTATGTGCGGGGCTTGTACGCGCTGGTCTCCGGAGCTGCAGCTGGGTACTATTGGACCCTGCGGGACGGGGTGCTGCTCTGCCAGCTGCTGAATAACCTCCGGCCCCACACCATCAACCTGAAGGAGATCAACCTGCGGCCACAGATGTCACAGGTAGAATGAATGAAATGAATGAATGAATGAATGAATGAAAACGTTCTTTAACAGATTGCAGAATGGGTACAATACAAGGGGATGCAGACCAGAGAAAGACGTTTGTCTTGTTTACATCAGGGTCCCCCATTTTCAATTCATAGTGACATTTATGGGCTGGCATAGGGACGTACATGACATACAGGATACAGGTATTTAGTACTGTTACATTTGTGACATATATACGATATTCAAATATACAGTAGGCCTACGCCTACTGTTACCCATAGATCCTGACAGAGTATAATGATGGGGAGGGGACTGTACAATAGGAGGGGGTGGGTGGGTGGGAGAGAAATATACGGTGGGGAGGAGACTGTACATTTACATAGACATTACCACTTCTCTAGTCTAGTCTTGAGTGTCTGCTTTCTGGACGGTGAACACAAAAACGGTGTGCATTTTTTTTTATTAATGGCCTACATAAAAACCTGCAAAATATATATATATATATATATATTTTAAGTAAATCCTATTGGAGTGGGAATATGTCAGACATCGTTTATTTCGCTGCTGATTGTGAACCTTATTAATTGGTTCCACTGCCACATCCGAGTGAAACAAGGTCGACATGCTCTCTGCTCTGGCACTGTGTCAAACATATAAAGTGCCAATATAAACACTGTAAGCAAGAGGCCACAGGCTGTTATTATAACAGATCATCAAGTTAGATCTGTTTTTTTCACTGATCCATTTCCCCCTAAATATAATTACAAAAAATCTGGTATAATTGTACAGTATCTTGTTCATATTATGCTTTTGTTTGTTTATTTATTTCATTTTACTTCTAATTTACATGCTATACTATGTTATTTTATTTCATACTTATCTTGTCTTGCACAGTCTCTGGAGCGTAACAGTAAGAAGCATTTTGTATAAAAGTATTCTGTACTTCTGTATGACAACTATTAAAGAAACTTGAAACTTGAAACTTGTGTAGTGTATCTTGTAGACCAGGCCCATTGCAAGTTGCTGTACTCTGTCGTCTCTAAGCCATCCTAGGTTGTCAAAGTGGGCAGGGGCTGTCGGAATGTAGAGTTAACATGTAGACCACTTATTTTATCAAACAAAAATAAAACACTTACAGCACCTTTAAATTAATTTACATTTGTATCACTCAGTGGTATGTATACTACATAATGTAGGCAATCATTTATGCAAACAATTTAAACACACAAACTGGTCTGCTCTATCTTTAGGCTACATTAAGTCCATCCTAGAGGCTAATCTCTCCTGTGACAAAATGGCATCCAATGTAATAAAAAAAGTCAACCAACGAACTCGATTCTTGTACCGGATCTCCTCTCTGGTAAACAAGAACACCCTGAAGACTCTGGCAGGAGCACTCATTCAGGGGTACTACGACTATGCTTGCACCTCATGGTACCAAAGCACCTCAAAGGCGCTAAAAACAAAATTACAAACATCTCAAAACAAACTGGTCAGACTACTGCTTGACCTTACTCCTAGAACCCACCTCACCCCTGCCCACTTCGACAACCTAGGATGGCTTAGAGTAGACGACAGAGTACAACAACTTGCAATGGGCCTGGTCTACAAGATACACTACACGACCAAGGTACCCATGTACATGTCAAAATACTTCCCAAAGGTCAGTGAATACCACGATCACAACACCAGAGGGAGCTCCACAAATCATGTCAAACCCAGATTCGGCTCAAATAAGGGACTAAACACGTTTCGCAATTATGCCACATCAATGTGGAACGCCCTACCCAAAGCTGTAAAGGAATGTGGATCACTACCCACTTTCAAAACCTCTCTCAAGGGACACCTACGGGAGACTGCAATTCAACACTGGCCCCTGTAAATATCCTAACCCAATCATTCCAACCCCCTCCAATGTACAGTCATTTACCTAGTATGGTTTTGTCAATAGTTCAATGTACAATTGTGTTTGTTTGTACAGTGTCTCCTCCCCCCCCCCCTCAATGTACAGTGTTACTTGTTTATACAGTATGCCCCCCGCCCCCCCCCCCCCCCCCCAACCACCTCCAATGTAAATTACCCAGTATGGTTGTCAATATCCCAATGTACCCAACCCCCCCCACCCAACCTCCAATGTACAGTTTCTACGTCAAATGTATATACTCCCTTTTCTTGACTCCTTCTGTATCACAAACAGTACTGTATTTGCAAATCTGGTATGTCATAAATGTATAGATGTAGCAGTACTGACTATCTGTATGTCATGTATGTCATATATGTCTATATGAATTGAAAATGGGGGACCCTGATGGAAACAAGACAAACGTCTTTCTCAGGTCTGCATCCCCTTAACAATTGTATGTATTGAGCCGTACTGTATTGTACCCATTCTGCAATCTGTTAAATAAAGTTTTCATTCATTCATTCATTCATAGAAAAACAGCACAAAATAAGTAGGAAGAGGAAGTCCATTTGAGCGCTGTTTGGTTTCACAGCAGCCAGAGCGCGGAGCTCATTCATCCACTGGTGACGCGCGATGCTGGAGTCTGGAGAGACCCATCTTCACAGAGGGCGCGTTTGTAAAGCGACAACATTGGTGTTTACTTTATACTGTTTATAATTAAGTTTATGTCGCGCACGGGTTTAAAGTAGAGGAACGGTTCCCCCTTTTTTTTGTCATTCGCCCGCTATTTATCATCGTTGTCCGACAGCATGGAATACTGGAGACAGTGCTCGTTGTGGCTGATCAGCTGCAATGTACTCCCGTCGAACCACCGCGTCACGGGGGCCACGGCACAGGTGTTCGACTTGGCCCAGACCCTGCGGGACGGGGTGCTGCTCTGCCAGCTGCTGAATAACCTCCGGCCCCACACCATCAACCTGAAGGAGATCAACCTGCGGCCACAGATGTCACAGGTAGAATGAATGAAATAAATGAATGAATGAATGAATGAAAACGTTCTTTAACAGATTGCAGAATGGGTACAATACAAGGGGATGCAGACCAGAGAAAGACGTTTGTCTTGTTTACATCAGGGTCCCCCATTTTCAATTCATAGTGACATTTATGGGCTGGCATAGGGACGTACATGACATACAGGATACAGGTATTTAGTACTGTTACATTTGTGACATATATACGATATTCAAATATACAGTAGGCCTACGCCTACTGTTACCCATAGATCCTGACAGAGTATAATGATGGGGAGGGGACTGTACAATAGGAGGGGGTGGGTGGGTGGGAGAGAAATATACGGTGGGGAGGAGACTGTACATTTACATAGACATTACCACTTCTCTAGTCTAGTCTTGAGTGTCTGCTTTCTGGACGGTGAACACAAAAACGGTGTGCATTTTTTTTTATTAATGGCCTACATAAAAACCTGCAAAATATATATATATATATATATATATTTTAAGTAAATCCTATTGGAGTGGGAATATGTCAGACATCGTTTATTTCGCTGCTGATTCTGAACCTTATTATTTGGTTCCACTGCCACATCCGAGTGAAACAAGGTCGACATGCTCTCTGCTCTGGCACTGTGTCAAACATATAAAGTGCCAATATAAACACTGTAAGCAAGAGGCCACAGGCCGTTATTATAACAGATCATCAAGTTAGATCTGTTTTTTTCACTGATCCATTTCCCCCTAAATATAATTACAAAAAATCTGGTATAATTGTACAGTATCTTGTTCATATTATGCTTTTGTTTGTTTATTTATTTCATTTTTGAACGATTCAATTGCGTCTCATGATCTTATCTGAGCGAGTGTGTGTCTCCGGTGCCCATGGGAACGGTCCTCTGTCTGGACCTCTCCTTCCTCCTTCAGAATCCCTCCCACTGTCACTGGAGAGGGCTGATAAAATCCTCACTTTGATCCACCCCTTAGTTACATACTAATGCTGTTTGTCCAGCAACTCGTTCGTTTAGCACTATAGTTTGTAGAGTAGACCAAGCTTGGAGGGGTTCACTTCCAGTTCCACGCAGCTTTTCGAAAACCTGTTTTTTTTTGTCCCCTCAAAAAATAATATGAAAAGACAACCCCCCCCCCCCTCCCACATAGGTATACAAATAAGGGAGTCAAAACATTATATCCTTCTTACCTGTAACTATATATTACCAACAAGAGCCTTACTGCATTATATTCCATTATATTTGTGTCAGTGGGTACCTGGATGTCTTTTCCTTTACATAAATAAAGACATTTCCACCATGAATTGATGCTGAAAAGGCACAAATTGGTGCATAAAAGTACACAGAATGCAGGAAATTAAGTGTTTGATCCTCAAGATTTCCTGGGGGAGGACCCCAATACCACCTGCTTAAAGTGCCCCCCCCCCCCCCCCCATGTTGAAACCAGGCCTACGCCCTTGAGTGTCCTCGTAGATTAAATACAATTGTACACAGTGTAGTGATTGAGTGCTACCGTACTACCTGTGTGGGTACAAAGAAAATGTAATCTGTAATCGGTACATAGACAACATCACAAGTCCAAGTGCTGATGTTTTTGCTGTTGTTCTATACCCTGCTGTGACTGTTTCACATCATGTGACGAGAGGGTCCTCTGTGGAGCTATGGGGGTAAATCTCCTTCAGTGTCACTACATTGAAAAGCAGAACAGTGAGAAACAAAAGAATCATCGATGTGGATGCATTATGCCTCATAATAATAAACTACTGCTGCAGAATCGTATCTTCAGAGATGGTACCGAAGACCAGATTTTGATCTGAGTAAAACGATGTTAAACCAGTGAGGAAGACCCTGCAACGTACACACAGTAAAACCAGTGAGGAAGACCCTGGCAACGTACACACAGTACGTCCAGGATAAGCATCATTACCACTTGAAAAACGCTTTAAAACGAGAATATATACTTAGGACTAAATACAGTGACTGTCCAATTTGCTTTTAAAGCAAGTCCATGGTCATTGGTAGAGGTTGGCAGTCTGAGAAAGAATTGGAGGCACTCTGTTTTTAAACGACAGTAACAACAATCCTTTATTTTTACGCAGGGGGGGTCACCGGCGTGTTTCGATTCTTAACGAGTCTTCCTCAGGGTCGGCGGTCCCCGCGTAAATAAATATTTAAACATTTACAATCAGAGCGCCTCAGCCTCTGCCAGATACTTCCTTTAAAAGCAAGATGGGTAATCCCTGTATTTATAGTAATCCTATATTACCTCCAACATAACCATCATTATACTCGTTGACCCAGTGCAGTACTCCCTATTCTTTCTACAAGAATACTTTCTTCAACAAATACATCTGCTGCTTCGTCCCACATCTGGCTGTTAAGGACTGAATGGGGGACGCGGGCCGTAACTGACTGACCGGTGAATAGCTTGACAGTGTATAGCCTGCAGCTCTAGGCCATGTGGGCCTGCAGCTCGAGAGAGAGCCATGTGGACTCCACATTTTAAATGGCCATTTCATTGTGTCCCGCTTTGACCCGACATCTTGCGAGAGTGGCAACACAGGCAGGACAGTATAATGGCTCGGAGGAGCGGAGCGTATAGTGCAGTGCAGTGTGAGTAAGTAAGCACTGCTGGTTTCACCCCCCTCCCCCCACACACACACACTCTGCATCTTAGCCATGGCTTCAGTGTAAAGTGAAAGACATGCATGGAGCGTAAAGTTAAATATGAATTAATATCATCTCATAGGCTAGTATACTGGAGAGAGAGAGAGAGAGAGCCAGTGAGAGTGAAAGAGAGTGGGATAGTGTTGTGTGTGTGTGAGAGAGAGAGAGAGAGATGGAGATAGAAAGAGAGAGAGAGAATATGAGAGTGAAAGAGAGAGTGAGAGTGTGTGTGTGAGAGAGAGAGATAGAGAGAGAGAGGTAGAGAGTGAGATAGTATGAGAGTGAAAGAGAGAGTGAGAGTGTGTGTGTGTGTGTGAGAGAGAGAGAGAGAGAGAGAGAGAGAGAGAGAGAGAGAGAGAGAGAGAGACTGAACTACCCTTTAAGTTTCAGAACATGGCCAGTGAAGCCATAGAGTCTGAGAAGCAGAAGCGTTGTAAGTGAAAGCGCATATTGGAGCTATGTGTCATTCATTGCAGTTAGTTAGGACCACAAATCTAATGACTTTATGAACCCACTCGTCCACTTCCCCCACAGAGGAAGAGGGCCCCCAGGGCCGCTGTGCTGGTGCAATCACAGAGGAAGAGGGCCCCCAGGGCCGCTGTGGTGGTGCATTAATCACAGGCGTCTCCACGATGAGCTGTGGTGATAAAGAGGGGCCTATCTATTCTCACATCCTCTAGAACAGATCATTATGGTACAACTCTGTATTTACTGCACACGTCAGAGTTGGGAAGTCACAGTTTACATGGGATTAGATTTATGATTTGAAAACAAAAACAGTAACAGGCGTTTAAAGATAAAATTGCATTTTATGCTACATTTTAAGATTATGCTACTATAATTTTAGATTGAAATAATAGTTATTCCCAGTGGTTAGTGATGCACGATATATCGGCCGGCGATATAATATCGGCCGATATGGCAGTTTTTTTTACACATTGGTATCAAGAAATAATTTTTTTACTTTTTTATAATTTTTTTTTTTACATGTTTTGGCCTTAAATAGTTTCAAAATATCAAGTCATTTCTGAAAATAAGTTACAAAAGTAAAAAAAAAAAAAGTGTTTTGGAAAATAGCTCTTTATTTGATTATCATAAAAAAGTGTTCTATACAGTGATATCGACATATGTAAATATCGGTATCGGTGAGAACAGCAATATTAATATCGGTTATCGGTGTAGGCCACAATTTTCACATCGGTGCATCACTACCAGTGGTACATTATTGAAATTGCAGTCAATTTAGAATGAAGTTTTATTGGAATAAATCGGCTATTTCACTCTATGGATTTCGGAGGCAAAGTTATCCAAAAGTCATTGAAAGTAACGAGATCACTTAATGACAGTAATAGCTGGTAATAGGCAAGCTAACCCCTAACGGACTACGTTTAGAAGTCACCCATCAGACCCTTCTGGTATCGAACCGAAATCTGTGATATTGCCAGATATTTAATGTCTTAGAAATCGAAGTTGTATTGTATCCTATTGGTAAAGCCTGATGTTTAAACCCTATATTCAGGAGCGTATTAATGTAGAAATTAATAAAAATTCATAACTAGTTGTAAAATCTTTTTATATATACCTAATGTCTCCTCTGTCCACATCAACTTTGGTAACATGGTGGGGAATACAACTGCCCTACGCTGTAATCATAGTAATCATAGTAATCATAATAATCAAAACTACCTACCTCATAGTATAGTCTACCCATATAACTCTGTATGATAGCATGTACAATAGTGCTGTGTGTATATACTATATATGTACATTTATATATATATATAATTTCGCTCCCTGCTTACCTACTCTCTCTGTGGGGCGGCGTGGCTCAGGGGTAGAGCGGGTTGTCCAATGATCCAAGGGTTGGTGGTTCGAATCCCGCTCAAGCCCATGTCCATCCCACTGCCGTTGTGTCCTTGGGCAAGACACTTAACCTACTTGCCTCGTATGAATGTGAATGAATGTTGGTGGTGGTCGGAGGGGCCGTAGGCGTTGATTATTCGCCACGCTTCCGTGAGTCTGCCTCAGGGCAGCTCTGGCTGCAATTGTAGCTTACCACCACCGGTATGACTGTGTATGAACGAATAATGGACTCTGTGAAGTGCTCTGGGTCAGTGAAGAGCGCTATATAAATCCAAGTCATTATTCATTATTATTATTACTCTTACTAAAGCATGCTGGCCAGTACGACTTACTACCTTATTGTCTGTATATCTGTATCACTGTACATATTAATACTACAACTCTGTACATACATCTGATTAGCACTACACTCAGTAGTTCTAATTAAATATTTTGTTATTTTTGTACCCAGTTTAATCATCTGTACATTGTATCTTACTATGTATATTACTATTGCACTTTACTGTTACATTTGCACTCTGGTTGGATGCCAGACTTACTTTCGTTGTACTGTACTCATGCTGTAGTATAATACATTTGAATCAAATCCAATCTAAATACACACTTAATGAATGAATTAATGAATTCAAACTTTATTTGGAACATGTGAAAAATTTGAATACATAAAAGAAGAAAACAATGCAACAACAAACCAAAATAGTTCAAACAAATAATCAATATTAACTTAACATGTCCGAATGGTATAGGAAGAAGTATAAACATTTAATCCTACCCTTCTCTACTATTCAGTGATTAATACTCATCAATAGACTTCCATATTATATCCTATTATATCCTAATATTTACTAGGGGTGGAACGGTACGCATTCGAACCGTGTACCGAACAATACACACATGCCCCGAACCGTGGAGGTCGTACAGTACGCATTCGGGGCATGTGTGTATTGTTCGGTTATATAACGTTACGTTAGCTATGAGCTAACTAACTTTAGCCGCGAGCTAACTAATGGAAGCTAACCGTGGAAACGCTCACAGAGAAGTGACTCCACGACACCAGTTCGATTAGTGGGGAAGGGGGGTATATTGAATGACGAGTTAATACTTTGACAAATGTTGCCTATATTTTTCAGTCAGTTCGGTCTTTGTGTGCCAAACATTATTAAAGGTAAACCTTTTTTTTTACCAAATAAATGAGAAGCATGTTTAAATCAGCAATGCCTCCCCTCTTGCTGTACCAAAATCTCTCCTAGCTCTAACCGTCACTGTCAAAATAATGTGCCTGATGTCAAATGGCCTCATTCTTTCAGTTTTTGCATGACTACGTCCTTGAGAATAACTGAAAAGTTGGATTATTTTTAGGCTATATATCTTATGTTGATGTATGGTATTTTTGGAGTGTAAAAAAATAAAATAAAAAAAAAAGTATACCGAACCGAAAACCGTAAACCTAAAACCGTGATACGAACCGAACCGTCGATTTTGTGAACCGTTCCACCCCTAATATTTACACATATACATTGACTATACACTTTACTATTTATGAAAATCTATTTATCTTGTAACCATGTATCGACCACACATACTGCCCTATACATATGAAGTGAAACCGACTTCCTGGTCCCACATATTCATCCACTCTAACTCCTGACTCCAGGACGTGGAAGCTTTTGTTTGCAATTCCCGCTCCCGGGCAGCGTGTCGAAGTGTCCTTGAGCAAGACACTTAACCCCTAACTGCTCCCGATGAGCAGGTTGGCACCTTGCATGGTTGCCTCTGCCGTCTCTGCCATGTGAATGTGTGAGGAATGGGTAAAATGTGAGGAACAAAATTGTGAAGCGCTTTGGATAAAAGCTGCTATATAAATGCACTATTTTATTTACCATTTACACCTGAATAATATTCTCTGTGACAGGTGTGTTGTCAGGGTAGAACAGACACGCACATGTCTTCATGCACTCAATGTTACATGAACTAATAAATTAAGGAGTAAAACTATGGAATAACTGTGACAAAGAAGTACAAATTTATAGTTCGATACATTTAAGAAATTATTCAAATATAAAGTGATACATAAATATAAAACCTTATTATTATCCTAATTATATTTTATTATAACATTACGGAAGCATATTGCTGCCACACCAGAAACAGAAAAAAAGATCAGTATCACGTTATATCGCGATAACTTATTGTTTTAACATCACGTTAACATCACGTTATAACGTGATAACGAAGGTTATTCTATAACCCTAGTTATATGAGTAATAGCGAGCGTTTTGCTCTATTGGAACTGTCCCTTTAATCATAACCTAAAATGAAAGCTTTCACCTCGTTTCACTGCCTGACCACTCCCACATCCGCTCCTATAAAGCGGGGTCATGGCTAGAGTTGTTCCGATACCGATACCGGTATCGGAAATGCCGCCGATACTGCCTAAAATGCTGGTATCGGTATCGGCGAGTACACGTAAATTCTAGCCTCCGATCCCATGATGTAATTTATCTCCTGCCGAGTCCTGCGGAGAGTGAGGATTATAAAATGAACATGTTTTAAAGTGTGATGCTGTGTCATTTTAACAGCAGATACACTTTCTTAAATTCCATTGTCCCCGACAGTGCAGTGTGACGGGGAGCTCGGACGGGAATCGGGATGTGTTTGGCTGGTGTTATGATAGCATTAGCTGGAAAGATAGCTAGTTGGAACAACATCCGCTTTTAACGTTACATCAAATCAGATGATCGCCTGCCTTTCTCCAGGACCTAACACTGTCCGTGACCGTCTATCAACAATAATGCACCCACGGTGAATTGTATTTAAGTTAAGTAGCTACGGACTAGCGTTAGCTGACTATTACTAACGTTATCTTAATGTCAATGCGGGAAGGCGAGCTAGGTCAGTTAGCTTAGCTTGATAACGTTACCGTGTCTAAAGTTGGTGCTATTCACATAATCCAGCAATAATGGCTGCAGACCTGCAAGCAAAGTACAGCAAGTGCCAAAGGATAAGAGTCTGAGGCGGAGTTTCAAAAGAGAATGTTGAATATTTATTTTGCATCAAAAATCACAACATGAACGTTCTATCTGCCACTAGCTTACAGACTGAATAGGGTATATCTGCAGAGCCACTGAGTAGCGAGTGCAACACCGTTTAATGTCCGTGTGGATCATTGGAGTAGGGTATATCTGCAGTGCTGCAGCCCATACTCATTGATTAATGATACTAATACAAATCTATACAATCACCTGTTGTTGAATAAATACCATACGTTCTAGTTATTACTAAAAAACAGTATAACAGTATCTGAAAAAAAAAAAAAAAAAGTATAATTTATATAATTCTTTAAAAAAAAAAATTTTATGCACTGGTATCGGATAAATATCGGTATCGGCCGATACCCAAAGCTTAGGTATCGGAATCGGATCGGAAAGGGAAAAATGGTATCGGAACATCTCTAGTCATGGCCATACAACAGCTCCTTCCCCAGTCTTTCACCGCCGAAACGGAAGACCGTGGGGTCCTCAGTGAGTCAGAGCAAAGCGCTCGCTATTACTCATATAACTAGGGTTATAGAATAACCTTCGTTATAGCTTACGCTTTGCTCTATTGGAACACAAGAGCTGAGCAGAGCGTAAGCCCGACAGATGCACCCGCTGAGGTCCCCTACAACCATCAGAACCGGGGAGGTTTTGCTCACGTCCGTTCCCTGGTGGCGTGTGGGATGCGCGTCTGAGTAGTCGCGGGCCCTTCTAAACAAAGGTAAGTCCCACGGTCTGCTCACCCTGTGCGTTTGAGGTGCTAAACCCTCTTCGCACAGTCGGGTCCGGTCTCCCTCCCGTCCCCTCCCCGGATTCTGATGGTTGTAGGGGACCTCAGCGGGTACATCTGTCGGGCTCTCCGCTCTACTCCGCTCTTGTGTTCCAATAGAGCAGAGCGTAAAGCCATATGAAATATAACGAAGGTTATCCTATAACCCTAGTTATATGAATATGGCGAGCGCTCTGCTCTGACTCACTGAGGTCCCCATGTGTCTTCCATTTCGGCGGTGAAAGACTGGGGAAGGAGCTGGTAGTATGGCCATGGCCCCGCTTATATGTGAGCGGATGTGGGTGTGGCCAGGCAGGTGTAGGTGCATGCATGTGGTTGAAAGTTTTCATAATAGCATATGATTAAAGGGACAGTTCCAATAGAGCAGAGCGCTCGCCATATTCATATAACTAGGGTTATAGGATAACCTTCGTTTTTGCAAAATTATGTACAGAATTATGTTTTTTTCTTCGTTTTTTTTGTAAATAATGTAATGTAAAAAGGGTAGGCAATTATAAGCCTCGGCTTCAGCCTACACCTTTTCGGTCATTTTCTTTCTTTTATACATTTTCTACTACTGTACATTGCTTTGTAAAACAGGACCGAAATAAAATCATTCATTCATTCATTCATAATATTGGTCCCTGCTTGAAGAGAGTCCCAAATGGAAACGTTGCATTGAAGAATACAGAGTAAGTGATGACAGTCAGTGGGTGCCCTTACTCCTCACAGCCTCCCTGTACCTGTACATGTACCTACCTACATACGTGATCACGGACAGTTAGAATCTAGTGAAACGAACTGAACCAAGCCAAACTCAACCAAACTGAACTGAACTCAACCTAACCTAATCTAACCTAAACTCTAATGACACAAACAAGGTCTAGAGCTGCTCCATTTACTGTGTAGCATGTTGGGGAAGCTGACTTTGTGGAACAAAGAAGTTGTATTATTATGCACATCCCCGTAATTCCATTGCTTATGTCATCGCTCTACTTCTCAGCAGTTAAAACAGTGTTTGGCCTGAAATGCAATTTGAAATGCTGTGAGGTACAAAACCCTGCTGAAGCATTAGTGTGTGGGCTCTTTATGGATACTTATTAACATTGTGAACTCATAGACTGTTTAGACTCATTAGAATACTACCTATGTTCCCACGTAAAAGAACATGCTGATTTCTGCCACGGTGTCCACAAAGTTGGTTTCCTTATTCACTGTCAACGGAGCCGCTCAAGAAATTGACATTGCAGATTGTAATCATGGCCTGCTTGTTTCAAGCTGAGGGTAATAGGCCTATTTGGTTATGTACACACATCTTGAATAAACTGTCCCATGATCGTAGCAATAACTCGTGCAACTTATGTATATAAGGGTGTATTTCTGTTTTATTTGGTAAAATAACATAGTATAACAGATGCCTGATTTAATACATTAAGTATATATAACAAAATAACAAATTGTAGGTCCAAAATAATCTTGTAGTTCCCCTTTAGAATGTGCCATTTGCCTGCATGTTTCATGCGTGCAATTTTATTTGATTGAATTTAATTGAAGTGTATATTTCCTCACCCAGTTCCTGTGCTTGAAGAACATCCGGACGTTCCTGATGTCATGCTGTGAGGTGTTTGGGATGAAGAAGGTTGACTTATTCGAGGCCTTCGACCTCTTCGATGTCCGGGACTTTGGAAAGGTAACGTCAAGGCTGTGTGTAACTGAGGGGTACAATTCCCTGACTGTATTGATAAGTATGGTATCATTAAACCACTACTGAGTTATGTACATTACTACTGGCCATACAGTACACAGGTATATGTGATGAACACCCACACAATAACACGGCTTAACAAAGAAAGTCCTGTTTGGAATATTTATTAGAAGAGCAGCAATATTATATTACAGTATTGAGAATTAGAGTCGCGCTTGTAAGGCGAAGAATGTGCATGAATAGGTCAAGAGCGTAAGTCCATGAGCATATTACGATGGATATAATTAATACCACCTGTAGCATAAGAATTATATAAGGCACACTCGTAGGTCAGCTGGAGATACTAAGGGGGTTCCCTCCGGTTGTAAGCCAGCAGGGGAGAGGAATGTTCGGGAGCAAAAGTCTGGATCAACGAGGAATCAATAAGCTCCAGCTACGGGAGGCGGTACATAATACTCCCCTTGATCGGCAGACAAAAGCAGCAACTATAATCCAAGTATGCGGGACAGCCTGGATGAAAGCCAGCCAGCCTCTTCCTAGAGACGGGCTCGAGTGATGCTCCTCACGGGTAAATCCCACACAGCAGTGGGGTAGACGGTTCTCTGCTCCAGCAGCCACAGTACCAAAGCAATAATAATCCAGCCGGAAAAGGCTCTGCATTTGCCGGTGTAGATTCTCCTGTGCACGGTACTTCACATTTAACTAGGTCGAACTTGACGTTATTTCACTAAGCTCTGACACTTTTACTATCCTATTCGCACGCGGTTATAAGTGCTCTATTTAGACGCAAAGTTGCTCACTTCACTTGGTCGTTGACTCGTGATGAAGGCTTCAACTTGTTGGGTTAACTCGTTTGAGGGTAACTAACTGCTGTATCCACCTGCAACGTATTTATACGTAAGGTGAATAATCTAGTGCCAACCTCAGTTCTGTCTCGTATTACTGCGCAAACCTGAGCATGTTGAGACAAGCCTTGGCGGTGGCTTTGAACTCGGCATTGGGGGTATGGCCGTGGCGCCTAGGGGGTCGCTGTCCAATAGGAGAACGAATATTATGGTCTGGCTCTGGCCTGTACCTGGGTAAAGGGATATTCCGTGTATATGTACAAAGAATATACAAGGGATATCAGACGATATACAAATATTATACATGGGATCTCAAGCAATAAATATATATATTCGGTTTAGTCTGACCCTTTGTAACAGCCGCCTCCTAATTAGTCCGCACCTAATTAGATAAGCAGAGACAGATTAACCGCCTTGTCCACTACTCAATGTCCGTTGTGAGGAGTAGGGCAATTCACAAAGTCAGGGGGTCATGGTCGTCATTAAGAGAGTCGGGGAGCCTTGGCAACTCTATCAGCCTCGCCACGGGTCGGGTGTATGTCCGCCCCTGGACGAGAACTTCTGCCGCTCTGACCTTTCCGTCGGCACCAGTGATCACTTTGCTTACGCGGCCGGCCGGCCACGCAGCTCGGGGTAGTGACTGGTCTATGATCACGACGACTGTGTCCACTTTTAAGTTGTCCCCGTCCTTGACCCGCTTCTGACGGGCTGGAAGGGATGGAGGGTGGGTTAGGAGGAAGCGGGCCTGAGACTGCTTTGATCTGTGCTTGGCTGTGCCTCCACCTGTTTCTCTTGTTTGGTCTGTACCCCGTCTGAGGAGGGGCCGGTTCCGGCCGCCCCATCAAGGAGTCGCTTGGGGTGGTGGGTTCGAGGTCAGCTACGTCTGGAGCGCAGCTGATGGGGGTGGAGTTCGGAACTCCCTCTTGTGCCCACGGTTCTCTCACAGGCCTCTCGCCTAATGTCAATAGCCTCTCAACGGGCTGTACGGGAGAGTGGCCGGTGTCGCTCACCTTTGTGTGTAGGCAGCGTGTAGACGTGGGTTGACTGTCAAGTCCGTAGAGGGGGCCCTGGAGCGTCCACCCCAGTCGGGTCTGAACCGCGACTGGGCATCCTTTGGGTCCGATGTGGGCCGCCTCAATTGGGAGAATGAGGTCCGCGTGGTCGGAGCCGATGAGCAGGGTCGGTGTGGCGCCGTCGATAAGCGGTATAGGTAGTTGACGTAGGTGCACATACTTCGCCATCAGCTGTGGGATGGGGTAGGTGTACTGTGACAGGCCTATGTCGTGGCTGGTGAAGACGTTGGTAATACTATACTGCTTCTCTGGCTGGTCCACCGCTGCTATCTTGAAGGAGACATTTTTACCCTTTATGGTCTTCTGGTCTCTTCTGATGGTACGTATGGTCATTGTTCCTTTGGCACCCCGCAGACCCAGCTGGGCTGCGGCGGAAGCGAGGAGGAGAGTCTTTTCAGACCCATCGTCTAGGACGGCGTAAGTGTCCAGGACCTTGTCCTCGTAGCTCAGGAGCACTCTGACCAGTTTGATGAGCACTCGGGGGTTCCCGCTATGCTGGTCTATATGGAGCACTCCTGTTGGTCGGTTGCCTTGGATCTTCTGGAGTGGTGCCGACTCGCGGTCGTCCGAGTGGCACCGTGACTCCCAGTGTCTGCTGTAGCAGTCGGGACACCAGGGGGCGGTCTGGTGGGTCTTCGGTACTGGTGCCACCGCCTCGGCCTGGTACATTACCGTGACGGGCCCACTTTGTTGTCCTGGCGGACGCCTGTTGATGTCATGCAGGACCTCCAAGTGGGCGCCGCCGCACCTGCTGCACTTCTTCTTCAAGCGGCACTCCGCTGCCATATGGCTGCGCGCGCAGCGGAAGCAGCGGCGGTGGTCTTTGATCCACTGACTCACTTCGTCCGTGGTCAGCTTCTTGAAAGGGTCGCATTGATACAGCCGATGTTCCCCTTCACAGTACTGGCATTCAATCTTCCACTCCTCTTTCGTCGAGGGGGTGTTGTGGTTCTTGTGCTGCGGTACTGATTCGGCTTGGTGCATAACGGTCACCGACCGGCGGTTATCATTTGATCCCCGAGGTCCTGGTCTTGGGCTTGGTCCACTCCACACGAACGTGTCCAGTCGTAGGCTGCTGACTTCTCTCGCGAGGAAGTCAGATAAGTCTAGGAGGGATGCCTCTGGGCCGTTGGGGTCGCGGTGGTCTCTCTGCCGCCGAAAACGCTCTTGTCGGCCGGGAGGGAGCTTCTCTAATATCCTTTCTACATTAGAGTTAGCGTACAGTTCGTATATCCCTTTTTCCTTTTGGGACCCCAGCATCCCTACCAGGGACTGTACCTTGATAGAGAGGTCATCCAATGCTCTGTTGTCTCTGGCTGGGGGGAGGCGGTCGATATCTCTTATTTCCTGTATCACGTAGTCCCATATGCGTCCATAACGTTGGTCGAGGGCTACTAGAGCCGCGGTGTATGGGGTACTTGAGTTGGAATATGCCAGCGCTATATTATGCGCTCTGGGCACCTTCAGGTGCTTGAGGAGGATAGCATATTTGTACGTCTCGTCGGGGACGTCGGACATCATAGTCTCTAAGCACATCCGTAGCTCCGTGTACTGTGCTCTGTCCTCGCGTGTAAAATCCGGGAACGTCGGTGTGCCAAGGTACGATGCCATGGATGGCTGGCACATCGGTGAGCGTTGGGGAAGAGGCCTCCTGGGCGAGTCTCCCCTTACGTGTTGTCGTGGGTTGGTACTTGGTGGGTACCGGGGGCCGGGTACCCAGGTGCTGTTCCTCGGTGCTGACGGTGCGTCAAACTCACCCGTGAGTTGAGTCGGGGGTTTGTAGCGCAGTGACTCGGGGCTGACGTCTGGGCTGTACTGGGCCTCCTGGTCCAGAGAACGTTGCTGCTGGTCGGGGCTGTACTGGGCCTCCTGGTCCAGAGTACGTTGCTGCTGGTCGGCTTGACATTCCTCCTCTTCCTCTTCCTCTTCCTCTGCTAGGTCCTGGAGTCTTCTGTTCAGTCTCTCGGCGACGTAGGCCGGTTCTTCCCGGTTGCTGGGTCTCGTATGGACCGGCCGGGGAGGGGGTTCGGAGACGCAGACAGGATCCTCCTGTTGGCGGGGTCCCGGGTCGCTTGGTCGGGTAGGGGAATGTGCCCTAGACCCTTGTCGGGATGATCTCCGGGAGCTCCGTGCGGAGAGAGGGGGTGTCGCCATGGCGATCAATTGTTCTACCATCTGCGCCTGCAGCCGGTCGCGCTCTGCTTCGCGCTGGGCATGGGCAGCGTCGCGCTGTGCTTCGCGGTGGGCATTGGCGGCGTCGCGCTGTGCATTGGCGCTGGCATGGGCGGCGTGGAGCTGTGCATTGGCGGCGTCGCGCTGTGCATTGGCGGCGGCGTGCTGCGCATCGGCGCGGCTTCTTTCAATGTTCTCTTCCGTCTGAAGGCGTCTGGTCTCCAGTCTTATGCGGTCGTCTTCACTCCTTTGTTGCGCCTGGAAGCGCTCTCGCTCGATTGCAGCGTGTTCGCGCTCGCTCGTCTGTTGAGCCTGGAGGCGTTCTCTTTCCATGGTAGAATGTTCGCGCTCACTTAGTTGTTGCGCTTGAAGTCGATCGCGTTCTGTGGAGGCTGCCAGGGTGGCGATGAATGCCTGCGCCAGCATCTTGTCCGCTTCGCTGGGGGAAGACACTGACGGAGGTGATCGGCTTCTGGCAGTGCTCGTTGGAGATCTGTTCTCTGGGCGCGCCTCGAGGTCCGTCTCCTGGGCGCGCTTCTCTTCTGGTAGTGGGTCGGGTTCCGTCCCTGGAGCGTTTTCTTTATCCTGGAGCTCTCCGGGGACTGTCCCGTTGACGTTGTCGGGGGGTAAAGTCATGTCATGTCCCTCCTGGTCCCCCCCGTGAGCTTGGTCAGTTACGTTAGAACCCACTAGGGTCTCTACTGGCAGGGTCGCCTGGTCGGTAGCAGGCCACGTGAGCGGATCGGCGCGGCCGAGAAATCCGCTCTTCGCTCTTTAAAGCTTGGTCCGCTCCGCTAATCGATCATGTTGACCCCGCCCCCAAGTCGCTCTCCGCTCGCTCCCCGCTCACCTTGAATCGAGCCCCGCGCCAGATCGCTCGGCAGATATTTTTTTTTTTTTTGGAGCATGGTGTAAATCAGCTCAAACTACAACAGTCTACACCCCCTGGGCCCCTTAACAATTGTTTGTATTGAGCCGCATTGTAATTGTACCCATTCTGCAATGTTAAATAACGTTGTTTATCCATCCACTAGCTCTATTAAGCGATGATAGGCTAGCCGAGCCACAATGCTATGGTCGCTGCCATTAACGTTAGCATGTAAGCTAACGTCAACAACAATGGCGTCGATACGTTTTCTATCAGGAGTGAGTGTGGGCGTCTCTACAGTGACAAAGCCTGGGTGGCTTTGAACTCGGCATTGGGGGTATGGCCGTGGCGCCTAGGGGGTCGCTGTCCAATAGGAGAACGAATATTATGGTCTGGCCTGTACCTGGGTAAAGGGATATTCCGTGTATATGTACAAAGAATATACAAGGGATATCAGACGATATACAAATATTATACATGGGATCTCAAGCAATAAATATATATATTCGGTTTAGTCTGACCCTTTGTAACACTGTGGGTTAGCCGCAGTGTCATGAATTAAGCCTACACATGTTCTGATGCACGCTCCTATACGCAGAGCTGTACTGCAGTAAAGAGCACATCCCTAACACAGAGTTCACAGAGGCAGTCTGTCCAAGGAGATGCTGCCCACAAATCAAAATACAAGATGTTTTATACCCTATTTCTCCCACGTACTGTACATATGCCAGCTGCAAAACGTAACTGAACAGAATGGCCTTCACCTTTGACAAGTGGAGTGGGATCAAACAGATACCAACATGGAATGGAGCAGGATGTTCTTAAGCAATGTCACCGTCACCTTACCCAAACCTTCAGACATGACAAGAAATTAAGTGCTTTTAAGGCTCCCGGGAAGTGCTTTTAAGTCTTGTCCGGGAAGTGCTTTTAAGGCTTGTCCGGTAACCTAGGCCTGGAGACTAGAGAATACTGTCATTTAAGATGACTAAGCATAAATTTAAGGAAAGGGTAAGATAAATTGAATTGGCTATTACAGCCTGTACATCACAGCCTGCTAAACAGCTCTGTCTCTGCGCCTGTACATCACAGCCTGCTTAAACAGCTCTGTCTTTACACGGGGCTGGGCGATATGGAAAAAAATCATATCGCGATAACGATATGATAATGTTATCATATTTCTCGATATCGATAATTATCGAATTGTTATAAGTATTAAAAAAAATGTTTTTTTTTTTTTTTTTTTTTTTTAACAACAGATTAATTGCTTTTGCAGCAATTCTTTGTCATTGCCGCCATCTTTAGTGTTACATCCCCTCACACTCCAGTTCTCAGGCTGCAGCTGGTTTAAAAGCGAAAGTAAACCGGCTTCTCTGCTGGCTGTGGCTCCAGGGGAGTTGAACAGTTCTGGCTCTGCTAGTTTATTTTCGATATTTTGGCGTTTTTTTTGGTGGACAAACCACCGCACATGTGCACCGTGACTCGTGACTGGAGTCTAGTTCTGCTAGCACACATAGCCTACTGTGTACAGACGGTTTCAAACTGTATTTTAAATTAGAAAGCAAACAAAATAAATGGACAAGAGAAAAATAAATCTCAATTTGGTCAGTATTGTCATTTGGACAAGCAAAGCCATTACTTTAAGTTGCAGGCAAGAAAGACAAGTCTGTCCACTGTCTCTGGTTTTAAAACTGCCCTGTTGCAGGTCAAAAAAAAAAAAAAAAAAAAAAGATTTTTCGTTTTTATTTTATTTCGATATTCGATATCGATTATTAAAATATATCGCGATATTTATCGTTATCGTTACATCGCCCAGCCCTACGTCACAGCCTGCTAAACAGCTCTGTCTCTGCGCCTGTACATCACAGCCTGCTTAAACAGCTCTGTCCTTACACCTGTACGTCACAGCCTGCTAAACAACTCTGTCTCTACGCCTTACGTCACAGCCTGCTTAAACAGCTCTGTCTTTACACCTGTACATCACAACCTGCTAAACAACTCTGTCTCTACACCTGTACGTCACAGCCTGCTAAACAACTCTGTCTATGCCTGTACATCACAGCCTTCTAAACACCTCTGCCCAAGAGAGCAAACATTTGAAAATGTGGCTATAACGTTGAATTGGTATCACTAATAACCAAAGATTTTACTTGTCTCAACATTTATGAGTTATACAGTGATCTGAAAAATAAATGGACTTATAGTGCTATGTCTTTTCCACGTAAGGAAACCAGACCTTTATGGCTGTGTTCATCGTTGTTCCCATGGACACAGTGAATAAACAAGGCCGCACAGACGCCGTGAAATGATTTCACTTTTTTCAACTCATTTTCAGTTCTTATTTATAAAATACACGAAGGAATATGGGGGGGGGGGGGGGGGGGGCACAATAATATTGTATTATTTCTATGTGAGTAGAATGTTAATAGACTTCCTGTTTGGGCAGGGATGTTTGACAGTGGAACGTCGTCCAACTCTCTGCGTAGAAGAATGGTTCTGATGGTAATATTTCGATTTGATAGTTGATGTTGATATAGAATGACTCTATTCTACTCTCTTCTATTCTATTAATCGGCTCTGTATGTGTATAGTATCAGATGCCACAGCTGAGCCCTGTTGTTCTCCAGGACCACCACTCTGTCTGGGGTCCTGCGGCAGATGTCTGTCGGCTCTGCCAAGGTCAACTTTGATCAATAGCTCAAACACATCATGATCAGCCCCTTCAACACTCTGTCTATACATCCAAACAGAGATTCAGGTTACTCACTGGTGAATGACGGTCCATCTCGTTCCCCATCACGCAGTGTAACGTGAGAGGCCCCCATGTGCTCCAGAGCCAGTCAGAGTTAATAAGGCATGATGACTCAGATGGCTTTGGTCTTGTGCTCCCCAGTGCTCCTCTGAAGTCATTGGTCAACATCTTTCTTTATTCTGTTATTCTTGTGTTACTGTGAGGCTAGGACTGGGAGGTATAAAAAAGAAAGAAAAAGAAAAGACCTTCATACTGTCTTTTACTATTATGCACTTTGCTACTAAGGAATTCCTTGCCTATATTATTACCTAATACCTACTATTCTAATAATTTTTACTACTATGCACTCAAGTTCAGCACTGTTCGACGAACACTGGTCCTCATTCTCAAACGGACATACGTTAAAGTTACCAAGGAATTCCTTCGTAACTCGATTTACGTACCTATTCGGCATTCTTGAATGGCTTCGTATTGTAAATAATGTATTTAGGATTTACGAACTAGAAAAGGCAGCCGTAAATCGGACAGACCGGTGTGCGCCCGTGTTTTCAACAGCTGTCTGTGGGAGAAGTCCTTGGGGATTGCCATCCTACAGACATCTGCGGAATTAAATAATTATAATGATAATAAATACGACAATATTTGTATCATTAACAATCACGTTTACATATATAGTCATGACTCAACGAACCATATAAATAAATAAATAAATAAATAAGAACTGAACCCAATCGCGTGGATGTAGCTCTAGTGGCCGCCCTAGAGCAGGGGTTCCCAAAGTTTTCAGGCCGCGACCCCCGAAATAACGGTGTCAGAGAGCCGCAACCCCCACTATTATAGGAGGCAAAACAAATTTATTTACAATTACATTATTTTAATTAAAAAAAAAAATTATAAATGGAAATGTATGGTTGAAACATGCAAACGTTCAAACGCACACACACTAATAAGCATTGGAGGCTTTTAACCAGGGCCAGACTGGGGAAATCATTCAGGCCACGTGAACACTTAAGGTAACTAACTTGCGTTCAGTGTTTCGTTCAGCGTTTCTCTGATTGGCTACGACGGCCACGTGATACGCTCGTTCAGAACGCTCTCCAGAAAAACACAAAGCCGCCATCTTTAATGTGTCACATAGGTCGCATAGGTAATATTAATAGGTTGCGCGGCATTATGCATTCGTAATCCCCCCTACATAATAACCACTCAGGTTAATCAAGCAACGCTTGCACAATACCTAGCTTAATAATATATAGGCAATTGGCACAAGTGTAAATTATACATTCGTCACTCAGTTTTAACATCGACGGTTAGCTCAACTCGTTCGTCAGCTTGCTGTGGAGCCTATGGTCAGTTGGTGACAAGTTCGAATCACTTACATTTTTTTTTTTACGTTTAATTAATTTATCATCTCTCTATATAAACGTAACTAGCTATTCATATCAATCTAAATAACGTTCATCTCCGATATTTAAACATGGTCCCCAAAATGAATGGAAGCGAATGAGGAGCCTGACACCTGGGAGGAATGGGGGTGGCGTAGCGTTGGGGATGTTTAAAAAATATAATTTAATATATAATATAATATAATAATTTGTGCTTCACCTAAAAATTTGGTCAGCAGCCTCCACTGATGTACAGTGATTCAAACCCCCTCAATGTGCAGTTTCTGACAGCTGTGCTGTGTTGTCACGCGAAATAACGTTGTAATGTAGTTAATCAATCAATCATGTAACCTACTGTACCTCTGCGCTGGCTTGCACGTTGTAATGTAGTTAATCAATCAATCATGTAACCTACTGTACCTCTGCGCTGGCTTGCACGTTGTAATGTAGTTAATCAATCAAACATGTAACCTACGGTACCTGTGCTTTTACTGTACCTCTGCTTTGGCCTACAGCACAGCAGGTAATGTAGTTAATCAATCAATCATGTAACCTACTGTACCTCTGCTTTGGCTGGCCTACAGCACAGCAGGTAATGTAGTTAATCAATCAATCATGTAACCTACTGTACCTCTGCACTGGCTTGCACGTTGTAATGTAGTTAATCAATCAAACATGTAACCTACTGTACCTGTGCTTTTACTGTACCTCTGCTTTGGCCTACAGCACAGCAGGTAATGTAGTTAATCAATCAGCAGCCTCCACTGATGTACAGTGATTCAAACCCCCTCAATGTGCAGTTTCTGACAGCTGTGCTGTCAGGGCTCGAGACTAACGATGTCCCGTCGTCCCGGGGACGATCAAATAAATATTGATTTGGGACGAACAGAAATCTTTTTTGGGACGCAAACGGGATGAGAGGATTTAATTTTTTTCACAGGAAATGTCAATTAGCCGACTGTCAGTGCGCACATATATATATATGAATTATTCTACGTTAATAAAACATACCTGGTGATCAACTACAGTTTGCTGTAAACATTATGATATGTGTGTAGTGTTCTGATAACGACAGCTGCAGCGGGAGCTGGCTCATGCTGGATTTGCGAATAGCATGCAGCTGCAGAGCCGCAGAGCCAGGGGCGCTTTCAGGTCCAGTCACAGGCCCGCTCAACAGCGCCCCCCACCCAACGGCTGAATTGCCAATGGCTGAATTGGAGTATTGCACAGTGCAATACTCCAATTCAGCCATTGGCAATTCAGCCGTTGGGTGGGGGGGCGCTGTTGAGCGGGCCTGTGACCGGACCTGAAAGCGCCCCTGGCTCTGCGGCTCTGCAGTTGCATACTATTGGGATTCGTTGGGAACAGCAGCACGGAGTCTCGACTCAGGACTTATTTTATTTTATTTTAGCAGCAGTTATCATCAATATCGACCAGGAGGACAGCGCGATCTAAGGGACATGTTTCATTACTAGTCAAGTGTCATTACTTTAGTTATCAAAGGTGGAATCTCTGGACGCAATGACATTATATAGTTTAAAGCTAAACTATGTTTTTCTTTCTTGTTAGGAGAGGGATAACTTATTCAGTTAGATTTGATTTGATCTTTATTTATCTCTAACATTTTCAACCATAAACACACACATTTGTAATAACAAAAAAAACTAAAACGAAATAAAATACAAATACATTTAAATATATTTTCCTATGGAAGGAATAATCAACATGGCTCCAATTGGTTGACTATAACAGCACCGTGACCAAATATCCCTATACTAGCACCTTGTTAAACACTTTTTTTTTTTTAATATATATATATTTATTTATTTTTAATCATAATTATTCTTGTGAAATCTTTCCACCTGGGAGCCTTTTGACTAAATCAATTTATTCTCCCCTTCTCTGAATGGTGTTTCTTATGGTAATAACAACTATAGACGACAAAACCAAAGTAAAGAAACGACATTTGATTTTTGGGACGGTTACATTCACTTTGGGACGGTTTAGATTGTATTTCGGGACGGTTCTGGGACGGTGGTGGAAAAAGTTAGTCTGGAGCCCTGTGTGCTGTGTTGTCACGCGAAATAACGTTATGAATAAAAGCGCGAAATAACATTATATAACGTTGCGTTATATAACATTACAATGTACAGTTTCTGACAGCTGGGCTGTGTTGTCACGCAAAATAACGTTATGAGTGAATCTGGTAGTTGTTTTGATAAATATGTTGTGTATTCGCGCGATTCGAAACATAAAATTTCCGCGAGCAGCAGCCTATTTCCGCGAGTGCCGCTCTGCCACGCGTTGCAACGCGTAACACAGAGCGGCAGGCGTGGATAAGGCGCCGTGCTAGCGCGCGGTCACGTGGGCGTCGTGGCCAATCAGAGAAACTCTGAACGCAAGTTACCTTAAGTGTTCACGCTGGACAGGAAATATAGTTATGAGGATAGGGGTTCTTGCGGATCCCAATAGCAACAACAGGAGGAGAGAGAATGGAGCGGTTTAGGGTTCTTTAATTGTTCCTCCCCAAACAGGCAGAGTAATAACAGGAATGTGCGATAGACAGGGGTTATAATGTTCTTGGGGGGGAATGAGAACAGGTGCACTTCCAGTGCAGCTGAAGGCAGAGGGCACAGGTCTTGTGTCGCAGAGAGAGAGCACGGGTACTCCTTGTTAGGCGCGAGACGTCCAGGCAGGAAGGGCGCTGGAGCGGGGGTCCTGGGGCACAAGAGACAGGGTTAGAGAAGGGATACAACAGGAGTGATACAGCAGGTCTTCAGGTAGAGTCGTCGTACCTAGGTAGGCAGTTTAACACTGCGACGCCGGATGACAGGATCTGCCAGGTGATATAGGGATCTGCTGATGAGGGAATCCCTCGCAGCCGCACTGATTGATCCTCATCTGGCAGCGCAGGAACGCTCCAGCAGGAAGCCCATGTATGGGCGCGTCAGGATAACGGCAGAGGAAGGTCCGAGCCCCGATCGTGACAATAGTGCAAAATATAGCCCCAGTCAGGCCACTTTTTAATTAAGCAGGGAGTCTGGGGGTCCGCCACCAGGACAGATTTCAGGCTGTTATGGCCTGGCTCCGCCCATAAGCACTTTGAGTGACAGTCAGTCCACACAGTCTGCGACTGGTAGACAGAGAGAGATAGAGAGAGAGAGAGAGAGAGAGAGGGGGGGGGGGTGCGAGAGAGAGAGAGAGAGAAAAAAAAGACAGGCCGTCTCTTCCTTTCGTTTTTTCTCTCCCTGCGGCAGCTTGTGGGGGGTGGGGGGCCTCCCTTCCTCCCCTCTCCCGTGTGGCGCGGCAGGTCCCCCCACCCCCCCAAGTGCTCCCTCCCTCTCTCTCTCTGTCTCCCTCTCTCTCTCTCTCTCTCTCTCTCTCTCTCTCTCTCTCTCTCTCTCTCTCTCTCTCTCTCTCTCTCTCTCTCTCTCCCTCGCTCTCCCTCTCTCTCCCTCTCTCTCCCTCTCTATCTCTCTCTCTCTCTCCCTCCAGAGTATGCAGAGGTGTCGGGTTTCACTGCCTCGCAGTATGAGGAACAGGGGCGTTTTTAGGGTTAGAAAACATTGGGGGCTTCAGCCCAGGGGGGTGGAGGGGGGGGTCACCCCCTCCCACCCTTTTTTTTTTTTTTTTAAGCACAGAAATACCCAATTTTAGAGTAATTAGAGATGAATACTGAATAACTATAATCATTAGAGGTTCTCAAAGTGAGGTCCAGGTCCATGAGAGGGATCTGGGCAGTCCCCATAGAAAATTCAAAGTTAACAGGACCAAATCATCAGTTTCTTATTTATTTATTTAGCCAGATAAAACATTGATCTGGTCCAAGAAGCCCCAACAGGAGTACAAATATACATATATACACATATACACATATACACATATATATATATATATATATATATATATATATATATATATATATATATATATATATATATATATATATATATATATATATATATATACTGTACATACATACACATATACACCAATAACAAAATAAAAACACAGTTAAGAATCATACACATATAACAAACAAACAAACAAACATATGCACAGCCTATGTACAAAATAAATAAACAGTTCATCTCTAGTCTTTACAGTTTTCTTCAATTGCATAAACACTCAAATCAAAAGTATTACACAATTATTAAAACCTTACACTCAAGGAGCAAAATATAGGCCCAGAGTTGCACCCCTACAATGTCAGCCTCACTTTTTGCAAAACAATACACACAGTGATTTGCAAAACACTAAACACACTTGCATTACATTAGACACAGAATGTCAAATTACCACACATATGAGCCAATTGGTTAAACACAGCCATCAGATGCACAAAC
Organism: Notolepis coatsorum; assembly: GCF_963971535.1. Taxonomy (NCBI): domain Eukaryota; kingdom Metazoa; phylum Chordata; class Actinopteri; order Aulopiformes; family Paralepididae; genus Notolepis; species Notolepis coatsorum. The sequence continues at coordinate 31,838,004 of NC_140177.1, read as the reverse complement.
ACACCATTGCTTAATTGTAGATACACAATCAGGTTTAAGCACTATAAAAATGCAGCAGGTGAGTTCACCTGTCTTCAACCAAAATGGAAGGAGAGTGAAGTACTGTACACAGAGAACGTGAAAATACACAATACATTCACCAAACACTACACAAGACAACCAATGATGCAGACTGATGAAAATATAAATGTTCTCCCATTTTCCCAAATCAGTCAACATGTCAACATGGAGAATCACAACAAAAAATTATCTTGCCAGATCCAGCTAGGCAAAGAGATAATGTCTAGTATTTTCTGTTAAAAAAATTTCAAAAAAAAATTGTGTTACTGTAATTTTAACCTGTACTGGATACAGTATTTTATGTTTGTCTGATATTTGCTGAGCTTACAGTGTTATGCACACATTAGCATGAAAACTGGGACATGTATTGTTGTGATTCTTCATGTTGAAATGTTGACTGATTTGGTTATATGGAGAGAACATTTATATTTTCATCAGTCTGCATCATTGATTTGGGTATATGGAGAGAAAATGTTATTTTTTTCATCAGTCTGCATCATTGATTTGGGTATATGTAGATAAATAAATTATATTTTCATCAGTCTACAGCATTGGTCTTGTGTAGTGTTTGGTGAATTTATTGTATATTTGCACATTCTCTGCGTACTTCACTTACAGTACTCTAATCACTGAGAAGTAGAATTGCTAAATGTGTTTTAGGTTAAGCACAGCAGTGTGTGTAACTGGTTCAAACAGAATTAAGTCATTATGTAACGTGTGTTTCATATGGTAACAAAATTAGTGTATGGTTTTGACAAGTGTTTAATTTAGCAAAGGATCTGAGGTGTTCTGATAATTGTGTGTGTGGTTGTGCTAATTGTGTGTTTTGAAACACCGGGCCCCGTTTTCAAAATCATGCTTAGGCAATCGAAAAAAAACGATTGTGTGTTTCATTATATACATATGTTTCAGTCTTCTCATAAAAAAAATATTCGATTTTTGGGTCTTTTCCTGCCTTTGGTCCACTTTGCATTCACATCTCAAATGAACCGCAGCAGGGTTCACTTGCAAGAGTGAATGAGCTTTCACACCACCCCAAACCAACCGGACTATCCGAGGTTCGATTAAAGCTTATTATAGGACACTGGACATGGGTATGGATGGGTCCAGGTGCTGCTGCGTTAAAGTGCACATCTTCAATATCTGTACTATTTAAAAGCACAGTGCAGGACACACTCAAAGGTTATCGCACCTCAGAGATGGCAGTGGACATGTATGACAGGACAAAGGCCATATGTAATGGCCTTTGGATCGAGGAACATACTACCAGCCAAAGGAGGAAGCAGAAAAGGATGGACGAGTATGTAGTTGAGTCATCTTGTGGCACAAGCTCAGACCTCAGCTCAGGAGATCAGCTGAGACAGAGACTGTTCTATCCAGTCGTCGACAGAATGCTGCAATAGCTTGAGAGCAGGTTCTCATGAGTTGGATAACAACTTATGAGAGGCATACAGGCATGTTATCCATCCTCAGACCAGTTTCTCTCAGTGGAATTGCTGCAACCCCTCGCCACACATTACAATATCCAACTATTGCCAGAGGAGATCACAGTTGCAAAGTGTTTCCTGGTCAGGACAGGCAGAGATGCAGTCCCTACTATCCAAAGTGTCTTTTCCCTCCTGAATGATAATAATAATAATAATAATGCATTTGATTTATAAGGCGCCTTTCAGGACACTAAAAAAAAAGTCCACAAATCGGTGAATGAAAGAATTATAGGATCAAATGAAAACTACATACTAACATTTTTTTAAAAGTACTAAAAACCAACAAAAAATACCAAACACTAACAAACATTCAGCACAGACAATGGGGATGCTGACATAAAAAAAAAAAAAAGTAAAAAAAAAAAAAAAAAAAAAAATGTAAACATTTTTTTTTTTATTTATTTTTTTTTAGATCCGGGGCTAGGAGAAAAACATCCGGGGCTAAAGCCCCGGAAGCCCAGGGCTAACGACGCCACTGATGAGGAAGTGGTTTTCCACTCGCTGTCTAGTCTATGTAGATTGTGGGCGGGCATTAGCTACAACCACAGAGCCAATCACATCACTGTCTTCTACCCAGAGCCTGAATGACGTGACTCAGGCCTTCAAATCAGGATGGACTAATTTACTGGAGCAGGAAATTATCTGAGCTGAATCAGAGCAATCCGCCAATATGGTATTTAGACACTAAAACACATTGATACTAACTCCTATTACTATAATACAATGCTAGAGACTGAGAAATGACATTTATAGTACATGCCCCCTTTAAAAAACAGGCTAGCATATGTATGATTAGCAACAACACTGATTTTGATGGATTGTCAGATTGAAAAAAAATACTCACTCTTACCATAAGGGACTAAATTGTCCTCTTCAAAAACGCCATAAAAATATGACTATATGTTGAAATAATTTACCACTTTTTCTTTCATAAATCTTTTATTCAACTTCAGCCCTGAGCATAACACCACATATCCAATTCATTTTTAATTCTAACCCTTTAAATGCCAGTGTGTGTGATGGCATATATTTGCAATATATAATTTTTTTTTTCTGGGGGGGATTATTACAGGCTAGCATGTGTCAATGATTAGCAACAACACTGATTTTAATGGACTTTTAGTTTTTTGTAAGGGTCCCACCTCCACAAATCACATGCGGCTCCCTTTGTGTGTGTGTGTGTGTGTGTGTGTGTGTGTGAGTGAGTGAGAGAGATAGATAGTTCTCCAACTTGTGTGAGTTTCAGTGATCTCTGCAACTATAAACACTGGCCTGGCCTGCTTCTAAGTTCAGTGGCCTGACTGCATAAGAAAAAAAGAATAATTAAAAAATTTTGGAAATCTTTTTTATTTGTTATTTTTTTGGGGGAATCATCTCGCGACCCCCACTTTGGGAACCACTGGCCTAGAGACTATTAATATTCCATATACCATCTTGTTCTCCATGATATTATTATTATTATTATTATTATTATTATTATTATTATTATTATTATTATTATTATTATTATTATTATTATTATTATTATTATTATTATTATTATTATTATTATTATTATTATTATTATTATTATTATTATTATTATTATTATTATTATTATTTTTTACATTGCTTATTGTATTGTAAGAACCAGTGAAGAAACATTCCAACAAGCGCTTCCATCACCTGGCTGTTAGTGACCCTCTCCTGGCTGTTAGCGACCCTCTCCTGGCTGTTAGCGACCCTCTCCTTGTAAGGGTCCACCTGTCCCTGGACCTTTCTCCCCTTTCCATCCTCCTCAACAGCCCCCACCCCTGCACAGACTTTCCACTACTCCTCAACAGCCCCCACCTTTGCACAGACTTTCCCCAGCCCTTCATTCTGTACCTCCCCCTGCTGGACATTCATCTGTACTTCCCCTTGTCTCCCTCATGCATACCCTCCTGGTGCACTGGTGTATATTTAATGTCTACATGTCTCTCTGTGCCCTTGCCCTGCTACATTGTCTCTTGTTCCCTGGTTAATTGTTATTTATTAGTTCCTTGTATGGTTGTTATGTTTACTCTGTCTAGTGTTCAGTCTTTTCTTGTGTGGTTAGTTCTGTGTGCTTCCCTGTTTATTTCCCCCTGTGTGCTTGGTCTTGTGTTTTCCTGTAGCCCTGTGTGTTAGTTCTGCTTTTCCCTCATGTGCGTCTCATTTTGCTAATTGCCCTGCTATCTCTCTAGTGTTAATTGTTTCCCCTATATCTGGTGTGTGTTCCCTACTCTTGTTGTCGGTTCATTGTTTCGGTTCCATGTTTGATATCCACGTCCTTGTTCATGTGCTGTGCTCCTGTGTTCATAGTAAGTTTCCCAGTGTCATTTTGTTTGTTCCACCATTCTTTGTTTTGTATTTTGCCCTCTGCCAGTCTTAGCTGAGCTATTCCTTGTTTTGTTTTGCTGCTGCCTTTGAAGTATTTTTGTTACACTTCACCCCCGGCTCCAAGTGTCTCGAATTAAAGGAGCAGTGCTCATATTTGACAATCTACTTCTACCTCTCCCTCGTCTCTGTTTGCGCTTGGGTCCTCTGCCAACACAATCCCTAACACTCCTGGCTGTTAGTGACCCTCTCCTGGCTGTTAGTGACCCTCTCCTGGCTGTTAGCGACCCTTTCCTGGCTGTTAGTGACCCTCTCCTGGCTGTTAGCGATCCTCTCCTGGCTGTCCAGCATCGCCTGGACCGCGTTGCCACGGGCACGGGCACGCGTGGCACCGCTGGTGGACGGTCGAGCTGCCCCTGTCCACCAACGCTGCCCCCGTCCAACATTCCACTGCTTATCTTGCCCGGACAACAGACTGCTGTCCAAGTCTAACAGCGATTAATTGCACGGATGTAGGATGAATAAAGCCTTTAGTTTAAACATGAATTTGATTTACTTGATGTTGTCACTATTATTAGATGCAGTTTACAATTTATCTCAAGAACTAAACACATCACTCCAGTAATATGTCAGAGAATACGCGTGGCAGCGCTGGTGGACAGGGGCAGCAAATTTGATTCAAATGTATTGTCATCATACAGCACAGGTACTCAATGCTGGACAGCCGGGAGAGGGTCGCTAACAGCCAGGAGAGGACCGCAGTGGTGATTAGGGATGCACCGAATATTCGGCCACCGAAAATTATCGGCCGAAAATGGTTAAAAAGGCATTTTCGGCTTTAGGCCAAAAGGGGTTTAGCACCGAAAATATATCACTGAATGTCAAAGAACACAGTTACGTAACGTTCGTAACCTAAAGTGTTGTTGTGATGATGTAATCAAAACACGGCTACAGACTGCGCAACGTATAACACAATCAGGAATCCGGAGGAGGATTTTTTTTAAATTTGTTAGTACGAAAACGTTACCAAGATATTTACAAAGGTACTACGAACATGTTAGAGAATGAGGACCATGTTACTTAGCTGTCAGAGTTGTACCCTTCCTGCTGACAGAACTTATAAGTCGCTTTGGATAAAAGCGTCAGCTAAATGACTAAATGTAAATGTATACCGAATATGAAGGTATACCGTCATGGATCCTTGCAAACGCATGGGTTGTTACTATACTGTAAAATATTATAATATAATAATATCAATTATATATATATATATATACAAACTTAACAAAGTTAATAAAAAAAAGATTCCTTGCAGCAGTATTTAAAAAGTAAAAGAAAATAGAGCATTTTGAATGAAACAGGACCATGACAATTGTATTACAAGATAAAGACGTACAGTAGAAAAAATACGTCATATCGCGATGTAATTTGCACTGGAAAACTATACCGTTATACCGTCAAAACGAAGGAAAATATTATGATATTTCGGTCATATCTTCCAGCCCTAAATCAGGCGTTGCTGTTTCTAACCGTGTACACAGAGAGAACTGTACTGCTTGTCCTCCTGGCTACTCTGTGGACTCACTTGGGGGGGAAAGCCCACTCACGCTGGACTAACTTTAATGCCACATTGCCTTATTAGTTCCGCGTTCACTGAACAGCTTTGCCTGCAGCATCCAATCTGTACGCTGACCTGAGCTGTGTTGTACCGGGGGGTGCACAGGATTTTTTCTTTTACCGTAATCAATCGACAAAGTGGACTCTATAGGCTTTGGCTAGCAGATAGTCGTTTATTTGGCTTTGTGAGTTATATGGTTGAAGCCGCAAAGCTGTCTTAAGTACATGAAAACACAACCAGCTGTGAAAGAGGCCACATTTGATTGAGCTTATTCCCCCACATACAAACCCCCCACTTTCACTTCAGTGTGTTGTGTGTGTTGTGTGTTGTGTGGTGTATGTTGTCGTGTGTATTGTGTGTTGTGTGTTGTATGTGTTGTGTGTTGTGGATTGTGTGTTGTGTGTTGTGTTGTGTGTGTTGTGTGTTCTACAGAAGATTCTAGATCATCTGGCTTGCGATGGTCCCAGATGGGAGGAGCCTCCTCCTGATGACTATGTGCAGAACATCCAAGTTGGCTGCGCGACCCCAGCCATGTTCCAGCCATGTTCCAGCGTGTTCCAGGGTGTTCCCAGCTTATCTGGAATAACCTGAGAATGTGAAAGGTCCCTGGTTCATCTGGGTGGCATCAATACTTGAGAGAGAGAGAGAGAGAGAGAGAGAGAGAGAGAGAGAGAGAGAGAGAGAGAGAGAGAGAGAGAGAGAGAGAGAGAGAGAGAGAGAGAGAGAGAGAGAGAGAGAGAGACAGAGAGAGACAGAGAGTGTGTGTGTGTGTGTGTGTGTGTGTGTGTGTGTGTGTGTGTGTGCGTGCGCACGTGCGTGCATGCGTGTGTGTGTGTGTGTGTGTGTGTGTGTGACTGCTGCTCGCTCAGTGATCGGGGTCGAGTGGACGCGGTCCGGTGAGGGAGGGGTTGTTCAGCCAAACAAAGGTTTCTGGAAACCTCCCAAAAGAGAACATTTCAAATCTCATCCAGTCTAATCCAGTTGAGGTGACTTGTGCCAACTCTGGCCATAGACTGAGCATCAGTCCACCACTCTGCATATGGAATCTAATGAGAGGATTCTAACCTACACCTCCCTGAGTCACCACAGCAAGCCTCACGCCAGCTCAGAGTGTGTACAGTACAGCCTGGAGGCAGAGAGAGATGTGATAAAAGAAAGAGACAAGGACTGGGCTCCCTCCCCCTCTCCCTCCCCCTTAAAGCGGAATGCCACTCATTTTCAGAATTCACATTATGCTCTCCCTGTGCCCCAGGACAGTTCAGTCAGTACACGCACCACTCTCTCCTAAAGCTGGAGATCGGAGAGAGAGAGCCCTTCAATTGGTGATGTCACTGGGATGTGAAATCTGGGGCTGCTCCATAGACAATGAGCTCTTACGGGATGTTCAGATACAACACAAAGTGAAATATTGTCTCGCTATACTTACGTCAGTTTGACAGTTGATAACTAGCAGAACCGGCGCGAAGACATGCTAGTGCATTGATCTCTACAGTGGCATTGTTGACATTGACAAAACGTTTATAATCTTTAGATGTAACCTATCCAATATCTGTAGGCTGCAGTGCTTTCATAGCAGTGTATTTCATATCCATTGTTACGATATTAGGGGTGGGGGGAATAAATCGATACAGCAATATATTGTGATATTTTGCGTGTCGATATTATATGCCAAGTGATGCCAAGTATCAATATTTATATTATATATTTTTTGCTTGACAATCCCATTTTACTGCAATAAAAATGATTGCAGGTGAACTGACTGAAAACAGTATCTTATTAGATAAATCAGATTATATATATATTTTCTTTTATTGCAGATTTTAACATAGTTAAATAGGGACATAATTTGCAGTTGAAAAAAGGTAATACATCACAATACTGTATATCCCAATATATCCCAATATAGTGATATTACAATATTGTGACTGGCAACATGATAATATCATATCGTGGGGCGTGCCCCTCTGGTGATTCCCACCCCTATATATTATATTCCTTTTTTTTTTTATTATTATTATTTTCTTTTACTAGTTTCAGTGTTAGTGTTTCTCTGGTGATTCCCACCCCTATATATTATATTCCTTTTTTTTATTATTATTATTTTCTTTTACTAGTTTCAGTGTTAGTGTTTCTGTTTATTATATAACAAATAGGTATTATGTAACACAAACACTTTGTGGAGGGAACTGACTCAGATGTGTAAACATCTCAGTCTCAATAAACATTATGTACAAATGCTTGCTGTGTTGACAAATTTCACCAAATTGACAAATACTAAACTTTTTTCTCTATATATTTAAACTTAGTTCACACACTATAGTTTAAGTTACCTTTTATTTATTTTTCCTAAAGTCTAGTTTTTGTTTTTAGTTCATTTTAGTTAACTATAATAACCTTGCTTTGTATGCATTCATGCTGTCTTTCTACATTTGGGTGTAAGAGTTCACACAAACATTTGATAAAGTCAGGAGCAATAAGGTGTTCACTGGGGCACCAAGCCTGCCTTTTTTTTAACCAACCAGCTTGATGTATTTCAACACCCCCCCCCCACACTTCCCTTTTGCACAGGTGGTGCAGGGTGACTCAAACCACACTCACCTTTGTGGTTGGTCTCCATATCTGCTACTGGTCCATTCCATCTGTTAGTGTGTGGCTTTTTACACCTCACATGGAACTGGCTTCCTCACACGCTAGATGATGTCAGATCTTTTTGAAGACACTTCAGTGGCAGTTATTATCAGAAAATTAACTATACTGAGTTCCTTACAAAAGCCTCTCTATGTAGTTAGTGCTTCTACCTTTTGCCCGCTACGCTATACTCATACTTCGAAGCAGCAGTGTGCATGCAGCCACCTACAGTATCACATGCAATAATACTGTATATGCTATTATACATATACGGTTCTTAAAGGGGCTATAATTGTTATTTTATGGTTAAAATGAGTGTTAAATAGCTCTACATTCCGACAGCCATCATTGATATAGACTATAGAGTGTTTGGTTAATAAACATGAGTCTCCCAGTCCCTCTGCTCTGCAGTGAACAGAAAATAAATGTTCTGGTATCCCGTTCCTACTTCATCCAATCAGGAGAGAAAACCCTTGATATTTACCGTACTTTCCGGACTATAAGCCGCGGCTTTTTCCCCCATTTTTTTACCCTGCGGCTTATATAACGGTGCGGCTTATATGTGACTCGACGTGACCAAACTCGAAAATGTAAACATCTAAATATTGCTTTTTTGACTGCATTGAAAGGTTATTTATCTGTTCCATTATTTGCTAAACTTAATACAACTTGTAAATGAGTTAATGCTTGTTATTTGTCCGACAGTATTGTGTCCCAAAGCTAATTACATATGGTAATTAAACATTAAAACACCTGCGGCTTATAGTCCAGTGCGGCTTATATATGTACACATCATTCAATTTAGCTGCTGCGGCTTATAGTCAGGTGCGGCTTATAGTGCGAAAAGTACGGTATAAGTCTTGCCAAGCCGGAGTTGCTTACTGCACCGGCAGATTCTTTTACTTGTTTCAAGCACATATTTTACTTAAAGGTTGCGACCAAGGGGCGGCTACGTGGCGTAGTGGCAAGGCGCTCGCCACGAATGACGGAGACGCTGGGCTTGCCTGTTCGAGCCCAGCGCTCCACATTGCTTTCAGTTTAGCTGGCCGTCCGTACCAATACACATTGGCCGTATTAGGGGGTGGGAAACTGATGGGTGGGGATCGGGCGTTGTGGACAGCGACTCCTACAGGTCGGTTGGTGTGCCTGCACAGTAGAATCAGGAAGTGTCGGGGGCAGCGTGAGCCTCCCACGCGTTACTCCTCGCCACTGAGAGATCGAGCTGCGCAGGTGAAAAGATGCGACTGCTGTTACCTCAAGTACCGGAGGGGACTTGTGCTATGTATGACTTAGTCCACATTGCAGCCGGCTTGTGGGAGGCAAGAAACAGCGTTCGTGACAGGGGATGGTTGAATTGGATGATACGAAATTGGGATGGGAGAAAATATAGAAAATGGAAGAAAAAGTGGATAAAAAAAAAAAGGGTTGCGACCAAACACTCTCTGCAGCGATGGCTGTCGGGAATGTAGAGCTATTATTCGAACACGTAGAATACCACTTACAGCACCTTCAATGTAAAACGCTGAACCGATATTCTGCAAACAGTACTATTTAAAGTAACCACACCTGGGTAGATACAAAGCCACAGCACCCAGTCACACAGGAAACTATAGGAGATGTGTGAAGATAGTGAAACCTTCATGTCTAAGAGCATCAGTGTCTTTAAGCCTCGAAACATGGGTTAATCTTCTCTCTTGTTACTCACTTACACCTTTCAACGGCAGAGGCTACAGTGTCTCTGGCAGGGGCGTATCTAGACCAAGCACTCTACTGGGGCACAGGGCACTCAGGGATGCCAATCCCTGCCAACGATATTTTTTTGCCGGGTTTGGAAGTTTTTTGGGCGAAAATGGGCGGATTTTGTAACTATTTTATTTTTAGCCAGTTCTTTATTAGTTTTAATTTGATGTGTACATGCTGATACATGTCATACAAGTAATATTCATACTTGTGTGGCGTACGCGTTTTGGTTACTCACCCAATATGTGTGTGTCTGGTGAACCCACAACATTATTGGGATTTTAAAACAATAAAGCCATAACCATTTATGTAAAAATACTTAATACTTAACATAATATGTTAACTGTTATCTCAATTACAACCAATATAGACAGCATAAACAGTATGGTTAATATTAGCCATTTATCTCAGCTAGATCACATTTATAAATACAAGTGCTATTTGTTTTGTGTGATGAAAAATTTAAAACAGTATGAATGAAACAAGGTGGGGCAGACAGTGAAGGTACACAGTGAACCTTTTTTGCTTTATATTTATCATGTTTACTTGAAACTAACTGTAGTATTATACTATTGAGCTTTTATGCATGCTGTTTACAGTTGTGGTTCTCTTAGTCGGACTCCATTGAACTGGTGGTTGTCTGTACCTACCTGCTTCCATCTCCTCCAACACCGGCACATCTGCTCAAGCTCCCGCCGTCAGCGAGACATCACCCGGATACTCCCGTCCATCCAGCACCACGGCTGTGTTGCACTGACATGCTACAATATCTCGCCCCGCAACTGCATGAACTGAACAACTGCACAATTCTACTAGGACTTCTACACCGACCCCGCTATATTCACAGAAGCTCCCGAAGAAAGATTGTTCGCTCCCAGCCCGGTTCACAACATCACATCCATCTGGTCTGCGCCCACTTCCACTTCCGCATTCCCGCAACAACGTCATCCGAACACTGCCGCTACTGGATCTAGTAGCCCTGGTAACATCGCAAGATCTGCACGCTACCACCAGCACGACAGCGCTCACTTTTTTTTCTTTTATGGGGACATTGATCACTGGGGCACAGCTGATCGACACTGAGGCATGTGCCCCAGTGATAGTGGTCTAAATACGCCGATGGTCTCTGGAACCCCCAGTTGAACCCCTGTTCTCCTTATTCACTTGTTCAGATCCCTGTTACTCTGTCTGTCATAACAGAATGGGGGCGACAGTGGCTCGGGAGGTAGAGCAGTCTGGCAATCCGGAGGTTCCCGGTTCGATTCCCGCTCCTCCCGGGCAGCGTGTCGATTAGGGGTGGGGGGGGAAATCGATACGTAGTAGTATCGTGATACTTTGCGTGGCGATACTGTATCGATACAGGGACGCCAAGTATCGATATTTAATTATTCATAAATGTTTTTTTTTTTATTTATTTTTATAAGGAAGTTGCATTGTTCATTTCAATACCTATAATAGTACAGTAGTCCACACACATGCGCATTCAGTTAAGTTGGAATATGACTGTAATACAAACAGTTCAGTTTGTCAGGTACATGCAACACAGATTACAGTGTTTACATCTGTCTGCTTGAGAAAATACCATGTTCTGCAATAAAAATGTTAGACGAACAGACTGAACTTTATTTTATTAGATAAAACATGTTGACAAAGTTTTACTTTGCAGTTGAAAAAAGGTAATAAATAAAATATTATATTTATATATTTTTTATCGCGTATTGCGATATATTTAGTATCGCGATACTATCGTATTGTGACGCAAGTATCGCGATAGTATCGTAATGTGAGGTCTCTGGCGATTCCCACCCCTAGTGTCGATGTGTCCTTGAGAAAGACACTTAACCCCTAATTTCTCCCGATGAGCAGGTTGGCACCTTGCATGGTTGCCTCCGCCGGTGTGTGAATGTGTGAATGAATGGGTAAAATGTGAGGAACAAATAGTAAAGCGCTTTGGATAAAAGCGCTATATAAAAAAGCAGCCATTTACCATTTACCGTGATAGAAAAATATAAATGTGTAACATTCTAATACTTTTACATGGTAGTTATTACATCCAATCGTAGTACATATCCTCCACACTTTTCACTGCAAATACCTTCAGCACTTTTTTTTTCTTTATTTTTTTTTATCCCCCCCCCCCCCCCTCATTTTCCCTCCGTTTTTCTCCCATCCCAATGTTAGTCGTTATGCCAATTCCCAATCCCCTTCCTGGTCGCTGCGCACCTACCCCCTACGGTCGGTCTGGGAGAGTGGAGGCTGTTACGACCCAAGGGCCGGTCCTGCTGACCGGCAGGAGAATAACATTGGACAGTGCTCTCCTCCTGACATTGCTCCCTCTGGTGACCTAAGCCCGATGGTGCGGTCGGCCATTTTGTGTTGGTTGCACATTTTTTATTTGATTTGTAATATTATGTTATGCTGGGCCATCCCTGTCTGTGTTTGATGTTACACCCCTGTTGAGTTGTTGTGTGTCATTGCCTTAGTGTCTAGTTGTGTTTAGTGTGTCAGTGCTTTTGTGTCTAGGTTGTGTTTGTGATTCTGTGTTTTGGCCTGGCCCTGCCAGGTGTTGATCGTTATTAATTAGTGTTAGTATTTAGGTGTCTGTTTGTTCCTCACTTCCTGTGGCGACATTCCTCCAGTATCCTGTGTGTTCCCCGTGTCGTGCCTGCCTTCCCCGTTGATGTCTAGTGAGTCCTGTATACTTCTGTCGTTTTCTTGTTTTCCGTCATTGTGTTATTAGTAGTGTTGTTTTGTATTTACGTTTGGATAAGAAGTAAACACCCTTCTTCAAGCATCGCTCCTCGTTTCTGCCTACGTTCATTCTCCCTTGTCTGCTAACTGTGCTCTCATCTTCAATTAGTACCCAAGCGTTACAGAATGTCGCCACCAATCAAACGCACAGCAGGCAAGGTGGTAGATACTTTTGTTATCCTTCAAAACTTGATGGACGGTAATCTGGAGCAGTACACGCCTGCCAAGTGGGTGTTCTGGCTCCAGACGATCGACAGGGTTGCAAGAGAGAGCCCGACACAGGCGCCTGCGATGCGGGTTATGGCCAACCACGTCTCCGCCCTCATGGAAGGGTTTATGCCGATCCCTAGTACCCTACCCACCAGTCTGGTCCCGCTTGCTAGCTTTTCCCCCGCAGCTAGCCAGCCGACTAGCATTCAACTCACGGTCAGCCTAGAGCCTGTAGCTAACCGTGCGTCCCCAGCTAACGCAGCTCCGCCTGTTAGCATCTCTCCGGTAGCTAACCGTGCATCCCCAGCTAACGCAGCTCCGCCCGTTAGCATCTCTCTGGTAGCTAACCGTGCATCCCCAGCTAGCGTAGCTCCGCCCGTTAGCGTCACTCCTACAGCTTGCATGGCTAGTGCAGCAGATGAGGCCTCCACAGCTAACCCAGGCCCTACTGTTAGCTTAGCCTCTGTAGCTAGCCAGACCCTCCCAGCTGACACAGACGCTACAGCTTGCATGGCTGGTGAAGCAGATGAGGCCTCCACAGCTGACCCGGCCGTCGCTGCCAGCCTGGTTCCGCTCGGTGTAGCCCCGGCTGTCATCACTCCCCCTCCGGCTTCCACGACCAGCCCAGCCCAGCCTCTACGCCACGCATCGCCGCTGAGACCGGACTGGTCTCCACACCCAGCCCAGCCTCTACAACTGGTCCGGTTGCAACGCCGGGCTCCGGCTCCTCGACTGGTCCTGGCTTCCCGTCTGGTCCACCCCCACGCCGTGACCGGCGTCCTGGTCCTCGCCGTGGTCTTCGCCGTGGTCTTCGCCGTGGTCTACGCTGGGTCCTGCTCCGGGGGTCACCGCCGCCGCCCCTCCGTTCCGTCTCCCCTGAACCGGTTCCTAGTCCGACGGCTGGAGGGGCTCTCGTCCGGGATCCTGCTCCGGGGTCCAGCTCCCCTTCCCGGGCTTCGGCACCTGTTCCTACCCCCCCTCGTCGGGCCTCTGTTCCCAGGTCCAGCCCCCCTCCCCGGGTCTCGGTGCCCGTCCCCTCCCCCCCTCGTCGGGCCGCTGCTCCCTTCCCCTCCCCCCCTCTCCGGGCCGCTGCTCCCTTCCCCTCCCCCCCTCTCCGGGCCGCTGCTCCCTTTCCCTCCACCCCTCTCCGGGCATCTGCGCCCGTTTTCAGCCCCCCTGGCTGCTATGCCCCTCCTGGGGTTTTCGCTCTGTCTCCCGGCTCCTGGTCTCCGGGTCCTCTCCTTGTGCCCCCTCCGGGGTTCCGGCTTCCTCCCTCGCCTGGGTGCGGACGTTGTTCTCGGGGGTCTGGAAGCCCCCCGTTGAGAGGGGGGTACTGTTACGACCCAAGGGCCGGTCCTGCTGACCGGCAGGAGAATAACATTGGACAGTGCTCTCCTCCTGACATTGCTCCCTCTGGTGACCTAAGCCCGATGGTGCGGTCGGCCATTTTGTGTTGGTTGCACATTTTTTATTTGATTTGTAATATTATGTTATGAGTTGTTGTGTGTCATTGCCTTAGTGTCTAGTTGTGTTTAGTGTGTCATGGCCTTAGTGTCTAGTTGTGTTTAGTGTGTCAGTGCTTTTGTGTCTAGGTTGTGTTTGTGATTCTGTGTTTTGGCCTGGCCCTGCCAGGTGTTGATCGTTATTAATTAGTGTTAGTATTTAGGTGTCTGTTTGTTCCTCACTTCCTGTGACGACATTCCTCCAGTATCCTGTGTGTTCCCCGTGTCGTGCCTGCCTTCCCCGTTGATGTCTAGTGAGTCCTGTATACTTCTGTCGTTTTCTTGTTTTCCGTCATTGTGTTATTAGTAGTGTTGTTTTGTATTTACGTTTGGATAAGAAGTAAACACCCTTCTTCAAGCATCGCTCCTCGTTTCTGCCTACGTTCATTCTCCCTTGTCTGCTAACTGTGCTCTCATCTTCAATTAGTACCCAAGCGTTACAGGAGGCTATCACATGCTTCCTCCGACACATGTGTAGCCAATCAACCGCTTCTTTTCACCTGGCAGCGCGGACTCTCACTGAGCGGGTGTAACGTGTGGAAGGATCACACTACCCCCCTTAGATCCTTTCCTCGCTGAGCAGGCGCCCCAACCGAACTGTAGGAGTCGCTGTTTACAACGACCAGGACCCACCCACCAGCTTTCCCCCCCCTAACACTGCCAATTGTGTTAGTATGAACGACCAGCCAAGCTGGTAGCAATGCCGAGAGCTGGGCTCGAACCCAGCATCTCCTGCACTAGTGGCGAGCGCCACTTTCAACGTTTTTCATCTCGTTGCATTTATTAACAGAAGGTATGTTGATATAAATTGACCCAAAATGGTAGAACTGCTGTTCCCTTTGATGTCTAGCCGCCTGGATATCAACAGAATCAAGCCATTTCTGACATGCAATCTGCTTCCTCTGAAATATTGCATAATATACACAGGTTAACCTTACTGGTCCATCTGTCACATCTAGCTGCTCTGTCAGCAGAGAAACTCTAAACCATAGCCCTATTACTTTTACCCTAAGTTTTGTACCTCATTTAATTTCTGCATTGTACAGTATATATTGTATATGTATATTGACTTAACATTCCTTTACTTACTTTTGACTTACTTCTTAATTACTTTTTTTTTACTGTATGAAGCACACTCTTAGGGGCTCATACAGAAACAAGCATTTCATCATAAAGTATTCTGTTGTGTATTTGATTCCCCCGACGTCTCCTCATACTGGCTGATAAAACCTCACCATTCCCCGTTAGTGCAATCCGCAGCATAAGTATTCTCCACCTTCGTAAGAATCCGACACCTTGACAGCATGATACCTTTCTTGGAAGAGCGTTGTTTATTATATAAACAGAACCTCATAATCAGATGTTATCAAATTGTATTGTCCTTGCTATCGTCCTTCTGCTATTCAGTCCAATAGTGGTCAGGCCTGGTCGTTAGCCAAAACCCTCCTTGTGTTAGCCGAAGCAAATGATGATGTGGCCTCCTTCCCCCCCCCCTCTCTGTGATGAGAGGAGGGAGTCTCTTCTCTGTGATCTCAGTCCTAGTCAGATTGTAGTCTGCCCTTAGTCTCAGTCTGCCTTACACCCGGAAACACAGGTTAGATTTATAGGACCTTCGCCATAGCAACGACGGCCCCGCCCCTCTCCTGGTTGTCATGCGACGCGCTGTCATGACAACTGCTAATAACCTTTCACACATTTCAAAACGCAGTTTCTCATGATGTCAAACCTCTCCCCCTCGCTCCTGTGTCTCCTGCCGCTGTATCAGCTTGTTGTGTTCTTGATCGGAATGTAAACATTCTGCTGGCTAACACTGACTGCCAGCCACTAGACCGCTATTCTTCCACCGCTCAAACCGTCAGCATGCACATTTCGACCTCTCTGACCCGGCCCCTTTAGATGCGGTCATCTCCCCCCAATCTATACATCACATACATTGAAAACCACCACCGATTTCTCTCAACACCCTCCTGGTTGGCTGAGGCTAAACTTCCCTGCATAAGCTAACCGCAGTAACTACAACAAAGGTTATCCTATAACGCTAGTTATGTGCATACTGGCTGAGCGCCTATTGCGCGCACGTTGAAAAACGTCCATGCACCTGCATTCGCCTGTGGCCACGCCTGCCCTGTGTTTCCTGAGGAGGAGGCTCTGAAACTCTCTGAGGAGTAGGGATGGGTATACCGCTTTGAACCGATACGGTACCGGTACCTGTGAATCGATACCGGTACCCAACGGTACTTTTTTTTGGTACTTTAGTCTCTAAAAATGTAATCTACCTACCTCAGTTGTGAAAAAAAAATCCAAACTTCAAATAACCACACTTTCGACCGTTTTCGGCTTGCTTTGTTGTTGAATCAAGTCAAATCCTAGGTAAGCGTATATATATATTTTTTTTACAGTACCGACAACGGTATATCACGTGAATCGATACTCGGTAGTACCGACGTGTTTCAGTAAGTACCTTTAAAAGTACAGAATTCGGTACCCATCCCTACTGAGGAGGCTCTCTCACTGAGGGGGAGGCTCTGAAAACTCTGAGGAGGCTCTGAAACTCTCTGAGGAGGCTCTCCCTCATAATCTCGTGGGGTCAGCTGGCATACCGGGGAGACAACCACTCCAAAAGAGGGTTGCTCCTTTAACCCAGGCCGACAGGTTCCTTAGCAAGAGCATGGCTCGACTCGTGCCTGGAGGACCGTGAACTACACAGGAGCGCTTAGAGGGGCTGACTGCCTAAAACAGTACCTCGATAGCCGACCCGCTGAGCGGGGGGGCCCGTGACGTCCGGTCCGCCCTGGTATTTCCTCCCGGAAACGCACAGGGCCCTTGGGCTGACAGATACATTGTACGAGCGAGCTCGACGGTTACCCGGCGGAACACCGGGCTGGACTGATCTGCCGGTTATCGGGGGGGGGGGGGGTACACGTTTTGATCAAAAACCACAGGAGGCGCCACCGAGACGGACTGTAAAAAACAGCTCACGGTGGTCCACCCGTTGGGCGTGAAGCCTCCCTGTGACGCTTGATCTGCCCCATCATTTCCCCCCGGAAATGCAGCAAGCCTTCGAGCTGGCAGATTTATTTTCACGAGCAGAGCTTGCCTGAAAACAACCGGGACCAGGCACTGATATCGAAGGACAGGGAACAGACCCTTACATTATGCCCATTCAATGGGCTGTAACTGTCCCGGTTCAAAAAAAGGAAAGAACGGTCTCTGCTTGCCCGGGGCTCGTAGCTGCGGCCCCAATAACAGCGCTCGTAAAACCTGAGAATGGTGTTGGGTGAATTTCGATAAGAAATGACCCCAACCCATCGTCCGTCCCCCCCCATTCGGGTAAAAGGAGGGAGACCGGTCCTCGCAAGGACCCTCGACACAGGATTTATACACAGAGCCTGGGAAGAAACCACCTGTCATTACCTCCGCTCTCTCGAGAGGGGGAAGACGCCAGTTTATCCCGCAGAGACCTCATTTGACAACGTGAGTTGGGATCTGAACTACGCAGGCCCCAATTCACGGACATACCCCTCTGGCCAATTAAAAACTTGAACCCTGTGACGTCGCTATGGCAGGGGATGGAGGGAAGGGGACCCTGTGATGTTTACAAAAAGAAAAACATACGCACCACTGCCCCAATTCACAAGATAGACTACTTGTCATGAACTCATATAACTAGGGTTATAGGATAACCCTCGTTATATTCCGTTTCTGGGTACACGTTTACTAAAATATTTGAGTGACATCACTGCACGTTTGTTTCAACCAAAGAATTACCTGGGTATCAGCCTCTGTCATGAGAAATGACATGTCGGGCCGCTTACGCTTCCCCGCAGGAATAGTAATGGGGCCCGACGCCAGAGGGGGAACAGAGCCCCTATTTTTGCATCGCATACGAGGGGGTGAACAGAGAGCTTTGCTAGACACAGTGAGATGATGGCATCGGTCTACTCCCCGGGGGGAGCCGCGCACTTCAAATTCGCCTGAAACTACGGCCGCCCGGGTCTGTCAGAACCGTGAGGACCCATGTCTCTGTTTCATTATGCGCTCCAAGCGCCAGGGTGTCTCGGGCAGGGGTCGCAAGGCCATTGGTCGGGGCTCTCGCAGCAGCCGCTGACCAGACAATACTCCCACCTCTGGCTGTGAGGTGTGGGGCGGCGTGGGGGCTTGCTATAGGCCGCCGGCGCCTCCGTTGACAAACCAAAAAGTCCATCCTCTTGGAGAGGCGGGCCCTGAGGAGGGGAATTCTCCTCTCCTCCTCCAGGGGAGACTGCTCCAACCACAGACGTCTGTGCATCAATGTTGAAAGCGTCATCCCTTTCCCTGAGGCTATAGCTTGCAGCTGTGTTAGATGCTGCATAACCTCGAAACCCTGCGCGAGGGTCTTGGCGTCGTCCGGCCCCAAGACCCCACCGCCTGACACAATTTTTGACCGAAAAACAGCTAACTGAGCAATGTTAGTTGTTGCTGCCAGTTTTGTTCTGTACTGCGGCGGTATAGGCCTCGTCGGCCCACTCAGCCATCTGCCGGGCCGACTCGCCCTTCGGCGTCGGCTTCCGGTCGGGGTGCCACTCTACCATATCTGGGCAAAGGACTGAGGCAAGAGGCTTATCTAAGCGCGGCACGCCGGTCCTAAGCCCCCCCACCAGGCCGTCTACCTGTGTAAAAGGTAGATAAGCCTCGGTTAGGCCCTTAACACTAGACACCATCCGTCCTTCAGCTATATAAGGGAGTGGAACCCCATTAGCTGCGGCCGAACGCCATGATACTGGGAAAAACACGTAATAACATTGCTTGTTGTCTGCGTTCACCCGAGTACAAACCCCACTGCGCTGTGCACATGCCGCCCGGTTGCCTCACCTGAACACGGCTCGGTTCGACTACCGCGTGTCGCGTGACGTTCTCCAGTCCTCTGCCACGCTGGTGATGGGAATCTGAAGAAAGTCCAGCATCGGGCAGACTTTGTGCACACCGAGATATTTGTACACCTCAACCATGTCCACATCAACTCCCCTGATGGAAACGGGGGTCACAGCCAGGTGCACTCCTCCTCCTCCCCAGCTCCACAACCAGTTCCTTGGTCTTCGCCACATTTAGCTGCAGGTGGTTTTTATCGCACCATGTGACGAAGTCCACTACCAGTTCCCGGTATTCCCTCTCGTCACCGTCCTTTATACATCCCACTATCGCAGAGTCATCAGAAAAATTCTGAAGGTGGCAGGACTCTAACCGATAGTGGAAGTCGTTGGTGTAGACAGTGAAGAGGAAGGGAGAGAGGACTGTCCCCTGCGGGGCCCCGGTGTTGCTGACCAGTCTGTCTGACACACAGCTCCGTAGGCTGTGTAAACAACTAACATATTCCAGTTGACTGTATCTTTTTTGAATGAGTCATTATGACGAAATCAATACATCCATTCATAAAGATTATTGTCCGCCATCTTGGTTTCATTCAGAAAAAGGATGAACGGCGGAGTCATTCGAAAAAAAAGGGAAAAAAAGTAATTCGGTTGTGGGCGAGTTCTGGGGTCACGTGGAGTGTGTTATACGAAATAACAACGGCTAACTTGAATCAAGAAATGTGCATGCCATTGTATAATAGGTATTTCACACCGGCAGGGCTCCGTGCTGGTGCCGGTTCCCGAACCTAATCTTGAACCAGCCGGCGCGTTCACACCGGAAATAATAAAAAGTCGGTGCTCAGCTGGAACCAAATCTTTTATATGGATGAAAGACTACATTTTACTGAAAACCTTGCCCTATTATTATTATTATTATTATTATTATTATTATTATTATTATTATTATTATTATTATTATTATTATTATTATTATTATTATTATTATTATTATTATTATTATTATTATTATTATTATTATTATTATTATTATTTTATTATTATTATTATTATTATTATTATTATTATTATTATTATTATTATTATTATTATTATTATTATTATTATTATTATTATTATTTATATTTGTATTCTCACATTTATATATTCAGATCTATTTTATTGCCTATATTTATGTCTTTCTACTATTATCCTGCCAGTGCCCATACATGCAGACTCTCTGCAGAGTGAATTCGTGGTGGTTTCCCTAGTGGTCAATGTGGCTCAACGGTTGCAGAGAAATACCCTGCGTGAAGAAATTACCGCGTCTCGTTCCTTCTAGGCATACGTCTGGTACCGTGAGAAGGCTGACCAAGCTGTCGCACCAGACCATTGAGGCTATAGCTGCGAAAACTAGCGGTGTGTTGACTCCCCGGTGTTCACAATGTGTTCTGGACACGCTCCAGAACTTAATTAGTTCATGGAAAAACTACATCTTGTCACTTTAATTTCCCACTGTGCTTGGAGGTCAGGTCATTTAATTTAATTTATATATTTATTCATTAAATTGGAAGTGAATCAACCCTAATCCCGTTTTACAACATGTGTAACCCGTGGTGTTTTTGGTACTCACCCAGTGTTCTGTTGGGTCTCGTGGACCCACAACATTATTGTGATTTTAAAACAATAAAGTCATAACAATTAATATAAAAATACTTAACACCTGTTAACGTTATCTCAATTACAAGCAATCTAGAGTAGACAGCATATATTGTTCACATTTTCCATTTACCTCTGCTAGATCACATCTATCAATACAAGTGCTATTAATCTTTTGTGATTAAATGTGATGTCTGTAAGAAAGGTTCCATTATAATCAAGGCATGAATGGAATAAGTCATGATTATCTTGAAAAATATGAATGAAACAAGGTGGAGGCAGACAGTGAAGGTACACAGCAAACCTTTTTGTTTAATTTCTATAATATGTACTATGTAATATGTTTGTTTCTGAAGTGTGTGTGTGTGTGTGTGTGTGTGTGTGTGTGTGTGTGTGTGTGTGTGTGTGTGAGATATATAGAGAGAGGGGGGGTGAGAGAGATGAGGAAGGGGCAAGAGAGAAAGAGAGCTGGGAGAGTGTGTGAGAGAGAGAGAGGGGGGGGTGATTACTCAGCCCTTGTATGGGTGAATGTAACAAGTTCCTAATGTTTTCTTTCCCCTATTATTTCATGCACACTTTATTCATTGTTTTAAATTATTATTTTCTTTTAAGTTATTTTGTGCATCACTCTGTTTTGAATTTGATGCAAATTTGCAATGCATGAGGGTAGGGTCATCATTTTGTGTTAAATGGCTGCATAAAGCAAGCATTTGTTGACTCGCATGTATTAAAACTTGGAACTTGAAAAAGATCTGTTTAAGGTAGAAAAAAAAAGAGAAAAAAAGTGTGATTCAGACTGTCCAGGTCTGCTCCCACCACAGAGCTTGCTTTTTTGACCAGTTTGTTTATTTTGTGTGTGTTGGTGTTGCCCCCCCAGCATACCACAGTGAAGAAGAGGGCACCAGCAACCACAGACTGGTAGAACATCTGCAGCAGTTTGCTGCAGACATTAAAAGACCTGAGCCTTCTCAGGAAGAACAGTCTGCTCTGTCCCTTCCTGTAGGGCCTCGATGTTGTTCATCCAGTCCAGTTTACTATCACTTGACCCAGGGTTGTTCCCAGCCTAGTGCGACTCAAGGTTCTTTGGTAGACTATTGCATTGGTCCATTCATTGAAGATGAACGCAATGCGACATCCTTTACTAGGCTCACCCACAAACAGTGCAGGTGCTGAACTGCTGATCCGAATGTATAGGTAAAAACCATATTATGCGTTTTCATCAATAAATAAATGGCAAAAAAAAATCTCTCGCGCGCTAGCGCGCGCTAGCATTATTTGGGGGCCCACTAATACATTCTTTCATGGGGCCCAGTCTAGAATCTACAGCTACACCCCTGATTCATTGTATCATTTCTCTTTTAGTAAACATTGGAAAAGGGTCCCACAGACTACCGAACACCACACAAAGTATAATGGAAAATAAAGCAGTGTGGAAAATGTCACTGAGGTTCTAGTGTGTAAGCAGTCCACATATCTCTCTCTCTCTCTCTCTCTCTCTCTCTCTCTCTCTCTCTCTCTCTCTCTCTCTCTCTCTCTCTCTCTCTCTCTCTCTCTCTCTCTCTCTCTCTCTCTCACAATTCAATTCAATTCAAAAGGCTTTATTGGCATGAAATTTCAGAATTGTTGCCAAAGCACAATTATGACATAAACAACAAACAACATAACAATATAAGATCAAAGAAATGAAAGTAAATAAAGGAGATGGTGCGGTGAGTAAAACATGGTACATGTATACAGTATATGTGTCCTACTGGTTGTCCCTTTTCTTGTGACATGAATTGACCTATTTTGCAGCTAAAACTGCACATTCTTTCTGTTCCCCGAGGAGGAATGGCAATTTCTGCACTTCTGTCATACTTTGGAATTCTGGGAAAATTATAAAAAAAATTGAAAGAACTCCTCCCAAATATTTCTACTAGGTTTTTTCTACTACTGCTTCCTCCTGAACTATATAATTAGGGACACATTGCAGGGTTTCCGGGTTAGTGCTCACAGTAAGGTCAGGGTTGACTTGGTGGTTAAGGTAAGGGTTTCCGGGTTAGTGCTCACAGTAAGGTCAGGGTTGACTTGGTGGTTAAAGTCAGGGTTGGGTTAGGGTCAGGCAGGGCCGCCTCAGGGGGTGTGCGAGCAGTGCGGTCGCACAGGGCCTCGCGGGAACAGGGGCCTCGCAAAATAAAAAATAAAAAAAAATATTTTTATTTATTATTTTTATTATTATTTTTTTTTTTTTTTTTTTGCGAGGCCCCCTTCCCGCGAGGCCCTTTTTCATCACATACCTAAAATCTAGTTTTGCTTATATGCTTATATATTTCACATTAGACACGTTTGTAGAATGTGTCTGACTTGTTCCTGGGTCTGCACCTGGGTCACTATTGGAGCTCTGGTGCTCTGCAGCAGGCATTGGTTTCAACGAAGGGAGTGGTTACTTACATCATAGTACGCCGCCGGAAACTTAAACGAAGAAGAAGAAGAAGAAGAAGAAGTCAGCTGCGTTTGAATATTTCGCGCGTGCAGCTTTTGACTATTATGCTTAGTTATGCCAGCCAAGGTCGGTCATTATCAGTCGGTCAGTCACCAAGGAACGTTGACGAAAGGCGGGACAAATGGCCGGAGCCTTGTCATGATGCAGTCGGGATATAGGCCATGGCCCATGATGATGTCGGCTAGTAGCTAGCTTAGCTAAAGGCTATCTAGCGTTAGCTAACCTGCAGCCAAGGATGAAGAGGATGGTCGTTTGGCAGATGAACTTCGTCAACTCCACGCGGTTGTCTCCATCCTCTTGGACGTTTGGTGAGTTTTTAACCTATTCTATTAACTCTATTCTATTCCCGCCGTGGACATCGCTCTCTCTCTCTCTCTCTCTCTCTCTCTCTCACTCTCTGGAGCTAAACTGGCCAACTAGCTAATAGTACTACTAGTAGCTAACGGTGTGTGCCTGGTGTCAGCACCTGGCTGTATGTAGCCGCATAGCTTGCTTCTGCGTTAGCTAATGGTTAGCGATAGCCTGGTTGAGCTAACTGTTAGCCAGTTAGCTGTTTAGCTTCGACGTTAACTGCCGGCTGCGCTCGGCTGGGAACGTTCGTTTGATGCTATCAGTTAGCCTTGAGTTAGCTGTTAGCTTGTGCTACGACCATTGACATTAGCCGTGAGAATAGCAGGGGGTTCTGGCACTCTGACTACGACATCATCTTTGACAGAAGATGTAGTCGGGCCTGCACCATGACAAGGCTCTGGCAGCAGCTTCGCGTTAAATCTCGCACAGGGCCTCGCATTTCTCCCAGGCGGCCCTGGGGTCAGGCATGTATTGGGTAAGGTTAATGTTAGTTAGTGAGTGCGGGGCTAGGAATGTAAGTCTCTGTCTCTGTGTGTGTGTGTGTGTGTGTGTGTGTGTGTGTGTGTGTGTGTGTGTGTGTGTGTGTGTGTGTGTGTGTGTGTGTGTGTGTGTGTGTGTGTGTGCGTGCGCACATGTACCTGCCTACAAGCATGTAAAAACGTCGCAAACAGCAAGACTTTCAACCCCAAGCATGCAAAACGTGCTGCCATTATCAACTGTGATTTTATATCTCTGCACTTTATGTGCTCATTTTGTCTTTTTTCTGTTGTGAAGCACTTTGAGCTGCAATTCCTGTATGAAAGGTGCTATAGAAATAAAGTTGATTATTATTAATCATGTTACTGCATACTCCTTCACCAGGTTATGGACACGCTTTCCAAACTCTCCCAGACAACACCTGCACAGCAAGCAGGATTCAAGTAAGTCACATATATGGTGGAGGGTCGGCTTCCTCATTTAGGGACCATGTGTACTTCCTGCTGCAGTGTTCGCTAATACAATAACTAACAGGAAATAAAACTTGAAATAAAAGTCATAAAAGTCGTTGCCTAGCAACGCAATTCCACTGACAAAAGGTCTCCCTGAAAGACTGAAAATATATGTTTCCTACATTACCACTTTATCCAATCAGGAGAGAGAACTGCACACTGCAAAAATGGTCTGAAAAACAAGAAATAAAAACGAGTTTTAAGCAAATAATGTGCTTGAAACTAATAAAATAATTGGCCAGTGCAGTAAGCAAATTTGGCTTGGTAAGACTTCTTGAAAATCTGATTGGATAAATTGGACCGAGATACCAGAAGATTTATTTCCTGTTTACAGCAGAGTGGAGGGACTGGGAGACCCATGTTACTGACCAAACACTCTATATCAGTGATGGCTGTTGGAATGTAGAGCTACTTACCACTAATCTTAACAGAAAAATACAGCACTGTTAAGTTTACCAAACCCTTTTTCTTCTATTAACCTCTCAGGTGTCCAATCTCATAGCCTATACGAGGTTAGCATGTTGAGAACTGAGCCCCCTAACGATGATGTCATGATGGCTAATCAACATTGAAAGCTACAAACTAGAAAATAAACATTGGACCTTTTTTATTTCTCTCCCCAGGCCATTTCCAACAGAGGAGAGCCTGCAGGATGAGGACATTTACAACAACCTGGAAGACCTGATTGAGTATGTATGAGTTGTCCTCCCCGCGCTCCACACGGCCCGTGTTGATAAGAGTGTGATTACGTTCCGCTCGGCCGTGGTCACACAACCACTCTCTTCTCACGTCCGTGCTTCCCGGGCGGGGGAGGGGGGGGCGGGGGGGGGAGGGGCCCCCACGCGTTTTGGTAAAAGCCTGGCTCGTCTTTTTCTTTCGCCGGCAATCGGAAATCGATGAGTAATTCGGCATCTTTCTGTTGAGCGTTTTGCACCGCCTGCGTCTACGTCAGTGGTCTGGACACACGCTGGCAGCAGTATGATTGACGGATAATGAGTGATGAAGGACGAAAGACAAAAAGGCGATTGAATGTAGTCGCCACAGCGTCCCAGTGGGCTAGAACATAACAAGCTAGCATGTTGCTGTTACTGTGGCTAATTTGAATATACAATAGATGGGTAAATGGTGCATTTATGTAGATGTAGTGCTTTTATCCAAAGCGCTTTACAATTTTTGTTCCTCACATTCACCCATTCACTCACCGATGGCGGAGGCGACCACGCAAGGTGCCAAACTGCACATCGGTAGCAATTAGGGGTTAAGTGTCTTGCTCAAGGACACATCGCCACGCTGCCCAGGAGGAGTGGGAATCAAACCGGGAACCTTCTGACCACCAGACGACCGCTCTACCTCCGGAGCCACTGTCGCCCCGGTAGCGCTCCGGACTCATGATCGGAGGATCACCGGTTCGAGGCTCGGTCAAGGCCGTTGTCGGAAATTGGTGTTGTTGTCCAGCAGGGAGCACTCTGTCCTCTGGACTTGGCAGTAACAATGCCCCCGTTTACGGTGATAAATGTGGTCGTTAAAGAACCCAGGGCACCTGTCGCAAATAGTAGGGGGTTCCCCGACATTCCTGGCCAAATTCCCAATCAGGTCTTTGACATCAAGGCCACCTAATCACCCCCCCCCCCCCCCCCTTAATTGGCTGACATCAATCCCTGTCTCCTGAGCCTTTCAGCCATTGTGCAGTGTGATGTGTGCCTGTTGAGCCTGTGTAGCCCAAGGTTGGGTGCTACCAGTGGTGAAGGAGGCAATGCAGTGAAGAGTGTGTCTACAAAAGCGCTACATAAATACAAAGATCATTCATTCATCCATCATAGTATCTGGTATTAATCTTAATGACTCTACTTAGAGGATACATCTTTTTTCTTTAAGATGGTGACGTAGAGGTCACCTCCTTCCTCGTGTATTTCATAGTAGCTCCAGTTAAGTGTGAGTTGAGACGTCACACAAAACACATCTTGCTCATTGCAGGTTTTCACTCAAGCTAGTACCTGTAGCCAATTGTTTTCATTTATCATACTCTAATCCTAACTAACCTTACTGTCATGCACTTGTCCTAATATATTAACCTACACTGTAGCACTCAACACTTTGATGAACATTGTTACTCAGCTGATAGAGTTGTACCCTTCCTGCTGTCTTGTTGTACAAAACGTGTAAGTCGCTTTGGATAAAAGTGTCAGCTACATGACAAAATGTAAATGTAAAATGTATAATCATACAGAAAAAGTTATTGATAAGGGATTTTCAAATCAAGTGTTTGTGTGTGTGTGCACGCTTCTGTGTGTCTGTGTGCATGTGTCTGTAATGTATATTTATGTGTATCTATTTGTGTGTGTGTGTTAGTGAGAGTGTGCACGGGGACGAGGAGGAACAGTATGCGACTGTCTATGGGCTGGAAGATGATTATGACGGAGAGATCTATGAAGACCTCATGAGGACCGAACAGCCTCCCCCTCAGGTACCATGAGGAGTCACCTACCTGACCACACACACACACACACACACACACGCACGCACGCATGCACACGCTCATGCATAAGCACACGCACACACATGCACACACAGACACACACACACACGCATGCACGCATGCACACGCTCATGCATAAGCACACGCACACACATGCACACACATACACACACACACACGCACACACATACACACATGCACACGCACACACCCACACACAGACATGCACACAGACACACAGACACACACACACGCGCACACACACACACACACACATGCACACGCTCATGCACAAGCACACACATATGCACACGCACACAATTTGTCAACATACCTGACCACATGCACGCACGCACACACACACACACACACACACACACACACACACACACACACACACACACACACACACACACACACACACACACACACACACACACACATTTACCATTTACCAATTTACACACACACACACACACACACACACACACACACACACACACATACACACACACACACACACACACACACACACACACACACACACACACACACACACACACAAACACACACACACACGTACATACACAGACACGCACACACACCATCGTACCATCACGTACCATCATATGCACATATGCAGATCATGTGTACAAACACGCACACGTAACAGTGACGTTTTTAAAGACTTTCCTGTCAGACTGCTGTGAATCCACAATTACCATTGTGTCTCTGCAGAAGCAGGCAGCTGAGCTGGATGTGCGGAGCTACTGCCTTACAGAGATCAAGCAGACAGAAGAGAAGTACACAGAGACCCTGGAGTCCATAGAGAAGGTACGTATATATCCCTCTGAAGACACGTATCATATCCCTCTGAAGACACGTAGCATATACCTCTGAAGACACGTATCATATCCCTCTGAAGACACGTATCATATCCTCTGAGGTCCATAGAGAAGTTATGTATCATATCCCTCTGAAGACATGTATCCCTCTGAGGTCCATAGAGAAGGTCTGTATTGTATCCCTCTTCTCTGTACTAGGAGCAGTATGACTTCACCACCACACCTATATCAGGGATTGATTGACCACATTGGTACTGTATACCTGTATATATTGGAATGCTGCTGTTCTGGGATATTTCATGACAAAGACAGTGACAGGTCCAATGATATGTGTTGTGGTTTCCCAGGTCAGTTATCTCTAATAGACTGAGTATGTTATAGATGTCATTGAAATATTTTTATATTTTTATATTTGGAGTCGTTCAACAGTTCTCTCCCCTCCCACAGTATTTCTTGAATCCTTTGAAGAAGTTCTTCTCCGTGGAGGAGATCGAGAGTGTTTTCCTTAACATTCCGGTGAGTTCCACCAGCCTTCTCTTTTCTTGTTGATGTTCTTACTTGGTTTCTATAGCAGTGTAATCGACTGTTTCTCTCTTTGATGTAGGACCTCGTTAAAGTTCACAAGAGCCTCATGGTCGATGTGCAGGAGTCCATCCTCAATAAGAATGCCTTAAACCTCTATCAGATCTTCATCACCTACAAGGAAAGGTATCCAACGCATTTCTTGTGGAAGTGTTCCTGCTGTCTGACAAAAAACGGCTAGATCCACAAAGAATGGATTGCACGGTGCAAGTTGCACCCTTACTTACAATTCATTATGAATTGAAAATGGGGGACCCTGATGTAAACAAGACGAAAGTCTTTCTCTGGTCTGCATCCCCTTAACAATTGTGTGTATTGAGCCGTGCTGTATTGTACCCATTCTGCAATCTGTTAATACAATTTTAATTCAATCAATCACAGCGCAGATTGCTGTGTGAAGAGAGGACTGGACAGTGCAACACTATCTCAGTTTATTTTGCAGTGATATAGGCTATGATGCCATAAGCCATATTTTCACAGGACTATCACCTGGGGACCTTTAGTAATTTGTAATAATTGCAGAGGATGTCTTAATCCTGTGCGAATCTGACATGTCTGTATTTTGTAATGTGAAAATCCTTGTGCAAATTAACTACCAGGCTTTCATTAAATATTAATAAACCGAATTATATGATTTTCAGAAATAAAAACAAAAAATATTCAAAACAGGACTCATCATATGGCATTATTAGAAGGATTTCTTCTCTTGTGAATCGCTCCTGTCTTTTGACACTTTATTATAGTTTGATATACCCATATTTATCGTATTGTAATATTATTTGGGCTAGTACTTTTCCTACTTCTCTTCATAAACTTTTTATATTGCAAAATAAATTCATAAGGCTTGCCACTATACTTCTAATCACCTTGAACCATCTGCTCCTCTTTTTAAGTAACTTAAAATACTATCAATCTTTGATATTAATGTATACCAGTATTTTTATATTTAACTGCACTTTTAATTTAGATTTATTTCCTATTGTTTTCCATAATATTTTCATACCAAACTCCAGTATTCATTCATATCCAACAAGGCAATCAAATAATATTCATCGTAATTTCTTCCGCACAACATTAGGTGAGTTCAGTATAAGATTTAGAGGTCCTACAATTTGGAATTCAAAACCCTCCATAATAAAGATTTGCTCATCTATTTCATCACTCAAATCCAAGCTTAAATATACATTGTTAAATGAATAGCTTCAATCTCACAAAACCATTAATGTCACTTTGTTTTACAGTTTCATGTTAACCCATTTTCTGCCACCACTTTGATCATCCTAAACCAGCGCTATTTGTCTATGGAGATGTTCACCTTCTTTGCAGGGCTATAACTTTTTAAATTGTATTGCTAAATTGACATTACTATGGCCCATTCAACATCAATTATCTATCGTTCAGGATGTAGGAACGTTTTATTTTTTCATTCACACATTCATACTAAAATACCGTCTAGAGTATAAATATGTTTTTATCGTTTTCTGCAGTATTTCATAGAACGTGAGCTATAGGCATAAATGCATATATTAGATTATCAAATGCAGTTTGATACCGATCTATGCTATATTAAAAATGTCAACTGTACATGGTCCTAAACGTCATGACTGATCATCTGCGGGTGAACGGAGGGGGGGGGGGGGGGGGGGGGGGGTCGTTTATAATTCAATGACCGACGTTAAATGATTTATGTAGTATGGGTGATATATTGATCAGAGCAGTTTGTATCGAAAATGATAAAGAAAAACGCTGAAACTCACGTCAGTCTCCTCGTAGCGTTGGGCGATGAGAGTGGAGCAAACAGATCCCAATTATGTGATGTTGATCGATGCGATCCATTTCCGGTTTGTATATTACTAATACACGTCCAAATCATGTTGATTATTGAGTTATGGCAAAGATCCATATCCACGGTGTCTGTATTGAGCCCCGGGACGATAAACGAGTGGCCGGACGAAATTAGGGGACGGACCGAGCTCCAACGGGCACTTCCGGTTTGGCAACTCGCCGATCGGCCACCAGGTGGCGGTATTGAAGCGTTGCAGAGTTGTGATGGCTCAGACAGCATCAGCCAAGACTCCGTGGGTGAAATATGAATACCATGACAAAAATATGAAATATTGATCTCAAACACGCCTTACGGCGTGATTGGCAGACAACGCATGGCGGAGAAACTCGCCTTAACGCGTGATTGGCGGAGAATGGGTTAATTTGTTTAGACTAATTATTAATGTTGTTGTTTTTGTTATTATTATTATTATTATTATTACTTTGATTATTATTATTATTATTATTATTATTATTATTATTATTATTATTATTATTATTATTATTATTATTATTATTATTATTATTATTATTATTATTATTATTATTATTATTATTATTATTATTATTATTATTATTATTATTATCTTATTATTATCTTAATATTATGAAAATAGTTTTATGAACTTATTTAACTTTACTTTTGTTTTTGTGTTTTTTTCTTTCTTTCGGTGATTTAATGAGTTGAGGCCCCGTATAGGCCCATCTGGGTCTCTTGCCTCTACTCAGCACCTTTACACTTTCTGTCATGGTCAATGTTTAGATTTTTTACTGTTTTGCTGAAATGGTGCGAAATAAAGAAATTAAAAAAAATACCATATTTCGGCAAACACAGAGGTCATCTGATAATATTAGTCCCATGTGAATCGGCATCTCAT
Source organism: Notolepis coatsorum (assembly GCF_963971535.1). NCBI lineage: Eukaryota > Metazoa > Chordata > Actinopteri > Aulopiformes > Paralepididae > Notolepis > Notolepis coatsorum. Next base: position 31,806,759 of record NC_140177.1, on the reverse strand, counting down.
TAATTTGGGGTCGTAATCAGATTTTTTGATTGTAGTCAAATCAATACAGGAAGGATTTAAATGTCAGTGCAAACGCCAAATCAATCTGCTTCACCACAGCGTGGATATCGATAGGCCTACAGTTGCTTCTTGAAAAATGTATTTCCATCCCAAGTAGGTGCACATACTGTAACTGTTATAGTTCATTATAATAGTTGAAAACGTATTGAAGTGCTCGGCGTGATTCTATTTGTGCATCAGGCGGTGCCTTTGCTGTTGTTGTGAATTAGTTTGAGGTGCCTTTTGAAACAATAACGTTTGACACACCAGTAAAACATATCCCATGCGAATGCACATCCAAGATAAGATAAGATAAGAAACAATAAGAAATAATAAGATAAGATATTCTTTTATTGATCCCCTTGGGGAAATTCGAGTGTCATAGCAGCATGGGAGAGGGGGGAGCGGAGGTACAGGTATGGGCAGGGTAATAGTAGAAATACATAAATATAGGCAATCAAATTTGAATCTGAATATAAAAATACGAGAAAAATAATAATACTATGAGTGATCTGGAAATCACGGAGGTCATGGGCGTCATTTTCTATTACCATGGGTCCCCACATAATACTAGCACCAATGAGAATAGCGCTTTAGAGATAAGTCTGTATTTCCTCCATGTCATCATTGTGTGTGGCCTCATATCTGTTTCCTTATCAACTGTAGACTGCTGATCTATGGGATATACTGCAGCCAGGTGGAGATAGCCATAGCTGTTCTAGACCTCATCTGTAAGAAGAAAGAGGACGTCCGACTGAAGCTGGAGGTTAGACACCTGACCTTAATCACCAATCATCTCAATGAGGAACCTGACACAATGCACTGTACAACAACACAGTGTCCTCTAGTGTCTGTTCTGTGTACTACAGCGCTGTGCCACATGCTGATTTACTGTATATATTAGATCAGATTAGATTCAAATGTATTGTCACTATACAGCACAAGTACAGTCAAATGAAAATAAGTTTGGCATCCAACCAGAATGCAAATGTAGCAGTAACGTGCAATAGTAATATTATACAATGTACAGGTGATTAAACTGGGTATAAAATATATAAATTAGTACTACTGAGTAATAGTGCTGTTGTAGTATTAATATTTACAGTGATACAGGTATAAAGACAGTATGGTAGTAGTCATACTGGCCAGCAGCGTAACTAGTAAGAATAGTGAAGGGATATGTATTATAGATATAGTATCTACAGATATGTAAAAAGGATTATATTATATTATATATTATAAATATATATATACGGTATACAGCATTATTGTACATGCTCTCATACAGAGTTTTATGCAGATGTATAAGTAGGTAGATAGAATAATTACATGAAGGTATATTCAGACAGATATCGATATATATGCAGTAAAATATAATATGTAAATGTATACGGTATATACAACACTATTGTGTACATGCTATCATACAGAGTTATATGGTGTTTTGTTTTTTGTCACAGGAATGCTCCAAGAGGGCAAACAATGGGAGGTTTACCCTGAGAGACCTGCTGGTCGTCCCGATGCAGAGAGTCCTCAAATACCACCTCCTGCTTCAGGTAGCGTGGACCCAATCACATTCAAAATACCATCTCCTTCTTTTTTTTTTTTTTTACTTTGGCCATTTCACTGGCTCTTTTTTGCGTTTTATCGCATTTATTCTGGTCAAGGATGACCGACAGAAACAGGCTGAAGGGGTTCAGATGGGGGGGAAGACACTCTGGGAAAGGCACGGCTGCAGTCCGGGATTCGAACTCGCTAAACCCCAGATCCGTGACGAGCACGGTTGTCCCCGGCGCCGAAATAGCGCTCGAGGTACGTGGTGAGCTACTGGAGCTCCCTACCATCTCCTTCTTCAGGTAGCGTGGACCCAATCACATTCAAAATAGGGCTGCACGAATTTGGGAAATAATCGAATTGCGATTTTTCTGACAGATATTGTGATTGCGATAAAATTTGCGATTATAATAATAAATTTTTTTAAGCAGCCCCACAGAGGTTTATTGTAAAATGCGGCTTGCATCTGGCCTACACGTGGGTCTGTTCGGGACACCGAGCCTGAACATTTTTCTTTTTACCTGGGAATCGACACCGGTACCCAACGCAACGGTACCTTTTTTTCTGTACTTTACTCTCCCTCTCTGAAGTCTAAACTTCACAACACACAATCTAAAACCCCTTACCTCCCTCTCCCAAACCGTTCCTACAACAATAACAACAACTTGCAAAGGAGATCCTGTATCTCAATGGGACTTCCTGGTTAAATAAATTGTATTTAAAAAAAAAGTTACAATTTTTTTTATAATAATAATATTTGCGATTAAATTTTTTTTGCGGTTTGCTAATTGCATTATTTAAAATCGCGATTTCGATTTAAAATCGATTAATCGTTCAGCCCTAATTCAAAATACCATCTCCTGCTTCAGGTAGTGTGGACCCAATTACATAAAAAATACCAAGTCACACCTCAAGTTCACCTTTATATCTCACAAAATCACGCTGACGTAAAAAACATCTCTTTCAATCACATTCACCACATGAAAAGGACAATTTATATATATGCTGTTATGTGACACCTCAAGGGTGTAAAAGGTTTAATGCTATTCTCCGATTCACCATCATCGAATAGAAAAAGACAACATTTGGTAAATGGACTGCACTTATATAGTGCTTTTCTCTAAAACGCTTTACAACTTATGCCTCACATTCACCCATTCACTCACACATAGACGGCGGAAGCGACCATGCAAGGTGCCAACCTGCTCATCGGGAGCAGTTAGGGGTTGAGTGCAGGGCTTGACATTAACTTTTTGGCTCACCAGCCACATGTCACTAGCCACTCAGCATTTTCACCAGCCAAAAATCACACACACACACACACACACACACACACACACACACACACACACACACACACACACACACACACACACACACACACACACACACACACACACACACACACACACACACACTATCCAAATATCCAGTTTGTTTTCATAGTGTAACGTTTGGCTACTTGAGACAGAGAGAGAGAGAGAGAGAGACTCTCATTACGCGCAACGCAAGTAAGCGTGCACTGTATTCCAAGAGAGAGAGAGAGACTCTTCACTACGACTCTAAAACGGTGACGCTGCACGGTATACCCACCAAAGTGGCTGGTAAGAGTGACGGAGTTACACGCCACTGCCGAATTCTACCTGCATTTGGCGGGTGGCGGGTGTTAATGTCAAGCCCTGGTTGAGTGTCTTGCTCAAGGACACGTCGACGCGCTGCCGGGAGGAGCCGGAATCGAACCCGGAACCTTCAGATTACCAGAGGACCGCTCTACCTCCTGAGCTAATAGCGGATTGGAGAAGTTCTCGTTTGAATATTTGCCAAGCCAATATGTGCAAATGAAACGAGCAACACAAGAGTGAGTTAGTGTTGGATTTTAACACACAACAATTTACAGAGAATGGTACAAAAACTAAAAAAGACTGGTTCTTGTGAGAGATCAGAGGAGAACAGACTGGTTCTTGTTATTGAGAGAGATCAGAGGAGAACAGACTGGTTCTTGTTAATGAGAGAGATCAGAGGAGAACAGACTGGTTCTTGTTATTGAGAGAGATCAGAGGAGAACAGACTGGTTCTTGTTAATGAGAGAGATCAGAGGAGAACAGACTGGTTCTTGTTATTGAGAGAGATCAGAGGAGAACAGACTGGTTCTTGTTATTGAGAGAGATCAGAGGAGAACAGACTGGTTCTTGTTAATGAGAGAGATCAGAGGAGAACAGACTGGTTCTTGTTAATGAGAGAGATCAGAGGAGAACAGACTGGTTCTTGTTAATGAGAGAGATCAGAGGAGAACAGACTGGTTCTTGTTAATGAGAGATCAGAGGAGAACAGACTGGTTCTTGTTATTGAGAGAGATCAGAGGAGAACAGACTGGTTCTTGTTAATGAGAGAGATCAGAGGAGAACAGACTGGTTCTTGTTAATGAGAGATCAGAGGAGAACAGACTGGTTCTTGTTAATGAGAGATCAGAGGAGAACAGACTGGTTCTTGTTATTGAGAGAGATCAGAGGAGAACAGACAGACTGGTTCTTGTTCATGAGAGAGGTCAGAGGTCAACGGCCAGACTAGGGTTCAAGCTGACAGGAAGGCCACTCAAATAACCATGCGTTACAACAGTAGTATTTGTAGAAGACCATCTCTGAACACACAACACGTCAAACCATGGGGCAACAGTGGCTCAGGAGGTAGAGCAGTCATCTGGTAATCGGAAGGTTCCCGGTTCCCGGCAGTGTGTCGAAGTGTCCTTGAACAAGGCACTTAACCCCTAACTGCTCCCGATGAGCAGGTCGGCACCTTGCATGGTTGCCTCCACCGTCGGTGTGTGAATGTGTGAGTGAACGGGTGAATGTGAGGCATAAGTTGTAAAGCGCTTTGGATAAAGGCTGTTATATAAATGCAGCCATTTACCATTTACCTTGAAATCGACTGGCTACAGCGGACCACACCGCGCTGCACTCCCTACCTAATGAAGTGTGTGTGTGAACAAGTGAGTTCATGTATAAAAGTGGAATAATACTCTATGTATTACAAACAAGTCGGAAAGCCTCTCAGCCAATTATATTGCTCAGCCTGAACTGTTTTATAAAACTACTCTCATTGCTCTACATGCCTCAAAGGTGCCACAATATAACTCCCATCAGACCGAGCACTAGTTAATTCATTCATACATTTTCTTTTTATTCTGCTTGTTTATTTCACTCACTTTGCCTGATGTTTTATGGCTATGATCCAAACGGCCACCGGGGGGCGACATCCTCCACCATATTTCCTATGTCCATCTCCTCCCTCCGCCCCCTCCCACTCACGTCGGCTGCAGTTCCAGGGTCCATACCCGCTCTCGAGTGGTGTAGCACTGGCGTAGAGTCAGCTTCAGTCTGCTAGTTTGACTGAGGTCATTAAGACAAGTATTTGCGGGTTACTGACCTCAAATCAGCACTCCTACTAACCCTGGAAGCTCTTGTGAATATGGACCCACTGAGAGAGCGACCTCTCACACATTTGTACTTCTCATAGAAACCCGCCCCGGCACCTACTGTAGTCTCGACGAAATCAGCCCTATTTCAGGGCCTGATAACTATACCACGTCCTTTTCTGGTTAATATGAATCAGAGGTCAGTATGTACCTGGCAGGGCTGGATAAAGACTGTAAGGAGGAGGGGGGAGAGAGAGAGAGAGAGAGAGAGAGAGAGAGAGAGAGAGAGAGAGAGAGAGAGAGAGAGAGAGAGAGAGAGAGAGAGAGAGAGAGAGAGAGAGAGAGAGAGCGAGAGAGAGAGAGAGAGAGAGAGAGAGAGAGAGAGAGAGAGAGAGAGAGAGAGAGAGAGAGAGAGAGGCAGAGAGAGAGAGCTGTTTTAATTGGTTGTGGGGGTTAAGGCCTGTATGGTAATAGATTTTGACCCTGGGGGGGTTCTCAGCCACCCGACGGAGAGAGAGCGGGAAGGAGGGCAGCGAGAGGAGAGGAAAGGGGAGCGAGGTAAGGAGGGGGGAGAGGTGGGTGGAGGAGAGAGAGGAAAGGGGAGCGAGGTAAGGAGGGTGGGAGAGGTGGGTGGAGGAGAGAGAGGAAAGGGGAGCGAGGTAAAGAGGGTGGGAGAGGTGGGTGGAGGAGAGAGAGGAAAGGGGAGCGAGGTAAGGAGGGTGGGAGAGGTGGGTGGAGGAGAGAGAGGAAAGGGGAGCGAGGTAAGGAGGGTGGGAGAGGTGGGTGGAGGAGAGAGAGGAAAGGGGAGCGAGGTAAGGAGGGTGGGAGAGGTGGGTGGAGGAGAGAGGAAAGGGGAGCAAGGTAAGGAGGGTGGGAGAGGTGGGTGGAGGAGAGAGAGAGTGAGAGAGGACATTATGTTACTTCCATCCTTTCACCTCCTCCACACACAGCGAGTGGACCCTACTAGTATTATTCCCAGTGTTATTTCTTGAGTACGCGGCTGCATTTAAAGGGGCATTTCATTGATTTCTAACTTGAATCCTATCGTTCTGTCGTGAGGAGGACATGCGATGAAGGCACATCATCACCTCTGACAGATATACCATGGTCTGTAGTTAGAGGGGACTGTGTAGTTCCAAACAGGAGGTCTGCTTTTAGTCAGGCAGCCTTTTCTGTGAGAGCAGCCCACACCTGGAACAGTCTGCCAACACGGCTCAGGGAGTATCAAAGATACATTTAATTTAAATCGAACTTAAAATCATGGTTGAGAGATGGTCAAGTGTGCGACCATTTTAACTGAGGGGTTGTGATGTATTTTAATGTATTTTAATGTATTTTAGTGTATTGTCATGTGATTTATCAACGGGCTTGTAACCTACTGATTCCTACTGTGTTTTAATTATTGTACTATGTCTTAATTATTGTAGTGCTCATGTCACCTGCCCTAGAGACTACAGTTGGAAATTTGCCAACCTGGCTAAACTGGCATATTTACAGTAAAATGTTCCTTAATATGCACTGTCTCTATATTTTAAACCAATAAATACAAAATACAAATACATGAATATTACCAACGTGTGCTGATTTGTATTTGTACTTTATTCGACCTCTGGAGTCAATTGAGGGCGACCCCTCATTTTTAATGACACAGAAGGTGCATAAATTACAGGACATTAAATAATTTAAGTAAACAGTAGAACGAGAGCACTCGTACAATCGAAAGCATAACTATATAGTACAAATAAATATGAGAATGGGACAGTAGCAGGTTAAGGAAAACAATTACAGTCAGATCTAGAACGCCCTAGTGAAACAAAAGCAAAACATTTTAGGGTCAGTTTGCAAGAGATTCCATGACAGACACAGCTGCATCAACACAAAGAGCAGTCTGTCCAAGTTCAGTCCCAACACAGAGAGCCTGAAGAACCAGACACTGGATCGCGTCTGTATTCCTGTATTCCATTGCAACATAGCTGAGGTATAAGGTGGTAAATATACTGGGGGGAAAAAATTAAGAAAAAAAGTTCTTACTGTCATGCACTCTTCCTAATACTGTATACTAACATACACTCAACACTGCAGCACTCAAGTCTGAACAGTTTGATGAACATTGTTACTCAGCTGATAGAGTTGTACCATTCCTGCTGACTTGTCGTACAGAAGTTGCTTTGGATAAAAGCATCAGCTAAATGACAAAATATAGGTACCCATGGTTTTCACCCCCGTTAACACAATGGCCGCCAACAACGAGTTTACTCGTTATTGGCCGCCAATCGAATAGCGCCAACAACAAGTTTACTCGTTTTTGGAATCGTTATATCGTTTATTCGCTATATCTATTCATAATTCATAGCCGCAGCCTCTGGTATAGTCTTCAGACCCTGTCTGAGCTGGCAGACAGACAACACCGCCCTCTACTGCCAGGCGGAGCTATTGCATCTCATTGAAAATGGGCTTGTGTCTTTTAGGAGGCGATCTGAGCCCGCCCGTCATTGTGAAACGGTCGGTAGTGTGGTGCGGACCTCCACAAGCATTATTTGGAATTGCGATAAAATATTTGGATTATCTCTTTTGCATCAGATATAAGGTAAGAACATCATATATGAATTTGATCGTTGATCTGACATTTATTTCTACCGCGATCAAAGCAATCTGTGTGTCGTGTATGTGCTTATTACCGTTGGCTGCGGTGGGGGTGAGGGGGGGGGGGGGCGCCCCGTTACGACGGTCATTTCATGTATGGACGAGGAGACATAATAGTGATAATCTAGCGTTGATTTCAGGATGATTAGATAATCAGCCGAAAAATTACAACGTGATGACTGGATTACAGTAAAATGCATTTTTCTCGCCTTTTCCTGGAATTACTGAAAAACACCCAAACCATACTCTATTCAAAACGGTATAAAACGGAAATGTAGGAATGAAAAAACAATCTGTCTCTGCAATGTTGACTAGAAGCAGCTCACTGAGACCCGACTGCGTTATTAGACCCATAGATATAATATAAGATATATTTTAAGCACTCGCAAATGCCACAGTCTAAAACTATATCCATTGAATAAAGACCTGGCAATGAATGGGGTATTAGCGCCCCCTGCTGTGGCGGTCAATGTGTTAATGAGGACCAACCAACCTTGTCATATAGAATACAGTGGTGATTGTTGGGTAGCTATCACTGGTATTACACCTCAGGGCAGAGTGGTAAACAGAGTCTATGGGACTGAGTGTGGAGGCTGCAGCATACTGTATGTCTGTATGTTACATCAAGGGCCGCCTGGGAGAAATGCGAGGCCCTGTGCGAGATTTAAACGCGAGGCCCCCCCCCCCCTAAAAGGTAAAAAAAAATATATATATATATTTTTTTATATACAGTCAACATATTCTTAAATAATAGCGCTGCCCGAGGCTGGGCATGATACAGTCAACATATAGCTAGAGAGAGAGCGAGAGAGCGAGAGAGAGCTCCCGTTCTACAGTCAATATACAGTGTTATCGCTGCACAGACCCGGCAATGCCCCTGACCCTCCACCAGAGCAAGGCCAGAGAGAGAGAGAGAGAGAGAGAGAGAGACACATTGGAAAGAAACAACTAGGGATGCCCCGATCACGTTTTTTGCCACCGATACCGATCACCGATCGTCGTGAGCCATATCGGCCGATACCAATCCGATACCGATCGTTTTTGATTAAAAGAAATTAAAATGTATTTTATATAATTTTTTTTATTTTTTTTTTATAAAATATATATATTATATAATTAGACTTGTACTTGTATTATCTGCGAGACATCGCCACCACGCAACAAGCTCCACTGTCTGTGTGTACTCTAGTAGCCTCCAGCTACGGCCAGGATTCTCCGGAGCTGCACCTGGACCCTATACTCGAGTAGCCTCGAGCTACGGCAAGGATTCTCCGGCGCTGCAGCTGGACCCTAGTATTGGTATAACGTTAAATCACATTCACAAGCCCTCAGCTCGAATACGCATCGAATCAGTGTTATAAGACATTGATATCAGGAGCTATCTGTAGCTACTGCTAGCCGGATATATAACGTTAATACAACGCCTCAGTGAATTATTTAGTTCAATGGGACATTTCGTTTTGAACAGTGAACTAGCTTGCGCTAACGTGAGCTAACAGCTAACAGCTAACAGGTATCATACACTCTACTAGACTTTGTGGAGCGTTTGTTTATGTCAGGAGCCATCGGTAGCTGGCCGGCTAGATACCGTTCGGTTAGACAATGCCTCATCATGTATTAAACTAAAAGTGAATAGTTGACTGGGTCATTTTGTAACGGTAGCTAAGCTAACATTAGCTCATGGAGACGCCGTCCTCCCGTGTCCCGTGTCTCACTAGACTAGACCCGTGTTTACATGCGTACGGGAGGGGCTGGAGGAATGAGCAGACGCCGCACCACCGGTGTCTGAGACTAACCTCGTTCCCAGCTTTATCTCGAGAGATAGTCTGAGACAGAACTCAGCGACAGCGTGTGAGATCGGGTTTGACGATCGGTGAAAATAAAGCATTATCACCGATCACCGATCGCATATTTATACTGAATATCGGCCGATAACGATCGGTGGCCGATCGTTCGGGGCATCCCTAGAAACAACCCAAAACCAGAGCAAATTGAAATGCTATTTGGCCCTAAACAGAGAGTACACAGTGGCAGAATACCTGAGCACTGTGACTGACCCAATACTAAGAAGATCCTTGACTAGGTACAGACTCAGCGAGCACAGCCTAGCCATCGAGAAAGGCCGCCATAGGCAGACCTGGCTCCCAAGCGAAGACAGACCCACTGCACACAAGATGAGGTGGAAACCGAGCTCCACTTCTTAACAACCTGCCCACTATACCAAGACATACTTCCCACAAATTGCAAACACCCAAAGAGACTTTGAAAACATGGACAATAACTCAAAACTCCCATACCTACTGGGAGAAATACAAGAATGTGAAATAAAGCCCATTTGAATTGAAGAGAGAGAGATAGATAGAGCATGTCTGTGTGTGTTAGAAAGAGAGAGATAGAGAGAGAGCATGTCTGTTTGTGTGTGTGTGTTAGAGAGAGAGCATGTATATGTGTGTTAGAAAGAGAGAGAAATATATAGAGAGAGAGCATGTCATTTTGTGTGTTAGAGAGAGATATAGAGCATGTCTGTGTGTGTTAGAAAGAGAGAGAGAGAGAGAGCATGTGTGTTTGTGTGTTAGAGAGAGAGAGCATGTCTGTGTGTGTGTGTTAGAGAGAGAGCATGTATGAGAGAGATAAGCAAAGATGAGCCCCTAAAGGATATTCAACTTTTAATGGAAGAACAAAACAGAATGAAAAGATAACTTCACAAAGGCAACATGAATATACATAGATCCAAAAGGACAAAGATCAACACTTAAATCCAAAGAGAAGAGGGTCTATACCAGAGAAAACAAAGTAGCTAGGAGCCAATGGCCGACATCAGCTAAATAGGCTAACTGCAAATAGAGTAGCCAGGTACTGACACCAGGCCACACACCGTTAGCTACTACAGCTAGCCGGCCCGTTTGGCTGAATATAACATTAGCTACAACAGCTAGCCGGCCCGTTTGGCTCCCGAGAGGGAGAGAGAGAGAGATATATCCACGGCAGGAATAGAATAGAGTGCATTAAAAACTCACCAAACGTCCAAGAGGATGGAGACAACCGCGTGGAGTTGACGAAGTTCATCTGCCGAATGACCGTCCTCTTCATCTTGGCATAACAATGCTGCACGCGCTCTCTCTAGGTTAGCTAATGCTAGTTAGCCTTTAGCTAAGCTAGCTACTAGCCGACATCATCATGGCTATCCCGACTGAACCACACGTTAGCACTCGATATTATAACGTAGCTAAAGCTAACTAGCTGTCCCTGCCTTTAGCTAAGCCGACATGGCTAGCCTGACTGAACTGTCTAACATGCAACAACTTTCATCTTCAGTCCATCTGCCGAATGACCGTCCTCTTCGTCTTGGCTGGCATAACTAAGCATAACCTCCAAAGCTGCACGCGCAAAATAGTCAAACGCAGCTGACGCACGCCGGCGTACACATGATGTAACCCCTCCCTTTGTTGAAACCAATAGTATGTCTGCTGCAGAGCCCCAGAGCTCCAATAGTGAGTATGTCTGCTGCAGATCTAGCCGCAGAGCCAGGAACAAGTCAGACACATTCTACAAACGTGTCTAATGTGAAATATATAAGCATATAAGCAAAACTAGATTTTAGGTCTGTGATCAAAAAGGGCCTCGCGGGAAGGGGGGCCTCGCAAAAAAAATAAAAAAAATAAAAAAAGATTATAAAAAAAATAATCCGGTTTAGCTACAATATGTAGCGCACGCATTTGGTAACAGCTCCGCTCCCGTCACCGTTATTTTCGTTCAAAAACATTATTTTAACAAATACCAATGAGATTAAACCACATCGTATGTATTAATAGGAACTTCTACTAACTATATCAAAAGACATAAAGACTCAACATGGGGGGTAAGGATGAGAAAAAGGGTAGAAAGAAACACGAAGCAGCAAATCCAACGGCGCCGATGGAGACACGATCCAAGGAAACAACAGGCGACGCGGCGGCAGACCCGCTGCTGACAACCCCCGATGGGAATATAACGGAGAATATACCGGGTCCATCGGCGACTGGCTCCGAGAGGGAGACAATAGAGGGCAACATAACGGGAACGACAGGAATAAGTAGCGTGAAGGACAAAGCAGAGGATATTGAGAAGATAATAGCCAACAAATCCATCGGCCCCATCACTGCAACTACAATATCAACTGTCACTGGCAGTGTAATTACACAACCCGACTTCAACTCTCTGACTAGCCTGATTAAGGATCTGATTAAGGAACAGATGGTAGCTTTCAAAGTACACGTCGCACACATCGATGCTAAATTCGATGAAGTTATGGAAGCAGTCGCTGTACAGTCCGTGCGAATCACGACAGTGGAGAATACGGTGACAGAAATTACACGGGCAGTCAAAGAGAACGAGAAGAACGTCAACGATGGTCTGACAGAGGTAACGAAGGAGATAAAAAAGGTGGAAGAGGCATGTCGGATAAAAATACAAGAAGTTAAAGATGAAGCGATGGAGAGGCTACTCGAAACCCAACGTTACTACAGGCGAAATAACATCCGCATTGTAGGACTTGATGAATCAGTCAATTGCACAGACGACAAGTTTCCAACAGTGTTATCAGAGATTTTGGGTAACAACATTCTAACCACAGAGCCGATAGTGGACCAATGTTACAGAATCGGTACTCGAGAACAAAGAGGCAACGGTCCAAGAGTCATCATTGTTACTCTGCGCAAGACGGCAATAAGAGATGACATCATCAGAATTGCACGCAACCAAAGGGGAAAGCTGAAACATGGTGAAAATACAATATTTATCTACGAGGATCTTTGCAAAGAGGCCATCGCTCAGCGTTTCCCCTACAAGGAGGTGATGCAGAAAATGTTCAAGTGTGGCCTCAAACCAAGGCTAATATACCCGGCACTATTATCGATCGTGGGTAAAGACGGCCGTAGGGAAGGATTACGCACGCCTAAAGACGCCGAGGAATACTTGAATCTACATGGAGCAGATCCCCCAGGGCAGAACGCAGCACTGTCTCGCACCAGATAAGCCTACTCATTTCTCTCTTTCTCTGTGTATCTCAGTATTAGAATGACTTTATCCAGGCTCAACAAAAGTAGCAGATGCTATGCATGCCGGCAACACCAAGTCACAATGTGTATAATATGGTTCGTAATGCATTATATTTACAGACTTCTGGTCTCCGTGGAGACAAGAATATATCATTGACACTATGAACAATCTGGAATATTCTGGGCTCATCGCTCGACTGCTCTGGGTCACTAAGAAATATCCCGAAAATACTAGTAGTCATGAACCCTGGGTAGGAAGATCATTCTGGAACATAACAGCAGTCTGTTAGTATATACTAGTGTATTCTACAACCTTCTAGAATATAATGCACCATTACAACGAAGGCCTGCAACTTTAACATGAACATCTGGTGTGTATAAGCATAAGCATATGATCAATTGACTGAAGTTTAATCAGGCCTTAATAAGGCTTTAAAAAAAAATCAGCCACACCTAAACGTATGAGCACAACAAGGTTATTCTAATAATTTAAATAATCACTCCACTGATGTAGAGATTGGCACAATGTAGCTCTAAAAGTCTCTGTTTTTCTCTTTTATCTATTTACTCAATTCTGTTCTAGTGGTTTCTCCACGTTGAGTTTTATTTTAGCTCTCACTCCTTTTTTTATTTTTTTATTTATCTTACATTGTTCTTTCCCATTGTTCTTCATAATAAGGTGTTAGTGTTTCTCTACAATCTTTTCCTTTTTCCGATATTTCCTACATAAGTTAGTAGAAGGTTCAAATGAATATATCAATGAAGGTATATTATTTTTTTTCATTTTTCATAATATTTCACTACAGTAAGGGAAGGCGCAAGACCAAAAGCGACATTCTATTGAATTAGAATGAAAATGTTAGATCCTATGGCAATTAGCATAGAAAGATTAGGATTACAAAGCTCAGTTTGGGCAATCCGGTGGCCTAAGTGAGGGAGTCATACGCGGAGGATGTGTTTATGGAACACAGGCCTGTACGACTCTCTGGGAGAGGGGAAAAAAGTTTTTTTTTATTTGTATATATATATGTCTTTAAGCTCGGCTCTCAACGGGACCTCAATAATTGGATGTACATCTATTGTAGCTTCGCACTCCAGAAGCATTACCAAAAACTACACAAAAACATGTATAGATTATGGCTAGTTTGAATATAATGATATGGAACACTGGTGGGATAAATAAACAACACAAACGCAAAAGCGTGCTCACACTGATGAAAAAAGAACATGTGGACGTGGCTCTACTAAGCGAAACGCACATTTTAGAGGAAGACATAGATACGTTAGCGGATAACACATATCATAATATTAGTCATTCTTCTTTTGGTACGAGAACTCGAGGTGTAGCCATAGTCGTTAGACGTAAGTTAAATATTGAATTAAAGGGAGTATGGTCGGATGCAGATGGGCGTATAACTATAGCTAGGATTGTCCACAATAACAGGAAAATAGCGTTGGCAGCGGTATATGCCCCAAATTTGTACGAAGAGGGTTTCTTCTCTACACTAACCAATGCAATGTTAAACCTTCCCGATTACTCATTTATAATAGGTGCAGATTTTAATGCCATTTGGAATCCAAGGATGGACAAATCTTACCTCGCCTTTTCCAGCGAACAAAGGAATTCATCTAAAGCATTAAAGGATTGGTCGAAGATTACAGGTGTAAATGACTTATGGCGTTCACTTAATCCCACGACCCGAAAGTACTCTTGTCGATCGGCGAGACATAACACATTATCCAGAATAGATTATGTCTTTGCATCCCCGAGACTATTTGATAAATATGAAGTGGAAATGATACCCAATGCACTATCAGATCACTGTTATTTACTCCTAAAAGGAACATTTGGTATACTATCTTCCCGAGCCCCAAGATGGCGTTTTAATCCGATGATGCTTAATAACAAGGAATTCATTACACAACTCAAAGAAGCTCTTATAGTATTCCTACGGGAGAATGCAAACTCGGTGCAAGACCCCAGAATAATATGGATGTCGATAAAGGGAATGATCAAGGATTTCACTGATAGCTTTTCCTCCAAAATGCGCAAGAATCAATGCACAAAACTGTCTGAACTGGAAACGCTTTACTCAACGTTATTTAATTCTTTAAAATACAACAACTCAACTAGACTAGAAAATCAAGTTAACGTACTAAAAATAGAGATCAATGCCATATACAGACAACAATCGGAAATACAAATACGCAGCACAAGACAACAGCAGTACTCCCAAGGTTCTAAACCTAGTCACCTATTAGCCATGCGATTAAGAATTAATGCAAAATTTGCAGATATAACTACCATTAGAGCACAACAAGTACTTGAAACAGACCCCAAAATAATAAACGATACATTCAAAGAATTCTACTCCGACTTATATAAATCAGAAACGACCTTCGATCAAAACAAAATGGACACATATCTTAATCAAATTATTCTCCCTAAACTTTCAGAGGATGACGCTAAACAGTTAGAAACACAGATCACACTAGAGGAACTCAAGAAGGCCATATCCGAAATGCAAAGTGGTAAGGCTCCTGGAAGAGACGGTATCCCACCAGAAATGTACCTTTCTTGTTGGGACATAATTGGACCCTTATTACTAAATATGATCTTATACTCAGTCAAGGAGGGGAACTTCCATAAAAACGACAATATTGCACTCATATCAGTCCTTCTCAAAAAAGACAAAGACCCCACCGAGTGCGGTAGTTACAGACCCGTAAGCCTCCTCGGAACCGATATCAAACTGTACTCTAAGGTATTAGCCATCAGATTACAAAAGCATATGACGTCTTTAGTTCATCCGGACCAAACTGGCTTCATAAGAGGTCGCCTGATCACTGATAACATAAGACGAATACTGCACGTACTAGATGCAAACAAGGACGACACCATACCTAAGGCGATGCTGTCCCTGGATGCTATGAAAGCCTTTGACAGGCTGGAATGGTCGTATCTATGGGCAGTATTAGAAAGGATGGGGTTAGGAAAAGGATTCATTGATATGATTAAAGTATTATACAAAGACCCATCGGCCATGATTACAACAGGTACAATCTTCTCCAAAATCTTTCCGGTATCACGCTCAGCCAGACAGGGTTGCCCTCTTAGTCCCGGACTATTCAATCTATCATTAGAGCCTTTAGCACAATATATAAGACAATCCCAATCTATAGAACCAATCGTAATCAAGGGCACACAACAAAAAATTTGTTTATATGCGGACGACGTAATATTGTTCATGCAAAGCCCCAACACCACATTGCCTCATCTACTCAAGTTGATTGAGAACTTTGGTGATTTATCGGGATTTAAGATAAATTGGCCGAAGTCGGCTTTCCTTCCACTTAACACCCCTGCAAAAAAAGATATAACCCTCCCAGGTGAGATACCTATGGTAAAACATTTTAGATGCTTGGGAGTGGAAATATTCCCCACCATAAGACAAACGGTGAAGCACAATTACACAAAAATCCAAAACAAAATCAAAGACGACCTTGACAGGTGGGCAAAACTTAAAAACTCAGTACAGGCAAGGATATCAATAGTTAAGATGGATGTACTACCTAGAATCAACTTCTTCAGTTCAATGCTACCGTTACCCCCTCCAGAGGGTTACTGGAAAAGATTACACTCCTCCACATACAAATTTATTTGGAATAACAAACCACCATGTATAAAAAGATCCACCGCACAGAGAAATAAAGCAGACGGTGGCATGGCATTTCCAGATTTTTTCCACTATTTTAAGGCGTACACATTAAGACCATTGACAACATGGTTTGATCCCCAAGCATTAGTATCCTGGAGAAAATTGGAAGAAAACATAGTAGCCCCACATAGACTGAAGGACATAGCATACACTAAACTACCAATCAAGCACTGTGAGCGGAAATTTGGCCCCATAATTACCCATGCGATCCGGATATGGCGTGAAACACACAAAAAATATCCTAACCCACAAAAATGGCACAATCACACTCCCTTATTCAATAACAATGCACTCTTAATTGAAAAACGTCCTATAAGATTCCCTATATGGGAAGAGCAAGGTATACACTCATTAGGGGATGTTTTTAACAACCAGGGTTTTTGTAGTTATGGAGAAATATGCACAACATTTAATCTCACAGAGTCCACATGGCTTTTTTACATACATGGTTGAAGTCTCACAGTGTTCCATTAGACATACCAATTGAACACCACAGATACCACAAATTCTTCTATGAAAGAGAGACATCGAGAGGTTTTGCTTCAGGTTTTTATCATCAATTACTAACGTCCTCATATGAAACCCTCCAACTAGACTCTGTCTGGAGGAGGGATATACCAGACCTGGAAAGTGACTTTGATTGGCAAGGAGCATGGGCAAATGTCCGACTTACATCAAGGAACCCGGAACATCTACAAATCAATCTTAACTATATTCACAGGACATACTTGACTCCTATAAGACTGAACAGAATGGGTCTTAAACAAGACTCCAAATGCTCCCAATGTACAAATGGAGACGAAGGGACATTTATGCACATGTATTGGGACTGCCCACCAGTTAAGGCATTCTGGAAAGATGTGACCCAACAATTATCAAAACTCGTATCTTGGAATATACCAGTACACCCCTCTGTATTACTATTGAATGATGTTTTTGAGTTTGCAGTAAATCCACAACTAAAGAGATTGGTTTTATCGGGTATCACAGTAGCTAAAAAGCTGATCGCATCACGCTGGTTTCAACCGGAAAAAATGTGCCGGAAAGTTTGGTTTCTTACATATCTCGATGTGATTTATCAAGAAATATCTACAGCAAGAATTCTGGGTCTCAATGAATCCAAAATGTCAATGTGGTTAGAAGTGGTGGAGAGAATAAAAGCTAGCTTATAATGGTAGTGTCTGGTTAGGAGCGAGGGATAATGGAGGTACTATCCAAAGAGGGGTCCGGGAGGGGGGGGTTCGAGCTGGAGCATATGTGTGTAGGGTTTTAGATAACAGGTATTAGGGGTATATCCTGTATAAGACATTAGTATAATTGGTAATTTCGTTGGATATACACTGTATACGGTAAAGTATTATTATATATTTTTTTGCTTTCTGTTTCTGTGCTTGCATGTCATTTTAGCCATCTTAATTGTTAGTTTCATTATGCATTGTGTGTTGAGTACTGACTTTTAATAATTTTGTATTTCAATAAAAAATAAAAAATAAAAAAATTATAATTTTTTTTTTTTTTTTTTTTTTTTTGTGCGAGGCCCCCCTTCCCGCGAGGCCCTGTGCGACCGCACTGCTCGCACACCCCCTGAGGCGGCCCTGGTTACATCCCCATAGTCCAGAATTGCCAGGAAGGTTGATTCAACAATCCTTTTTCTAAAGAACAAGGGGAACCGGATTAGTATATAAAAAGACAATCTTTTGTCGCAGTTTGCTAGTAAGGTTCCCGATATGATATTGAAATGTGAACTTGTCGTCGTCCAAGATATTAGTATTTCTGTGACCCTTTTGATATTTGAGCCATTTATAGTTGAGATGTGTACTGTATGTTATCGTACTCTTGTGTTTGTGGATCTTGAGAAGACATGCATTCAGGACCAGATTTGCTTGGCTTTTGCCTTTGAGAGTGCCTTGGTTTTTTGTTTGTTTCGCTGCTTCTGTTTGGCTTTGAAAGGAAGAGGCAAAACACAAGGCTTTCTCAGAGGGGCTGCACAGAGTCCAGTGTTGGTGTCTAGGTTGCATTCATAACACGCTGCTTAACAATGTTAGCAGTCAACATGATTTACAAGTCTGGTCCTATTAGATCATCATTATGCACCATAGGTAGACAGTGGTGTATGGGATTATTGGATTTTAGCAACAGAGACAACAGGCACTGTCCTTTTATTGCTAGAGTATGATAAAACGGGCTCCGTCAATGGAATCCACTTTGATCATACCTTCATTATCATATTAAACACTGTTTTTCAAAAATTGAGGGGAAGGATTTATGTGTGTCCTCTGTGTGTGTGTATATGTGTGTGTGTGTATATGTTTGTGTGTGTGTATGTGTGTGTATGTATGTTTATGTGTGTGTGTTTGTGTATGTATGTGTATGTGTGTGTGAGAGAGTTTATGTCTGTGTGTATGTGTGTGTATGTGTGTATGTATGTATGTATGTATGTATGTATGTATGTATGTATGTATGTATGTATGTATGTATGTATGTATGTATGTATGTATGTATGTATGTATGTATGTATGTATGTATGTATGTATGTATGTATGTATGTATGTATGTATGTATGTATGTATGTATGTATGTATGTATGTGTGTGTGTGTGTGTGTGTGTGTGTACGTGTGTGTGTGTCTACGTGTGTGTGTGTGTGTGTCTACGTGTGTGTGCATATGCTTTCATCCCAACCGCATTATAATACCTGTCCTTTACTAATACATTTTTAGCATGAGTCACCCCAGTGACAGCTGAACACAGTGCTACAGTTTTAGTGCCATGTTTACATTTACATTTAGTCATTTAGCTGACACTTTTATCCAAAGTGACTTAGAAATTATGTACAACAAGTCAGCAGGAGGGGTACATCTTCAGTGTTATTCATCTAGCAGTGTTGAACTTGAGTGCTACATTCTGAGTGCATAGTAGTATAGACATATTAGCATAGTAGGTAGTAGTATAGACATATTAGCATAGTAGGTAGTAATAGGCATAGTAGCATAGTACATAGTAGATAATAATATAGACAGAATAGCATAGTAAATAATAGTAAAAGACAGTACGAAGGTTATTTAAAAAAAAATTAAATGCAGATAATTGATTGGAAAGGTATGTGAAAGGTAGGGGCGACAGTGGCTCAGGAGGTAGAGCAGTCGTCTGGCAATCCGGTGGTTCCCGGTTCGATTCCCGCTCCTCCCGGGCAGCGTGTCGATGTGTCCTTGAGCAAGACACTTAACCCCTAATTGCTCCCGATGAGCAGGTTGGCACCTTGCATGGTTGCCTCCGCCGTCGGTGTGTGAATGTGTGAGTGAATGGGTAAAATGCGAGGAACAAATTGTAAAGCGCTTTGGATAAAAGCGCTATATAAAAAAGCAGCCATTTATGTTTTAACTTTTAGTCAACAGCGGAAAATGACTGTCCTGGGAAGTTTGTTCTATACCATTGTGGAGTGAGGACAGAGAATAGCCTGCCTTGATTCAATGACCCCCCAGATGCTTGAAGAGGAGTGGGTCTCAGGTGACCAGAAGAGGCAGAGCGTAGGGGTCTTGAGGGTGTGTAGTTAGAAGATGCAGAGCGTAGGGGTCTTGAGGGTGTGTCGTTAGAAGATGCAGAGCGTAGGGGTCTTGAGGGTGTGTAGTTAGAAGATGCAGAGCATAGGGGTCTTGAGGGTGTGTAGTTAGAAGATGCAGAGTGTAGGGGTCTTGAGGGTGTGTAGTTAGAAGATGCAGAGCATAGGGGTCTTGAGGGTGTGTAGTTAGAAGATGCAGAGCGTAGGGGTCTTGAGGGTGTGTATAGAAGATGCAGAGCGGAGGGGTCTTGAGGGTGTGTAGTTAGAAGATGCAGAGCGTAGGGGTCTTGAGGGTGTGTAGTTAGAAGATGCAGAGCGTCGGGGTCTTGAGGGTGTGTAGTTAGAAGATGCAGAGCATAGGGGTCTTGAGGGTGTGTAGTTAGAAGATGCAG
>NC_140177.1:31768907-31781407 GCF_963971535.1 Notolepis coatsorum | reverse complement strand
TGTCTTGTTTCGTAAAGCTCGTCGTCGCCGTGCATGAGGGTAACCTCGGTGTCTTACGACTTGAAATAAAGGTTTGAAATTAAATGAAATTAACCGACAGGGATCGTTACTCTCTATTGGAATGTTTCAGATTCAGTACAATGTTCAGTACAACGTTTTCAGATTCAGTACGTGTGTTTTTCAATGTCGTTGCATTTTTTTTACAGACATAAAATTACCCAAAATGTTACAATTGTTACAACAAATGTTACAATTGTTGTGAAAATGATGACTAAAGCCCTTTGATGTCTAGCTACAGTATATGTTAACAAAATCAAGCCATGTCAGATATCCAATCTGCTTGCATATTGCATAATACATGGGTTATTCTAGCTGCCCATCAGTCACATCTAGCTGCTCTGATTGGCCCATCAGTCACATCTAGCTGAGTGGTGCTCACCGTCAGCATATACGTAGTCCTATCAAGCATCTATATAGTGTCCAGTGAACAGAAGGCCACGCCCCCTCAGCCTCCTGAGAGTTGGCTGTGCTCAGAGAGGGTGACCTAAAACACTTATAACAAATCAAACGATACATCTGAAGCTGAAAGAAAATTATGCTCATGACATTAGCAGTCCACAATAAGCAATTCACGACTGAATTAAAGCATCATTGTACTGGATCTTTAACCCTTTCACTACCACACTACCGAAGGTTAACCTTTCACTGCCACACTACAGACGGTTAGTGTGGTAGTGAAAGGGTTAACCTTCTGTAGCGTGGTAGTGAAAGGGCTAACCTTCTGTAGTGTGGTAGTGAAAGGGTTAACCCTTTCTAGTGTGGTAGTGAAAGGGTTAACTTTCTGTAGCATGGTAGTGAAATGGTTAACCTTCTGTAGCGTGGTAGTGAAAGGGTTAACCTTCTGTATTGTGGTAGTGAAAGGGTTAACCTTCTGTAGTGTGGTAGTGAAAGGGTTAAGCATGTATTCCTCTCTTTTCAGACCCAGTCTCTGAGCACCTTCGGCAGGCCTAAGGGGGATGGAGAGGTACGACTGGTGTCCAACTTTGACAGGAGGAAACAAGACAGGTTTGTACAGCAGGGCGGTTCCCACGGGGCTCCTTGGAGGAGCAGCATGAGGACTAGTTTAGTATCACTGTTTATTTAAACTAATCTACACACAGAGGAATATATTGGGAACATGGCCTTTTCCTGGGTTCTGCATTGTTTTTACACAATGAGGGATTATCCCAACACTGAGAAAATGTCTTTTCTGCAGAAGAACCATCCCTCTTGAAATGAGCCAAGATGTGAGATCTTGATAAAATGCCTGTGTACAAGATGGCGGCTCGCTCATAAATCTTTTCTACCTACTGTAAAGTTGAACCTAAAATATGTTTCTGACAACATTTGTAAAGGAACGTGCCAACATTGTAGGAAATGTGCTTACTGTCTTCTCCAGAGTCAGCCAGTCACCCAGGGGTGTAGATAGCACTCAGGGGTGTAGATAGCACTCAGGGGTGTAGATAGCACTCATGGGTGTAGATAGCACTCAGGGGTGTAGATAGCATTCAGGGGTGTAGATAGCATTCAGGGGTGTAGATAGCATTCAGGGGTGTAGATAGCATTCAGGGGTGTAGATAGCATTCAGGGGTGTAGATAGCATTCAGGGGTGTAGATAGCATTCAGGGGTGTAGATAGCACAGATAGCACTCAGGGGTGTAGATAGCATTCAGGGGTGTAGATAGCATTCAGGGGTGTAGATAGCACAGATAGCACTCAGGGGTGTAGATAGCACTCATGGGTGTAGATACTGTAGCACTCAGGGGTGTAGATAGTACTCAGGGGTGTAGATAGCACTCATGGGTGTAGATACTGTAGCACTCAGGGGTGTAGATAGCACTCAGGGGTGTAGATAGCACTCATGGGTGTAGATACTGTAGCACTCAGGGGTGTAGATAGCACTCAGGGGTGTAGATAGCACTCAGGGGTGTAGATAGCACTCAGGGGTGTAGTATTGTGCTGTATTGCCCTGATTTCCAGATTTAGTTGAATCTTATGAATACTGACCCTGCTTTACTTATGCTTCAGTAGACGTCTTTGCTGGTGCCGCCAGCTGGTGTGGTAGGGTTGACCCAAGCGCGTCTATGCCAAATACAACGCAGTTCGGTTTCCGGGTTCCTCTGATTGGCCACTAAGCCCACGTGACTGCGCGCTAGCACGGCCCCCTTATCGCCCGCTGCCGCGCTGTGAAGCGGAAGAGCCAGCGAGGCGACGCGAGGCGGTAGTTTCAGCAGCAGCGGCCGTCTTCTTCCGAGGCGGCTCGTTCTTATTAATCTCTAATGTCATGTATGTTGTGTATGTCATAAATGTCGATATGAATTGAAAATGGGGGACCCTGATGTAAACAAGACGAAAGTCTTTCTCTGGTCTGCATCCCCCTAACAATTGTGTGTATTGCGCCGTACTGTATTGTACCCATTCTGCAATCTGTTAAATAAAGTTTTCATTCATTCATTCATTCATTTCTCCCCCACTACTCCCAAAAGTAACACTAAATAGATAAAGTACAACAACGCCAGACTCAAGAAACTGTGTTCCCTTTGGCGCAATACACACAATTGTTAAGGGGATGCAGACCAGAGAAAGACGTTTGTCTTGTTTACATCAGGGTCCCCCATTTTCAATTAATATCGACATTTATGACATACACAACATACATGACAGCTTTGGCTGTTTGTACGATGAAACAAAGAACTTCTAAGATATACATTAACTTGGATTTCAGTGATATTCAGCGGTTATGTCAGTGTTCTTAAAAGCTTGTAGTTGTGCATGTCATAAAAAAACAAACTTGCATCATTTGGGTATTTCTGAATGTTTTGGCATATGAGTCTATATAGGATGCATTTTTGTGTAATTGCTTGATCATAATACAGGACTAAGGAACATGGTATTTTTTTATTTCAAATTATATATATAGGACTATGTATAAAGAAACCATTTCTTCTTTCAGAAAGGCTGATATAAAGCTAATGTTTTGTGTAATTGTTATACTCATTGAGGACCATTACATTTGTAGTATTAATCGTAGAATCATATCATATCAATTGTTAAGGGGATGCAGACCAGAGAAAGACTTTCGTATTGTTTACATCAGGGTCCCCCATTTTCAATTCATATCGACATTTATGACATACACAACATACATGACATTAGGGATTAATAAGAACGAGCCGCCTCGGAAGAAGACGGCCGCTGCTGCTGAAACCACCGCCTCGCGTCGCCTCGCTAGCTCTTCCGCTTCACAGCGCGGCAGCGGGCGATAAGGGGGGCGTGCTAGTGCGCGGTCACGTGGGCTTAGTGGCCAATCAGAGGAACCCGGAAACCGAACTGCGTTGTATTTGGCATAGACGCGACCCAAGCTGCAGTAGGTACAACTGGGTCGGCTCCAGCTCTTGTTCCCTAATAGCGAGGTGTAGTCTGACGTCACTGGTTGTTCCATTCGTATAGGGATTTATCATTGGGAAAATGGATTATTGGCTATTGTAACAATTCTGCCGCATGGAAATTGAAAAGCTTTCCATTTTTGCACAAAATGAGTTCCCTTCTATACATTAACATTATTGTTTAAGCATTTTTGGTTGAAATAAAATGTGGCGATTTCTTTTAATGATTAATTGCGAATATTTTCATGTTGAGCTATAGATTGTGGATGAATAAGCACAGAAAGGTACACCATGCAAATGTTAATGCTTTATTTGTTTTAAACAAGACGTTTTAGAAATGGGCAATGGGGAAATACATTGCGTTGGACAGAGGGTGGAACACGAAAAACGGCAATGACGTAACCACTACACCTCCCTATTGATGAGTAGTCCAACTCGCTGACCCAGAGTCAGTGGAGTACGTCTGTTTCGTCTGATGTGTTGATCCATCACACCGTGACGAGCTGTCAGTCAGACGTGGAGGGAGAACACACTGTGGAGGAATTGAGCCGGAGCTAAGAATGTACTTAGTCAAAATAGACTTGGTTAATACAGATTTATTAACCCAAACAGAGTATAGAAATTTTTGACAGAATCTGGCTATGGGGCGACAATAATGTGGTCAAGAGGCATGGTTTCTATCTTTAGCCTTTGGCGTGGTTTATTCATTCACATGTTAAACAGCAGCACATGAGTCCTCCTCTCCGTGAGAGGTAGGTGGGGAAGAAGAGACAGAGGGGGAGGAGACATCTTCTTAAATACTCGCCACCTGGTGGTATCATGAGTGGCTCCGCCTAGAGCGCCCTCCAGTGGAAACAGTTATATATGCAGTTAGACAGTTACTAGCAATCCTACATAGAACCTCTAACTTTAACAGAAATACACATAAGTCAAGAGTTATGGCGGATGTCAAGGTGGGCCAGGAATGGGGAAAGAGGGGGGGGGGGGGGGAGACGCATGGCCGCCGGAAGGGGGATGGTTTAGGTATTGGAGGTGAGAGATAAAGGGTGGTGACTGATTGATCAGGGGAGACAAAGGGATTGACTGGAAGACAGGACATTTGGGTATTGGGGATTAATCAATGGAAACTACCACAACACCATATGTAGACCACCATATGTGTACATATACAACACAGGCATGCAGCCCACAAAAACAGCATATACAATGTACTGTGTGTGTGTGTGTGTGTGTGTGTGTGTGTGTGTGTGTGTGTGTGTGTGTGTGTGTGTGTGTGTGTGCACGTGTGTGTGTGTGTGTGTGTGTGTGTGTGTGTGTGTGTGTGTGTGTGTGTGTGTGTGTGTGTGTGTGTGTGTGTGTGTGTGTGTGTGTGTGTGTGTGTGTGTGTGTGTGTGTGTGAAAGAAGAGCCAGAATCATAAGCAAAGTCAAGGTCTTCCAGGGTTGAGAACAATGTTCATATTTCATGTTCATATTCCTCTTGTCTGACCCTTTGTAGTTCATTGCATGACCCAGTCTACTGCCAGAATTAATAACATGGCAGACATCACACATCCTCCATGGACTCCAGGTCTTCACGGTGGACACTGTCAAAGTCCTTCTGGAAGTCAACAAAGCTGATGTTGTGGGTAGAGTTGATGTTGCCACTCATTACATTGCTTGGTAATGTTTTTGTGGACAGAAATCTGGTCAGAACCGCCCCTTCCTTCCCTAAAACCAGCTTGTTCGCTCCTGAGAGCTGTACAGTATTTACTGCTGCAAAGATACAGTACAGTACTAAAGATATGTACTACTATCCTCCGGTTTCTACAGTCAGTTAGCGCAGCCTTCTTTTCTACCTACACAATGACACAAAGACCCCACTTTGGACCAATCAGAAGGTATCTTTCCCTTCACCCAATATCTCAACAAAGAGGTGGACGCTGTTTGATGGATCTATTTTGAATAGGTCTGCGTTTGGTTCATCAAGAGTTCAGCCTTTCCATTCTTGAGTGATTTGATGGCCGTGCTATTTTCCCTCCGCTTTGGTCGGTGATTCAGTGTTTACGTTCAGGTCTTCCAGTGGTTCGGCAGCGGGGGGTTCTGTGTTAACAAGCACTCTGAAACGTCCTGTCCTCCGCACCTCCTGCTGCTCCCGCGTGGTCTTCAGGTTGCCTCGTTTGTCTCTGATTAAGGTGCTTTGCCGTAACCCTTTCCCACAGATTAGTTGAGTGGTTTTATACACAATTCCTTGCTGGTAGCTCTATCTGCTCCATCTTCAGATGCATTTGCCAGCTCCTCCGTGTACATTAGGCCCTTTTTGTTTTGTTTCACACAATCTCTCATCTCTCAGCTTGTGGAGTGGTTTTCCTTATATCCCTCCTCTTTTTCTGTTTATTTTTGCTCTTCTTCTTTCAATCATTCCCCATGTTTCTGGGGATGATCCAGTCCTTCCATTGCCTCTCGTATCCTATTGTTTGCTTAATGTTTTCACAACACGCTTTGACCAATCTATCACATTTTCGCTCAAGCCTCCCTTCAGTTTCCTCTGCGTCGTCTGTGCTGTTGGACAGGGCTCGGTATCTGTCCTCTTGACGGTTCGGTCGCTAAGCACGCGCCGACATCACGTCCACGCCGACATCACGTCCGCGCCGACATCACGTCCACGCCGACATCACGTCCACGCCGACATCACGTCCACGCCGACATCACGTCCACGTCTTCCTTCTGTCGGTTGTCCTGCGCGCCTCAGCTTTAGCCTGACGTCATGAGACGATGATCACTGGTGACATCTGCTTTTCTTCCTGCCTTGATGTCCCTATATTACCCCCCGCCTCAGTCTCGTTGTTCCTCATCAGGTGGTTAATCTGATTCCACCTATAACCAGGTTTGTGACACAGTGAGTGTAGTCTCTCACTGTCGTCATTCATCACTACACAACCTTCTTTCATAGTTGTTGTTGTTGTTGTTGTTGTTGTTGTTGTTGTTGTTGTTGTTGTTGTTGTTGTTGTTGTCAGAGCCGACTGATTGTGTTCAGTGACGCAGGTCCTCTGCAGGTGTCCCTTCTGCGTCAGATTGGAGGATGTAAAAGAGGCATTCTTCTTCTTCTTCTTCTTCTTCTTCTTCTTCTTCTTCTTCTTCTTCTTCTTCTTCTTCTTCTTCTTCTTCTTCTTCTTCTTCTTCTTCTTCTTCTTCTTCTTCTTCTTCTTCTTCTTCTTCTTCTTCTTCTTCTTCTTCTTCTTCTTCTTCTTCTTCTTCTTCTTCTTCTTCTTCTTCTTCTTCTTCTTCTTCTTCTTCTTCTTCTTCTTCTTCCTCTTCATCATCTCTGGCCTTGTTTGTGGGAGTAATGTGTTTCCTAGGCCAGCTACATACTGTATAGACAGCTAGACAGCACACGGTTGTCGGCCGGTGAAACTCATTATAGTGTTTGATACAATGCATGCTTTCAGTAGAACATATGAAGACACATCTGATCATACAGTGAGTTTCCCTTTCTTAAAAATTTGATTAGATTCAAATGTATTTATTTATCATGCACAAGTACAGTACAACAAAAATAAGTTTGGCATCCAACCAGAGTGCAAATGTAACAGTAAAGTGCAATACTAATATACAATGTACAGGTGATTAAACCAGGTACTATGAAATAAATAAATGAGTACTTCTGAGTAATAGTGCTAATCAGATGTATGTACATCTGTACAGTGATACAGGTATAAAGACACTATGGTAGTAAGTCATACTGGCGAGCAGCGTAACTAGTAAGAGTAAGTAAGGGATATGTACAGATATAGATATATTATCTACAGACAGAA
Organism: Notolepis coatsorum; assembly: GCF_963971535.1. Classification (NCBI taxonomy): domain Eukaryota; kingdom Metazoa; phylum Chordata; class Actinopteri; order Aulopiformes; family Paralepididae; genus Notolepis; species Notolepis coatsorum. Next base: position 31,774,190 of record NC_140177.1, on the reverse strand, counting down.
TACAGAATTATATGAATTATATTTATATGCAGGTGTATACGACATGTAACAGCATTTTTGAAGGTTAAGTTAAGACACTTTCCCCATTGGACTATATTTGAGCCCGGTGAGAGGATAAAGCATGGTGCAGTGTTACGTCATCTGGTGTTACATTATTCTTGCCAAAACAAAAAATGTGCCCTTTGTGGTGACCTCACTGTGACCTCACTGTGACCTCCAGAAAGGTCATGGACCACAAAATGCCCACGATAAACATGACCACTTTAAATCAAGTATAAGAGGATGAACAGAGGCAGATACAGTTGTGTAACTTGGCAACTGTCGTTTAGATAATATTAAGAAGATTCAAGATTCAAGATATTTATTTGTCACAGTTACACCTTACAATGAAAATAGTACTTTGCTAGTTCCCCCCTTCACACAGAATCACAAAATATAGACTATATTAAACTAGAATAAAAAATATTAACCAAAACTTTTATGCTAAAATAAAGAATCTTAAAATGTATGTTTTAGCAGGACAATTAGCACGTGGCCCACACTCAGATTGAAACCTCGAGCACGGAAGAGAGAAGACTAGCTGCGGCCGCGCCTTCCTCAAAGTCAAGTCAGGTCAAATTTATTTGTATAGCCCAAAATCACAACAAGTTGCCTCGGTGGGCTTCACAGATAAACAAATTGGTAAATGGTGCATTTATATAGCGCTTTTATCCAAAGCGTTTTACAACTTGGTCCTCACATTCACCCGTTCACTCGCACACAGACGGTGGAGGCAACCATGCAAGGAGCCAACCTGCTCATCGGGAGCAGTTAGAGGTTAAGTGTCTTGCTCAAAGACACTGCCCTGGGAGGAGCGGGAATCAAACCGGGAACCTCCGGATTACCAGACGACTGCTCTACCTCCCCAGCCACTGTTGCCAAGTAACATCACAATAGATCCACAATAAAAACCACCATAAAATCCACAATTTTACAACACCGCCAGACTTTCCACAATGAAGACAAGGAACGACTCCCTGTAACCTAGCAAGGCCCGACGGGGACAGGACCAGGGCTGCGTACCTGTATGTCATCAATCCTCGTGAGTGCTGTCCAGACTGCAGTGCTCCTGCACCTCTTCCAACAGCGGGGTTGAAGTGTGCCACACTGCACTATTCTCTGAGCATTAACCCTTTTCACTCCACACTACTAAAGGGTTAACCCTTTCACTGCGACAATACAGAAGGTTGACCCTTTCACTGCCACGTGACAAAGGGTTAACTCTTTCACAACCCCACTACAGAAGGTTAACCCTTTCACTACGGGTTAACATTCTGTAGTGTGGTAGTGAAAGGGTTAAACATTTTCACCACCTCTAATTAATACTAATCTACTAGTGAACATCACTTCATTATCACTTGTCGTGTCGTGATCATTTTGAGGTTCAAGTCGGTTTTCCTTATCTGTTGCAGACACATCTTCCTGTTCGACGAGGCTGTCATCGTGTGCAAGAGGAGGGGAGACAACTACGAGATGAAAGAGATTCTGGATCTCAACCAGTTCAAGATCACTAACAATCCCACCCCTGACAGAGAGAGTAGAAAGGTCAGCCGTCTTTTTTTTCCTTCTGCCTTTCTATCTTTTACTCCCATCCCCCAATTTAGTAGTTTAGCGAGGAGTTTCACTGGGATAGCGTAACACATGCGGAGGTTCACGCTATCTCAAATCCCCTCCCTGCTGAACAGGCGCCCCTACCAACCAGTAGGAGTCGGCTTCCCACCGGCAAACACTGCCAATTGTGTTTGTAGGGACGACTGACCAAGCTGGAGGTATCGCTGACAGCTGGATTCTAACCCAGAGTCTCTGCGGTGGTAGGCGAGTGCTTAGACCTCTACGCTACTCAGCCACCAAGGTCAGCTGGTGTTGAGAAAACAACACGTTTCAGTCAAGAGGTGTGGACTCAAAGTCCACGTGACTTGGACTTTGAATCAGATGACTTCAGACTCATTTAATTTCAAACCTTTATTTAAAAAAGGCAACTGAGGTTTCCCTCATTTACAGTCACGTCAAGTGTACATACAAGCAAAAAAAAGGCATAAAATCACAACAATAAGACAAGTAAGGATATTAAGTAACAATCAATTAAAACACGTACAACTTGATTGACAAAGGTTGGAGATCAAGGTTTTAAACTCTGCAACAAAGGGGAGAATATCAAGCTTTAACCCCTTAAGCTTACCCCCCATTTTGCAGAAAACTAAAGCGATTTGCATACCTTTTTTGCAAAGCTTAGCTTTATACGTTATACTTATAGCACATGCATGAGTCTGGTCTCTTTTGAAAGGTAATATTCTGAAGTTGCTAAGTCAATAAAAGAATAAAGAAAAATCACTTTGAGTGCTAATGTATTAGAGAAACAGAGTTTTGAACACACTGAAATACAATATTTTCCCTTACTTTCTTGTTGACTTGTTGCCAGATTCCTGTTTTTAAGTTCCAGCATAGAGGTATGAGCTGGAAAATACTGTGGTTCCATAGCCCAAAGTCTTATGTAGCACAGGTCCAAATTTGATAAATATCCATTAAAAAACGAATGCTTGAGTTTTTGTAAACCGTGTACCGGAAAAAATACAGTGTGAAAATCCCAAATGGCGATCCACTTCCATTCATTCTGACAACAACAGACTTCTTCGTCGACTTTCACCACCTTCCCCCACTCTCACCAGCTCGGCTGCAGTCTCTTTCGGAGCGGACGCTTGTTGGCTACAATGTTGATCAATAATTTTCGCCATCAGCGTTGATTGGTCAGTTCTAGACCATTCTAGACTGGAAGTGTCAAATGATGCTCACCGGATATATCGTCATGTAACTCGGGGGAGTTCATTCCATGAGCTAGAGGCATCATAGCAAAATGCAGATTTACCCTGTTCCAAGCTAACTCTGGGGACCTTAACTCATTCAGCGCCAGGGATTAGCCTGGTCCCGCTCTAGCTATGCCACGCTTTAAAGATACATGTAGGAGTGCGTCACCTTGTTTGTAGAGCTATATCTATATTCTATATTATAGCTATGGAGACAATACTATAGTCATTTGACAGTGACTTTCTTCCGTCGAACATGCGAAAAAGATGCCTTTTAACGGCAACATACAGGTCCGTGACATTGAATAGAATATTAAAATCGAAAAAAAGAAAAACTGACCAAATAACGAGTTTGTTGGCACTCAACCGCTGGCGGCCAATAATGAGTAAACTCGTTGTTGGCGCAGAAAGTGTTAAGGACCAGCCAGCAATGTTCCCTCAATTTTTTTTTCGGTCTGAGCAAACACTCAAACCTCCTGAGCAGACATCAGCAACTACTGAGCAACATACGTCACCTTCCGATTAACCGGTTGGTTGATAAGCGGCGGTTTGTACAAAATAATTTACCTTAATGTCCAACATAAAAATCTACACATTTTGCTGATACACAGAAATAATACAAAAAGGCATATATTCCTTAATAAAATATTTATTTGACCATTGACGATACAGAGCAACGTCCTCCCTCCCTCTTCTCTCTCTCCCTCCCTCTCTCCCTCTAAACCTCTCACATTCCCCTCTGCTTCATTCCTCCTTTCTGTTATTCAGATACACATCATTAAAAAAAGTCACTTGTTTCCAGACTCCTCTGGTCTGGTCTTAGCTCTTACTTAGTCCTTTCTGTTAGTCTGTGTGCACACTGCACATAAGAACACCTGCACATCAGAACACTGCACATCAGAACACTGCACATCAGAACACTGCACATAAGAACACCTGCACATCAGAACACTGCACATCAGAACACTGCACATCAGAACACCTGCACATCAGAACACTGCACATCAGAACACTGCACATCAGAACACTGCACATCAGAACACCTGCACATCAGAACACTGCACATCAGAACACTGCACATAAGAACACTGCACATCAGAACACTGCACATCAGAACACTGCACATCAGAACACTGCACATCAAAACACTGCACATCAGAACACTGCACATAAGAACACCTGCACATCAGAACACCTGCACATCAGAACACTGCACATCAGAACACTGCACATCAGAACACTGCACATAAGAACACCTGCACATCAGAACACCTGCACATCAGAACACCTGCACATCAGAACACTGCACATCAGAACACTGCACATCAGAACACTGCACATAAGAACACCTGCACATCAGAACACCTGCACATCAGAACACTGCACACCAGAACACCTGCACATCAGAACACTGCACTTGTTTACTCCTCTGTTCCTCAAAAAATAATAAATAAAATAATCCAAAGGCAGCTCTTCTCCTCTGGTCTGGTCTTAGCTCTTACTTAGTCCTTTCTGTTAGTCTGTGTGCACACTGCACATCAGAACACTGCACATCAGAAAAGAGTCACTTGTTTACTCCTCTTTCCTAGCATTACTGAGGCACCATCAGAGGTCAGCATCACCATTCTCTGCATGTCTAATTCATGTTTGGAATTAAACTGCGTGATGGCCTCAACAATAGCTGGAGCAGTGCATGACGTTAACTGAATGATGCATCATGCCACCAAACTCAGTTTTGTAGTTGACATCATTTTCCTCCCTGTATTTTATATACAGAACTAGCATTTTGTGCACTGTGATGTCTGTGCTCTCATCTACTATCAAAGTATGAAACGGGGCATTTCGAATATTGCACATAGTCTCATTCTGTACAATTGCATTGATTGACTTCACAAACTCAAAGGCATAGTTCTTGCTCCGCCAGTGTTCTGGGATACTCACATATTTTTCCACATGATCATGGATCTGTTGAACAGACAGCATCGATGCGTTCATTTGTATGCCGAGTAGTACATTGTCAATGAGCACTTTCACTTGCTGGCTGTCAGATCTGTTCTTTTGCAACTGCTTATTCCTGTCGTCGCGTCTCGCCCGTCCGCGTGTATATTTTCCCTACCGCTTTCACTTCCGCGTCGGCTGCTGCAGATTCAGGAAGGGCCAAACGTTTAGGCAAATCACAGACGCCGATACTAAAACGTCTCTCTGTGGTGCCACGCAATAGGTTGGATCGTATCCAAGAGCTAGCCAACCCAGAACATGTAAATTACGTGCATCCAAACAAACGTCTTTTTTATTTTTTTTTACACAAACGTTTCTGTGCGCGACTGATTTTAGATGTGCGCGGGAGCATTTGGCCATGTGCGCACGCGCGCACGGGCGCACCTTAGGGGGAACATTGCCAGCCAGTCACTAGAACGGGTTCCATAGGTACCAAAATTCCATT
>NC_140177.1:31738907-31763907 GCF_963971535.1 Notolepis coatsorum | reverse complement strand
AAAAATATATATATATATTTCTCTCTCTCTCTCTTTCTCTCTCTCTCTCTATCTCTCTCTCTCTCTCTCTCTCTCTCTCTCTCTCTCTCTCTCTCCAGGTCAAACATCCGACCAGAGGACGCCAACAGTAACTCCCACCAGTTCAAGATGCACAGCTTCGAGAGGATCACCTCCTGCAGCTACTGTCACCTCCTGCTCAGGTACGTCTCCAGGGTCGCGACCTTCTGACTCAACGACAGCGCACCGCACCTTTTAGCAGGAACGCCACGGCGAGGATCTGGGGGGAAGAAGAGGAGATGGGAGCCGTGTGTATCGGAGCGTGTAGAGAGAGAAGCGATGTAGCCAGGTGTCATTCTGCACAGGAACATGTCAGCGTCAAACATTAGAATATGATGAATATTCATGAGTCACTCAAGAAGGCTCTGCATACGGGACACTCACCAAAGATGGAAATAAGGTGATGATTACTGGAATAATATATTTGTTGCTTTTATTTCAGGATAGTTAGATACAGCATCCAGGTCAGTCTTAAAAGGAACACCACAAAATATTTATTGATTTATAATGCCGATAATCTATGATATGATATATATCATATATATCATATTATAATATAATATAATAATATAATATAATATATAATTTCACTGAGCTGTATTTAATACGTCTTAGGTGACCTCATAATGACATCACGCAACTCAATAACTCTCCAACCAAATTAATTTGTACCAGACAGTTTTATAGGGGACAGTTTTATGGCGGACCAATAATTATGTCATAATGAAATAAATAATTACATGTAGAAATGTATTTAATTCTTACATTTTTAAACAATTTCTAAATATCAAATTACATTTCACAAGGTCACTAATTCTGAACGACACGTGTCAGATTGGTTATTTTTCTTCTCTTTTTTTATAATGGTGTGGTCATCTGTCAATCAACACAAACGGGGCTGGACCATAGGGCTAGACCTATCCGCTGATTGGGTAATCCTTTGCTCTCTATTACACTGCCTGGCTGAGGGAGCACTGCCTGCACCTGCAGCACAGACATTGCTCTTTTAAAGGACCCCAGGAAGACTAGAGGCTCTTTCATGTGTCTCTAATGGGGATCCTTTAATAAACATAAACATAAACATTTAGATCTAGTCACTTGGTTGGTACACCGAGGATGGCTGCCATAGAATCTTTGATCATGTTGTCATGGAAACCTGTGTTGGTGTGGTGCATGAGACTGGGGGCGCACAGTGGCTCGGGAGGTAGAGCAGTCGTCTGGTAATCTGTAGGTTCCCGGTTCGATTCCCGCTCCTCCGAGGCAGCGTGTCGAAGTGTCTGAGCAAGACACTTAACCCCTAATTGCTCCCGATGAGCAGGTTGGCACCTTGCATGGTTGCCTCCACCGTCGGTGTTTGAATGTGTGAGTGAACGGGTAAAATGTGAGGAACAAATTGTAAAGCGCTTTGGATAAACGCACTATATAAATGCAGCCATTTACTCCAAAAGTTAATATTCAAAGGGAATTATCATGATGCACTATGGAAAGTTCCTTTCTATCCAATCAAGTTCTATGGCCTGCATTCTGCAGCTGAGCTCCGCTGTGTTTAGTGTTACAGTATGCAGCTAGCACAGAGCATGGAGGTATTATAGAACTGGAGGAAGGATGGCAATATGGTCGCCCGTTCATTTCAATGTTCAAGTTGCTCACCCGGCTCATACACTGATATACGGAAGCCCTGAGAGGCACGCTCAGTAAACAATCGCGGTCCTTTGGCTCATAGACCATGCGCAGTACAGTACATGTGACCTTTCTGGGCCAGAGGGGATTAAGTTGCATTCTAGGGTTTGGCCAGCAGGGTGTCCCGGCTGAAGCCACTGCATGGGGGCCGGCACAGAATGGACACAGAGTGGCAAATTCAAACCAGCCAGAATCATTGCTGTTAAATGTGAAGGTGAGTGTCATTTTATTCACTATTCTCCCAGTGTTAGCTAATGTTAGCTAGCTAGCTAATGCTAATGTTTTTTAAAGTTCATTCATCGAAAATAAGTTTGGCAGCCAACCAAAGTGGAAATGTAACAGTAAACCTTCTTACTGTCTTTTTACTAGTATGTACCCTACTACTATGCTACTATACTTATACTACTACATATCATACTAATATGTCTATACTACTATTCACTGAGAATGTAACACTCAAGTTTGATATTTGATGAACAATGCCACTGATACTTAATCAGATGTATGTACAGAGTTGTAGTAATAACATGTACAGTGATACAGGTATAAAGCCACTACGGTATTAAGGCATACTGGCCAGCAGCGTAACTAGTAAGAATAGGTAAGGGATATGTACAGATATAATATCTACAGATATATGTAAAAAGGAGTATATGCAGGTACAGTACGTACACACAGATATACACGGTAATAATACGTATATATATATATATATATATATATTAGTGCTGTCAATATATAAAAGAATATTAACTAATTAATCTCAACATTTTCTGTAATTAATCTAGATTAATCTAGATTAAAAATAGCATTTATCTACTTAAGACCGAAGCTTGTAACAGATATTTACTTGAGTAAAATCATGGAATTAATGTAAAATCAACACAAAGAAAGTATATTATTTAGATTCAAAGACTATTTTAATAGCTTTCTTTGAATACAGTTTCTCTCCTGTGAAATATAAATGTTCAACAAAACCATCAACATTGACTCAGCTAGACCTCTTTTTTATATCCGCGGCGCTAAGATTGAAGATTTTTCACTCCATAGATTAATCTAGATTAATTTAATGCTTTAAATAATTTAAATTAATCTCCAGAGTTAAAGCATTAACTTTGACAGCCCTTATATATATATGATTACTATGATAACAGTGTAGACAGTGAAAGCAGTAGGTAGGCTGTCAGAAATAGCAGGACTAAAACAGAGGGGTGCTAGAATGCATAATCTGAATGGTATTTTCAGCAGAAAACTTCAAAGACACTTTTTGGGGAGCTCAGTCACCTCAGTGACCTATATCCACTTGTTGAAAAGGAGCATAATATGTGACCTTTGACCGTCCCTCTCTCCCTCTTTGCCCTCTCTCCTACAGGGTCTGCCAGGGGCACATCGGGACCTGCTAGACATACTGCTCCTGTGAGACGTCACCTCACGCTACCCCCTCACAGTCACTCTCCCTGGGCTTTCTCATCTGACCTTGGACTGCAGCTGTGTACTACTAATACCCAGCATTACATCAACCTCTGTCACACTCCTATCAAGATGGTCCATATCCTCACATGCACCCTACTTCATTAATTAGATAGTTTTTGTTCTGTAAATCACTTCATCAGGTATCATTATATCATGGTGTGGTGTCTCATTAGTGAATGTTAAACTGCAGATTGCCACCTTCAGTCTCACCTAGACAGATGATTAGACGCTGTTATATTATGGTACAGTCGGTTCTTATTGTGCTATAACCTGTACAAGTCTACTAGCATTAAACATCTCCAGAGCTTTTTCAGCTCTTTTTTTTGCATTTCATTGTATCCATGTATAATATACTGCGCTAAATGACGGTAAGGATGGCCTGGATGGGGGAGCACCAGTAGACAAGGGTCGGAGTTTATAATTAATGTGTTAATTACAGCTCCATGAAATGGTAAGGTATAAGTCCCTCTAAGACAAGGTAGTGCTATTTTTTTCCTTCTACTGTGTATAATTTCCTGTAATTAACACAACACACAAGGATCCAATGTCCCCGATGACATCACTGGTGGCCATATTCAAACACATTTACTCTCAATAACTGTCAAACTAAATTAATGTGTGCAAAACTGTATGAGTATTTGGATTGTGTGAGATTATGTGCAAAATAAATCGGCATTGTTTTTTGGTGAAGTGCAAACATCAAAGGATTAGACTTTGACTTTCAAAGTAATTTCCATTATAAAAATACGACAAGCAAATAATTATGTTGTGCTTTCCTCAAAATTGGTGCAACCTGTTCTTGAAAAACTACACACAGCAGGTGCACTTTGAAAATGTTGAATGATTATTGTAATATGAAAAGAGTCCTGGCTGGTCTGCAAGATAAAGTCCTGTTATGTGTGTACTCGTATGAAAACACATGAAGACAGAGAGAGATGAAGAATAGAATGAATGGACGGGGTGCATGAAGTTGGCCTACCTTGTCACGACTCAGAATATCAGTAATAAGTAAAAAATATAAAGTAAAGTATAATGAAGCTAAAAACAACTGAAGTGATACATTATTAGATATTTAAAAAGTGTTCTCCCCCATGATCCAGCAGGAAGGGGAGCACATAGGATGTGTTGGTACAACATTGTACTGCATGTGGTACTCTTGGTAAACAATATTTATTTAAAATAAAACCTCAATGTTCTTATTTTTTTTTTGCACACACATTTGTGTTGAATTCAAATGTGTGATGCATTGTTGCTTTTCTTCTTTCATTTATGTTTTTCAATTGGTTAAAACTGGGACACTTTTTTAGTGAATGTTGAAAACCGGGCCATTTGAGTGTTTTACCGATATTTACGAACATTACCGTTGGCTAGCAAGCTAACATTAGCTAACACTGACAAAGTGAGCAACATTACACTCACCTTCACAGATAAAATGACCTCTTCAAAGAAGAACTTACATTCTCTATGGACTTTTGATGTTAGACACAACAATAGAGCTGTTAGGGGAGGTTGTCATACACTGTTTTTGTTTTGTCCAATGGAATCGGTTTCTCTATTGTGCTGTTGCTTTAGTCTGAATATGAGTGCAAAACATGACCCCGCCCTTTTCATGCTGATTGACAGACGGCCGCAACATTGTGAAGTTTATTGTTTTGGGATATGTGTGAGACTATGGGCAAACCAATGTCCCGGTAAGGAAGCATCACATAGTCCAAAATGTCATGTGTGTTATCACTGATTACCTGCTTACAATTGTAATCACTATCAAAAACCATTGGATTACACCAACTCAGTATATTGTAGGCTAATCTGATTGCTTTCAAGTACTTTTGGATTAATTTGACTCCAAAATCCATAGAAAATGAAACAAAACAGACATTATTACATTTGAGTTGAATTGCATTTTCAAATAACGTTATTATCATGATCGGCAACCATGCTTTTGCATCCATAATTCCACCAAAATTACCAATGAAAATAAATTTTTTATATAATCAAATTTGTATGTATAACATTTGATGGATAGTATACTATGAATATGAAATCTGATTACTGATTATTACTCTAATCCTGTCACATGTAATCCATTACCCCCCCCCCCCCCCTGCACATCTGCCTTGTTACCTCCAGGGGCATCTTCAAGCAGGGCTACCTCTGTTCCCTGTGCGGCCTGGGGGCCCACAAGGAGTGCCTGGGTCGCCTGGGAGTCTGCGGCAGAACAGGTGAGACGTGTGTCATCATGCTGTGGCTCTAAATGCAGTTGTAATTTTTCCTTTTACCCAGTGAGATATGTCAGATTGTAAATGTGATTACATACACTTACATGGGTTGAGATTTGCTGGTTCCCGTATGGCTGCGTTTCGCTCGCTTCATATCACCGCTGGGCAAATAAACCTAGACTGGAATTAACTTTAAATCTCCCGCGCGACGGTACGCCATGTCATTTTATTTTACCTAAACATAACATCTGGGCTGCGTGTCAAACACTTACCCTGTTTGTTTGTCTGTTTACTGGGGGGCTGACAACTTGTAACGTACAAATCGTTATTTTTACTCCAAGTTGCATTCAATTCATCATGGCAGCGCCCAGTAGACAGACTCTCCGTTGAAATATTGAGAAGTTGAACCATTTCAACAACTCCGGGGGAAGTGTATGTACTGTATACTGTATGTGGCCCGGATTTTATGTTTAGGTAAAATAAAATGACATGACGTACCATTGCTCATTCTCAGGTAACGGCAGTTACGGTAATTACTCGTTCTACCATCTCGGAACCCATCGGCTTTACTGCCCATGATTTTGCCTCTGGGGCCAATGTTTTGACGCTTGCGGTGTAGCTGCAATACCCAGGCCAAGACTTCCTCTAGCTGCAATACCCAGGCCAAGACTTCCTCTAGCTGCAATACCCAGGCCAAGACTTCCTCTTCCATGCTGCAATACCCAGGCCAAGACTTCCTCTAGCTGCAATACCCAGGCCAAGACTTCCTCTTTCATGCTGCAATACCCAGGCCAAGACTTCCTCTAGCTGCAATACCCAGGCCAAGACTTCCTCTTCCATGCTGCAATACCCAGGCCAAGACTTCCTCTAGCTGCAATACCCAGGCCAAGACTTCCTCTTCCATTCTGCAATACCCAGGCCAAGACTTCCTCTAGCTGCAATACCCAGGCCAAGACTTCCTCTTCCATGCTTCAATACCCAGGCCAAGACTTCCTCTAGCTGCAATACCCAGGCCAAGACTTCCTCTTCCATGCTGCAATACCCAGGCCAAGACTTCCTCTAGCTGCAATACCCAGGCCAAGACTTCCTCTTCCATGCTGCAATACCCAGGCCAAGACTTCCTCTAGCTGCAATACCCGGGCCAAGACTTCCTCTTCCATGCGCCGGTAATTGTTTACAGTGTGATTAGCAAACAACTCCTGTCATTTTCTTTTTTAACACTTTGGTTGCCTTGGGTTAAATTAATGATATACCATAGATTGCCAGCGCTATTTGTCTATGGAGAAAGTCCCCTTCTTTGCAGGGCTATAACTTTTTAAATTCTATTGCTACATTGCCATTATTAGGGCCCATTCAAAGTCCTATATGTATTGTTCATTGTGTAGCAACGTTAAACTTTTTCATTCACATATTCATAGTAAAGTATGGTCTAATGTATAAGTATGTTTTCATCTCTTTCTGCAACTTTCTCCAGAACGTGATATATAGCCCCAAATGCATTATATTGATGATGAAATACAGTTTGATGGCAATCAGCGCGATATAAAAAATTCCAACTAGACGTACTTCTAGAAGTTACTACACGTCATCTGATGTTGACCGGATGGGCGAGGGGGCGTTTATAATTCCGTGGGCAGCGTTATACCAATCATCTAATGTGGGTCAAATGTTGATAAAAGCAGTTAGTATCGAAGATGGTAACGTTACACGCTGAAACTCACCCCAGTCTCCGCGCGCCGTTGGGCGATCATCGTCGAGTAGAAATTTTATCATTATGGGATATATTATTACCCGGTCCATCTCCAGCTTGTATAATGGTATATACGTCCAAATCATGTTGTTTATCGAGTTATTGGCAATCGATCGCTATGTAGAGTGACGAGCTAGAGTGCCGGAACCTATACCGAGTGGCCGGAAGTAATAGGGCCGACCAGCAAAACCTCTACTGCGCTTCCTGTTAAGCGGTTGCGCCGATCGGCCACCAGATGGCGCTCCTGAACCGCCAGAGAGCTCAGTGGGTCCTGCTGGTGGATATCAGGCCAGCGGAGGGGGAATATGAATCCGATTCCAGATTTTTGAAATATTGATATAAGGACGCTGTACAGCGTCCCCCGGCAACTTTAGCATGGCCAGCAATGACGCTGTAAAGCGTTTTTAGGCAGTCAAAGTGTTAAGGCAAAGTATAATCCGACAATTATTTTAGTTGTACGTTTCTACACACAAAATGCACAAAAACATCAATACTTTTTTCAGACAACGATTTTGGCCAATGAGTTCCACCTCGTTCGCTCCCCCACACGGACTGTTCACCTGCATGCACCCAAGGCAATACCACTCGGGGACTACGGACGGAAACCAAAAACGCCTCCGATGTCAAAATCTCTCAGTACCTTTTTAATCACTCGCGTGTAAACGGAAGGGCTTTCATGCCCAAAGTTATTCGGCAATAGTCGTTAGCCACCGTTCCGCATCCTCCGTACCCTTGTGTCAACTCGCCGTGGGCTGCCGCTGTAGTTCAGGTACACTGCCCTCTCCGACTGGCCAGACAACCCACAAGGCAGCCGGTGTGACAGGGCTTCTTTATGCATTCAGAGGCGCAGCGAGGGCCAGGGGGAGGTTGACAGCTGAGGTTGCGTGTCAGAAGAAGCCACCGTACACTGATACGGTATTCCTCTCACTGTGTCTGTCTTCCTTTCCTTGTTACAGATTCTGCCACTCTGAGGCCACAGGTAAGACCTGCGCCGAGGCTCTTCTTTGAATCGGAGAGTGCAGCCGCCGTCATTTGCACAAGTGTAGCATAGGAACGAGAGAATGCTCTCTTGCAGCCTCATACATAAAACACACACATACACATACAGTACACACAAACACACACACACACACACGGATGATGATGATGTTTATGATGATGCTGATGATGATGATGATGATGATGATGATGATGGACTAGCATGGATGAAATTATTTTATGAGTCTGATATAATTTACATTTTGTCATTTAGCTGATGCTTTTATCCAAAGCGATTTAAAAGTTCTGTACAACAGGTCAGCAGGAAGGGTATAACTCTGGCAGTTAAGTAACAATGTTTGTCAAACAGTGTTGAACTTGGGTGCTATACGTAACAGTCTTGAGTGCATAGACATATTAACATAGTAGCTAGCAAAATGTATAATAGTAAAAGACAGTACAAAGGTTCGTTTTTTCATACATCCACAATAATATTTGTGTATCTATAGAAAATGAAATACCTGGTAATGTTTTTTTCTCTCTTGAATGGATTCCCATGTGGGCTTGCTGTAGGGACGACAGGGGAGGCAACTCTTGTTCCTCCTTTATTACAAGTGTAACACGTTGCACTTTGGGAGAGGCTGTGTACAATCAAAGATACAGGAGAAATGTGAGAAGATACGTTGCCTATGGAAAGTCAGATGAGGGACAGTGTGACACAGCAGGGTTGTGTTAGCATAGCAACAGTGGTGGAGTGTGCTATTTGAACAAGAACCCAATCAGAAAGGTCTTTATTGCCAATACAAGGAATTTGTCTTGGTTGTTTTGGTGCATTAACATTAACTCATTCAGCGCCAGACCCGAGGATAGTCGGGTTATCTTGCCAGCGGTTGGGCGCCATACCCGAGTATAGTCGGGTTTTCATCGTTATTTCTTTTATTCGATTTCTTTTATTCATTTCCGGCTCACGGACCTCGGGGTTACCATAGGAAATCATTCTGAGATCGCTAGAGTGCAATACCGGCCGCATCCTGCTAGGTGGCAGTATTGCCCACCCTTTGAAACCTTTTTTCACACCGGGTGTTACATTTAATTTTGGGTCAGGCAAGTCTAGCGGTTCACCCGATCACATTGAAACGCGCCCAATGCCCCTCGATGCATGTGTTGTGCCGGATTATGTTGGGGACATGATGGACACCAATACTGGAAATCTCGATCAGACAATTGGAATATTCTTTTTGGGATACCTCCTAGTAAAGGTAAGGACTATATGACATCAATCCTATTTTGATCCAACCATGATTTCACATCGATCGCAACGATCATATGTAACATACTCCAAAGCGTATGCCGTTGGTGATGATCAAAGCATAAAAAAATTACCCCCCCCCTTCCATGCATTCATGAGGAAACATAATACCTATTATATACCTTTGAATTGGAAATAATAGCGTGTCCAGGCGAGCAACGCCAACGCTTTTAGCAAAATTCACGTATTGCTCCATAGCGCCGTTTTCTGGAATTAGCCAGGATCACTCTGAAACTATACAATATACATGAACACATTTATTATTTTTCACATGTTGAACGATGGATAGTTGATGTCAAATGAGCCATAGTATTGTCTCCATAGCTATAATATAGAATATAGATATAGCCCTGCAAACACCGCCACGCATCCCTATCTCTTAGAGCGGTGGTGCAGTAGGAACAAAGATGGCTAGACCCGCCGCCGCTGAAAGAGTTAACAGACAATTAAAGTAGAATAAAATAAAATGGAATATGTAAACAAAATTAGAATAGAAATACAATAGAATAATAATATAGCACAGGGCTATGGCAGTAGGGCAAGTATGTGTAAAAGTTGGGGTCTTGCCCTAAAGATGACCCTGAACTACTACTGCACAATACTTGCTCAAACTACCACATATTTCATTTCAAACCTTTATTTATACTCGTGAAAGCACTGAGGTTTCCCTCATTTACATGGGACGAGTTAACATATGGAACCACATAAGATGTTTATTATATTAGTAACAAGAAAAATGACCAAGATGGATTCTGAATTTGTGTTTTTGAGGTGGAAACAGCAGTTGGGCAAGTTACTCAGGAAGTGTAATTAGTTACTTATTACTGATTACTCCTTTAAAAAGTAATACAAATTACTTTACTGATTACTTTGTGTCAAAGTAATTAGTTACATTACTAGTTAATTTCGCTTACCCCCCCCCCCCCCCCCCCCCCCCCCCCCCCCCCCACCTCTCAGAAAAAAGGTATGTACAACCTGTTTATCTTCTGTTGTTAGCTGTCCAAGGGATGTGTGGCCTTCATCACCGCTCACACGTTCTTTCTGAAGGCAGCCAGCAAATGTCTTTCTCTGTTGGCAGCTTGACGTTGTTCTTTGTGCGTCAAAATGAGGTCAAGTCAACCGTGGAAATAGGTAACATCTCCTCTGTGAGCTTTGTCAGACCTTCTCAACTAATGGGGTGGTGTTTGCCCTGATCTTAGATCCAGTTTCTGTTGTTTTTACTCGTTACTTTACTCGTTATTGGAAAAGTAATCAAAAGACAGTTACTACCAACACTGGAAATCAGTGTCCTTTAGCAAGTGTCCAATTGGAACTCATTGCATTTTCATCCGATGTATTCCTGTGCCACCGTCACAGCTAATGCTCATAATACAAAGAACTCTTCCTTCAGTCTCTATGGTGCGACTCACTTTGTTTGGTGGTTCTTTCTTTCACTTCTGAAATGGACTGACCAGAAGCAAGAGAGTGCACAGTATTCACAGAAGCAGCATCATGCTCCAGGTCAAGCATGGGGAGTGTGAATGACTCTCTCTCTCTCTCTCTCTCTCTCTCTCTCTCTCTCTCTCTCTCTCTCTCTCTCTCTCTCTCTCTCTCTCTCTCTCTCTCTCTCTCTCTCTCTCTCTCTCTCTCTCTCTCTCTCTATCCACAGAAGGGTAGTACCACGGCACAGAGACAACAAGACCCAGGTCAGTGCGGCTTGACCGTGTCACCTCATGGAACCCACTTATGGCTGATACCGTACTTCTAAAGCTGGTCACATTCACCTGGCTCTGGAACAAAACACTAAAAACAGACCAGAGTCAAAGGGTGCAGTGGGTGTATTCAGGGGGCAGTTCGACATGTAGGGTGGATTGACGAAGGATAAAGTAGTTCCTTCTGAGATGTTTATGAAGCTCTCTTTTTTCCCACATGATTCTTCACGTAAAAGCCATGAAGATATTTCTGAGTAGTTTTTATGCGTTGACATGAATCTCCCCTGTGCTCATATTATATTATATTATATTATATTATATATTATTTCTATCCCTATCATCCTAGCTTTGGTGATTGGCTTATGTTACAGGTACCAGGATGTGACACCTGGTAGCAGATATATGTTTACCTATAAAACAGGTTGTAGTTAGTCATGGACAAAAGGAGGCGCGGACATGATGTTACTGGGTCTGAATCCTCTCGTTTTGTGTTTATTACAACATCATTCAGTTAGTCATGATAATCTTCAATCAATCATCTTAACATCATACAATCACTTAGTTCAATTATTTTACTTTTAATACATTCAATTATAGTTCCGTTCTTTTCAATTCAAAGGCATATTCATCATTACAGTACACATGCTACCCTTTTAGGATACCCTGGTTCACTTCAGTAGCATTTTCCTTTCAAATGTAGTTATCCAACATTATATACTGTACATTGTAATTAATTATGTCTTTATGCATATTTGGTGTCTTAAATATAAGCACGTGAAAAGGGAGCATTCTCCTGTTAATCTCAGTCTAGGCATATTGGAAGAGAACATCGTATCTGTCTTCTTTTAATAAAACACTGTCATTCTAATTGTCTGTCAAACAATTCCTTACATCATCAATAGCTATTACCTTTATCATCATCCATTTATCATCAGTCATATCCACTATTCTATAGTGCACAGGAATACCTCAACAACTCTGTGGCACTCATATTTGTGTTCCAACTCAAGTTCGTTTGAACCTTTAATCAATGTGCATCGAAAGTGCATTTATATATATGTATATGGCTGATCTCTGCCTTACTAGGAATTGCTAAACAGTGACCATGGTGAAACCCAAAGGAATAGATTTATATTTACATTTATGGCGAGCAGGATAGAAAGAGAGAGAGAGAGAGAGAATGAGAGAGAGAGAGAGTGAGAGAGAGAGAGAGAGAGAGAGAGAGAGAGAGAGAGAGAGAGAGGAGAGAGAGAGAGAGAGAGAGAGAGAGAGAGAGAGCGAGAGAGAGGAGGGGAGGGGAGGGGAGGGGGAGAGGGAGAGAGCGAGCACGAGGGACGGCTCCAGTGCCTAGCTAACTTCTAGCTAGCGTGGGCTAATGCTAGTCCTCTAAACCATCTTTTAACACTTATACCAAATATGTCAATATTCATTTACCAAACAGCATTTAAACTCAAACAGTACATATTTTCCAAACAGAACCTTTATAACCCCCTTGGAGATACTTAGCTCCGCCACTTTACTGATTAATGGGGAATTGTATGTCAACACTTTATTTAACGTGCCACGAGACACGGCGTCATCAATTGACGGTCAACTTCTAAACCAGTCTTTACTCGTCGTCTTAAACTTCTTAAACTTGACTCAAACATAACCTCATTGGGCTCTCGACATTGCATGTATCATTGTTAACCTTTATGTGTGTTTTGTAATGTATCACCCACCTATAAAACAGGTTGTAGTTAGTCATGGACAAAAGGAGGCGCGGACATGATGTTACTGGGTCTGAATCCTCTCGTTTTGTGAGGACCAGCTCGCCTTGTGCGCCCCTAGAGAACAGGGTACGGTTCCCTAGAAGGCGAAAGTTACTGAACACAAGTCCTATACTGCCACCTATTGACCAAATTATATTAATGTTGTCCATTAAGTATGACAGGACTGTTCTACCTTATTTCTGATGGAGGTAATACTGTACAAGTATGTTCACAATGTTTTGACACATAATCTAATGATATTATTAACGTGATACCACTTCTAGTGGGCATCACACTTATACCCTAAAGATCTAAAACTCCAAACTCTGGAGTTTGTACTGAATTAGAAACATCTGCTTGTAACTGTGCCCCTAACACGTGGACATTTTCGCAAAGCACCTTAAAACTCAGAAAATACTTTAGTATCCATTGGTCAGTTTAAATCTATAACAGCCAACCATTTCACCTCAGTCTGTAGTTGTTTTGACTGATTTTACTTGTGTAATTGATTGACTTTTCTGTTTTTATATTGTTTTTGTATCATGTATTGTTCCTCTCTACGTCATTGTAAATGAAAGCCTTGCTCTCTGTGATCTATAATTATATGATATTATTTGAGTAATATCCAGTCTTCCAGGTGGAAAGGAACACATGGATATGTCTCTTAGTGTTATGGTTTGACACCGACCCCAAACGCAACGACACAAGAGAGTTGGATTCAGAGTTGCCAAATACAAGGGCTTGTTTATTTGGTGACTAGAATAAGTGAAACAGGGAAAGCAGGTCAACAAGAACAGGTACAATGAACAAGGGGCAAAGTTCTGCTGCTCTGCAGCTTCTCCCGGAAGAGTAGTCTTGGGAAGCAGGAGCAGACTTCAGTACCGCTCTGCAGACTCTCACGGCGGACCTCTCAGATGTTGTGCAAGACCGAGAGAGGGAGAGAGGGAACGGGTCAGTGACAGAGCAGACTTGAAACGAGCTGGAGGACAGGGTGTTATATTCTTCGTGTTAAACAACACAGTGATGTGCAATATTCCAAAAACAGCCCAAGTGAAATATCTTCATGTAATCACACAGTGAGCAAAAATCCAAACACCGTCCAAATGTGAAATACTATCTTCGTGTAAACACACAGTGAGCAAAAATCCAAACACAGTCCAAATGTGAAACAATATCTTCGTGTAAATACACAGTGAGCAAAAATCCAAACACAGTCCAAATGTGAAATAATATCTTCGTGTAAATACACAGTGGGAGGTGGAAGATCCCAAAAATATTATTCCATAAAGGAAAGGGCAAAAACGATAATGGCTGGGTGAGTGACTGTCTGACAAAAAGGTGGTAGACTTCAGTGTAAAGGTTACACACGAAAATCGGAAATAGGTCAAGACAGTCAATCTAGAAAAACTCACCCAGACGAGCTGCGTAAAGGAACAGGAACAAACAGTGGAGGCGAGCGCGCGCCACGGAGCAGGTATCCAAGCGAAGGCTTCTAGGAATCTCCTGGAGATTAGCACAGTGAAACAGAAGCAACGGGGAAAAACATCCAGCGACAAATCAAGACGAACCAACAACTTAGGGTGGGGAAAACGGGGTATAAATAATGAGGGATCGATTGATTGAAAGGCAGTGACAGCTGGGGAATGTGATTGAAAAGCGTGGGGAAGTGAGGGAACCAATCAGCGACGTCTCAGATGACGTCAGCGGGGAGAAACGTGTGAACGAGGGAATTGAAATACTTGACAGAAAAAATGAATGAAAACAAAGCGAGGGTGGTTAAAGGAACAGAACGAGTGAGAAGGCAAGGACAGAAACCTCACAGTACCCCCCCCTCAACGGGAGCCGCCCGGCGACCAGGCCGACCCGGCTCGTCAGGATGGGCCCGATGGAAGTCGGTGATCAAGCCGGGATCCACGATGAGCTGCCGGGAGACCCAGCTACGCTCCTCAGGGCCGTAACCCTCCCAGTCCACCAGGTATTGGAATCCCCGGCCCCGCCGACGAACGCCCATCAACCGGCGGACCTGCCACTGGGGGTGACCATCCACTAGCACAGGAGGCGGTGGATCAGGAGCCGGAGGCATAAGGGGACTGAGGGAGACGGGCTTAACCCGGGAGACATGGAACACGGGGTGGATGTGCATGGATGCAGGAAGCTTCAGGCGCAGGGCCGCCGGACTGAGTACCTTCAGGACCTCGAAAGGACCGACGAAGCGAGGGTTGAGCTTCTTGGCCGAGGACCGTAGCGGGAGGTCCTTCGCGGAGAGCCACACCCTCTGCCCAGGGCGGTAAGTCGGCGCGGGAACCCGGCGACGGTCGGCACCACGACAGGCGCGCTCAGATGTCCGGAGCAGCGCGGTCCTGGTGATCTCCCAAACGCGACGGCAGCGGTCGAGGTGGACCTGCACGGAGGGAACTGCCACTTCCGTCTCCAGTGCGGGAAAAAGAGGGGGCTGGTAGCCTAGGGAGGCCTCAAAGAAGGAGAGGCCGGTGGCGGAACTGACCATTGAGTTGATCGAGTATTCAACCCAGGGAAGGAAACGACTCCAGGATGCCGGCCTCTCGGCTGCCACACACCGAAGAGCAGACTCCACGCTCTGGTTCATCCTCTCCGTCTGCCCGTTTGTCTGGGGATGGTAGCCGGAGGAGAGACTGACCGTTGCCCCCAATCCCTTGCAGAAAGCCCGCCAAACCTGGGAGGTGAACTGGGGCCCCCGGTCAGAGACGATGTCCTGGGGGAAACCGTGAAGGCGGAACACGTGGTGCGTCAGGAGGTCCGCCGTCTCGGCCGCTGAGGGAAGCTTGGAGAGGGCCACGAGGTGGACCCCCTTGCTGAATCGATCCACCACGGTCAGAAGGCAGGTGTTCCCCTGGGAGGAGGGTAGTCCAGTGACGAAGTCGAGCGCCACATGTGACCACGGACGGCTTGGAACGGGAAGTGGCTGCAAGAGCCCGGAGGGTGCCTGGTGAGAGGCCTTGCTGCGGGCACAGACCGCGCAGGCCAATACAAACTCCTTGACGTCGTTTCGCATGGTGGGCCACCAGAAACGACGAGCCAGGAAGGAGAACGTGCGATGGACGCCTGGGTGGCAGGCGAACCGGCTGGTATGGCCCCACAGCAGTACCTGGGACCGGACTGAGTCAGGGACGAAGAGACGGCTCCTAGGGACGTTGCTTGGAGCACGTTGGAAGCGTAGGGCACGCCTCACCACACCCTCGATGCCCAAGGTGATGGCTCCAACCACTCGGGCCTCCGGGATGATGGGAGATGGGTCCTCAGAGGGTGGAGCCCCCTTGGAGTGCATCCGGGACAGGGAGTCGGCCTTCGTGTTGCGGGAACCGGGGCGGAAGGTCAGCGAGAAGTCGAACCGACTGAGGAAACTGGCCCATCTCGCCTGCCGACCGTTGAGGCGCCTGGAAGCGCGGATGAACGTTAGGTTCTTGTGGTCCGTCCAGATGGTAAAAGGCTCCTCGGCACCCTCTAGCCAATGACGCCACTCCTCCAGAGCCGCCACGACCGCCAGTAGCTCCCGATTGCCGGTGTCGTAGTTCCTCTCGGCGGGGAGGAAGCGACGCGAGTAAAAGGCGCAAGGATGTACCTTCTGGTCGGAAGGAGAACGCTGGGATAGGACAGCGCCCAGGCCAGAATCCGAGGCGTCCACCTCCACGATGAACTGTCTCTTGGGGTCAGGGTGGAGCAGGATAGGAGCGGAAGTGAACCTTCTCTTGAGGGAGCGGAACGCAGCGCATGCCGCTGGGGACCAGTCGAACGGCAGAGCGGGGGAGGTCAGCTTGGTAAGAGGCTCCGCCACTTGGCTGTAGTTCCGGATGAACCTTCGGTAGAAGTTTGCGAACCCGAGGAAACTCTGTAGCTCCTTCCGAGTGGTGGGTTCCGGCCAATCCTCCACAGCCTGGATCTTGCGAGGATCCGCTCGGGTCAAGCCCTTCTCCACGATGAAGCCCAGGTAGTCGACGGAGTTGGAGTGGAAACGGCACTTCTCCGCCTTGACGAAGAGCCGATTGTGGAGGAGGCGCTCCAGCACCCGGCGGACATGCAGGATGTGTTCCTCGAGGGTCCTGGAAAAGATAAGAATGTCGTCCAGGTACACCACCACGAACACCTCCAGCATGTCACGGAGGACATCGTTCATGAGTGCCTGGAATACCGCCGGGGCGTTGGTGAGACCGAACGGCATCACAAGGTACTCATAGTGGCCCCTGGGGGTCTTGAAGGCGGTCTTCCATTCATCGCCCTCACGGATACGGACAAGATGATAGGCACTTCGGAGATCCAGCTTGGTGAAGAACGAGGCCTGGGTCAGTGGCTCGAAGGTGGAGCTCATGAGAGGTAGGGGGTATTTGTTCTTGATGGTGATCTCGTTGAGCTGACGATAGTCGATGCAGGGTCGCAGGTCCCCATCCTTCTTTCCAACAAAGAAGAACCCGGCCGCCACCGGGGAGGAGGAAGGCCGAATGAGTCCTGCTTCCAATGACTCAGAGATGTAGAGATCCATCGCCTTCTTCTCCGGGGCAGTCAGACTGTAGAGGCGGCTGCCGGGAAGGGGAGCCCCTTGGCGGAGGTTGATGGCGCAGTCATAGGGGCGGTGAGGTGGAAGGGACTGAGCCCTGGTCTTACTGAATACCTCCATGAGGTCGTGGTACTCGGGAGGAACGGACGAGGGATCCGGGGGCAACTCACCAGCCGGTCTCCGGGGCGGGGGACAAGACGCCGCCTGTAGACAGCGGGCGTGACAGGAGGAGCTCCAGCCCCTGATGGTACCGGAGGCCCAGGCGATGTGGGGCTCGTGCAGCGCGAGCCAGGGCCTACCCAGGACCACCGGGACAAGGGGGGATTGGGTAATGAGGAACTGGATCCTCTCTACGTGGTTCCCAGCAATGGTCAGCAAGACTGGGCCGGTCCGTTGAGAGATGTCGGCCAGGCGGTGTTGGTCCAACGAAAAGATCTCCAAGGGCCTCACAAGGGCCTCAAGAGGTATGTTGGCTTGGGTGGCAAACTCGAAGTCGAGGAAGTTCTCGTCTGCCCCAGAGTCGATGAGGGCCTCCACCGTGGCACGTTGGTCCCCCCAGGCCAGGGTGACGCTCAACAGATGGTCAGGTGGTGCGCGGCGCTGGGAATGGGAAAAACGGCTCACCAGGATCTCCCGGGGTCTTGGTGAGCCCGATCTTTTGGCCGGGTAGGGCAGTCGGCGATACGGTGTCCCGCACCTCCGCAGTAGAGGCAGAGACCGGACCTGAGCCTTGCCTGACGCTCCGCCTGGCTCAGATGAGAGCGTCCCAGCTGCATGGGTTCCTCCTCGCGCACCGGACGGGGAAGCCTGTTACCCACAGTAGTGTTGGGGACGGGGCGTCCAGGAGTCCGGGGTGCTTCAGGAGGTGACAGTCGGGCCCTCTCGCGCCTTCTCTCCAGGAGGCGTCCGTCAATACGGATGACAAGGCTAAACAGCTCCTCGAGGGAGTCGGGCACCTCCCTGGTAGCGAGCTGGTCCCGGACTGCGTCACTGAGCCCCCTTATGAAGGTTAGGCGAAGAGCAGGTTCGTTCCATCCGCTCTCCACCGCCGCCAGTCGAAACTCCATGACATAGTCCGTCACCCTGCTGCTCCCTTGCCGGAAGGTCCCCAACCGGGCTCCAGGGTCCAGACCTCGGGCTGGATGGTGGAACACTCTGCGGAGCTCCGCCACGAAGTCTGGGTAGGAGAACAAAAAATCTGCTTCCATTGCCCAGGAGGATGTGACCCACTGGGCAGCATGGCCTGAAAGTAGGTTGGTTATATAAGCCACTCGGGACCCATGAGCTGAAAAACGGCTTGGCTGATGACGGAAAACCAACTCACATTGCATGATGAATGTGGCACACTCCTCGGGATTACCGTCAAACAGCCGTGGGACGGAGAGAAGGGGTTCCCGAGGTGCGAGATCTGCTGGGGCTGCGGGGAATGTTCCTGGAGGGTGTGAGAGATGAAAAGTATTAACGGCGTCGCCCAGCGAGTTAAGCTGGGCGAGAATCTCGGACTGTTGTCCCGCCATAGCGGCCATTGAACCCTGCATAGGCAGGACCTGGTCCCTGAGGTTCTGCACCGCAGCCGCAGCCCGCTCTAGTTGGAGACCGTGATCCCTGGTCAACTCGACTTGAAATGCAAGTGCGGTTCTGACCCCCTCTGTGTCGGCTGGGGTCGTCATGGTTGGTTCGTAATGTTATGGTTTGACACCGACCCCAAACGCAACGACACAAGAGAGTTGGATTCAGAGTTGCCAAATACAAGGGCTTGTTTATTTGGTGACTAGAATAAGTGAAACAGGGAAAGCAGGTCAACAAGAACAGGTACAATGAACAAGGGGCAAAGTTCTGCTGCTCTGCAGCTTCTCCCGGAAGAGTAGTCTTGGGAAGCAGGAGCAGACTTCAGTACCGCTCTGCAGACTCTCACGGCGGACCTCTCAGATGTTGTGCAAGACCGAGAGAGGGAGAGAGGGAACGGGTCAGTGACAGAGCAGACTTGAAACGAGCTGGAGGACAGGGTGTTATATTCTTCGTGTTAAACAACACAGTGATGTGCAATATTCCAAAAACAGCCCAAGTGAAATATCTTCATGTAATCACACAGTGAGCAAAAATCCAAACACCGTCCAAATGTGAAATACTATCTTCGTGTAAACACACAGTGAGCAAAAATCCAAACACAGTCCAAATGTGAAACAATATCTTCGTGTAAATACACAGTGAGCAAAAATCCAAACACAGTCCAAATGTGAAATAATATCTTCGTGTAAATACACAGTGGGAGGTGGAAGATCCCAAAAATATTATTCCATAAAGGAAAGGGCAAAAACGATAATGGCTGGGTGAGTGACTGTCTGACAAAAAGGTGGTAGACTTCAGTGTAAAGGTTACACACGAAAATCGGAAATAGGTCAAGACAGTCAATCTAGAAAAACTCACCCAGACGAGCTGCGTAAAGGAACAGGAACAAACAGTGGAGGCGAGCGCGCGCCACGGAGCAGGTATCCAAGCGAAGGCTTCTAGGAATCTCCTGGAGATTAGCACAGTGAAACAGAAGCAACGGGGAAAAACATCCAGCGACAAATCAAGACGAACCAACAACTTAGGGTGGGGAAAACGGGGTATAAATAATGAGGGATCGATTGATTGAAAGGCAGTGACAGCTGGGGAATGTGATTGAAAAGCGTGGGGAAGTGAGGGAACCAATCAGCGACGTCTCAGATGACGTCAGCGGGGAGAAACGTGTGAACGAGGGAATTGAAATACTTGACAGAAAAAATGAATGAAAACAAAGCGAGGGTGGTTAAAGGAACAGAACGAGTGAGAAGGCAAGGACAGAAACCTCACACTTAGGGAAGGAGAAGAAAGGACTAACAGCAACCAAAGGTAGCGAATATGGACAATATGAAGAATCCTGAATCAATGCATCAAAAAAAGAAAAAGCCTTTCTCAAAATACATGCTGGGATGCCTGAGCCCAGGACACCGTTGAGATGAATTGGAGCGGGTGGATTTATTATGAGAAAAGCTATGCATACGGGGCTCTTTCCAGCTTGCTAATATGCCCCAAGCTCAGATAGCCACCGAGCTTGACACCTTTAAGATAAATTAATTTCAACAAGGGCTGGTATGAGAGGGGCAGGCGTGCTCATTGTTCATATTAGGAACATGTGTGTATGTGTGTGTGTGTGTGATATTCCAGTCATCTGAGGTTGTCGGCAGCTCTAATAGATTCCTCCAGCCAGGTTCCCAGGGAGCCGCGGCTGGAAGGAAGATGTGTCTGGGGCGCGCTGTGTGAGTCTAGGGAAAGGCTGTTTGTCTGCTTGGTTGGCGGGGGTCCTCTGTCTTTGCCGGATGCTAGTGGCTGTGTTGGTCTGCCATTCTGTTCCCTGGGGAGGGATTTGGAGGGGTACCACCACTATAAGACCAGTATAAGATTGTATGAGACGGGCACCGGCACGCTGGTGATCCTAAACCTTGATTGCAATACTGCGCCATGGTCTGCATCTATATTAAACATTATTTTATTTTTTTATCCACTTTTTCTCCTCTTTTTTTTCAATTTTTCTCCCATCCCAATTTCACTGTGCCAATTCTCCCCTCCCCTGTCTTGAACGTTGCTCGCATATGCCCCCCACTGGCCGGTTGTAGGGAGGATAGAAGCCTAGCATCACATGTCCCCTCCGATACATGTGGAGGCAGCCTGTCGCATCTTTTCACCTGCCAGCGCGGACTCTCATTGGCGAGGTGTGTAACGTGTGGGAGGCTCACACTACCCCCGCCATTTCCTGTCTCTGCTGTGCAGGCGTCCCCCAACCGACCTGTAGGAGTTGCTGTCCACAACGTCCAGATTACCACCCATCGACTTCCACCCGCTAACTCTGCCAATTGAGTTAGTATGACGGCCGGCCCAAGCCGGAGGCAACGCTGACAGCCGGAGTCGAACCCGGTGTCTCTTGCGTTGGTGACGAGCGCAATGTCCGCTGCGCCACCCACCCCAAGCACACACACACACACACACACACACACACACACACACACACACACACACACACACACACACACACACACACACACACACGCACGCACGCACGCACGCACGCACGCACGCACGCACGCACACACACACACACACACACACTCCTGTCTGCAACGCGGGGGATAGTCAGACTGAGAGAGAGCTGGGTGCTGCGCTGTTCTAAGTAAGCATGGCCTATTGAGTTGATTGATTGATTGATTGCTAATTTTATTACTGTACGCTTGGTTTCCAACTGGTTAAGTTTAGGCCCTCTACAGTAGGTTTAAAAAAATAAATAAAAAAATAGGGCGAAGAAAACTTTTTTTTCATATAGGGCAAAGAAAACCTTTTAATTTGTTTTACCTACTTTCTATAGAAGCATCTAAGAATGAAGTTCTATAGAAAGTAGGTCTGCATCCCCTTAACAATTGTGTGTATTGAGCCGTACTGTATTGTACCCATTCTGCATCTGGTAATAAAATGTTCAATCAATCATTCCAATAATACACAGTTGGATGTGTTAGTTGGTTGGATGCACTTCAAGCTGCTTCCACATGAGGCAACTTCTCTCAATCATTCCAATAATACACAGTTGGATGTGTTAGTTGGTTGGATGCACTTCAAGCTGCTTCCACATGGAGGCAACTTGTCTTTTTTGTAGTTGTGGGAACTACTTTTTCTGGCGGATGGTTTTTTCAATAAATCTTCGATTAATGTGTGTTTATTGTATAGCAATAAGGTTGGATGAATATGGCAGTTGTATAAAAGCATTACACCACTTGCAGTCGTGATTTGTGAACAATAAACCATGCCTAGGGGGGTCTAACGACCACCCCTAGGCATGGTTTATTGTTCACAAACCACTCCTGCGCGTGATGTAATGCTTAATTACTGTTACATTTGCACTCTGGTTGGATGCCAAACCTCTTTTCGTTGTACTGTACTTGTACTGCTGGATGATGACAATACATTTGAACTTAATCTAATCTAATCATTCTATAGCCACTCCTTAGGATCACACTATAGATTATGGCTGTCCCGGACTAAATCAATTATTAGTCAATTATAAATCATAGGACTTGACAAATTGGTAAAGTTGTGTTTCCCCATTTGCAATCAGACAGGAGTACCTCTTCAAATCTAGTACTTAACAGAGCTGTGCTTATCGTTTTTCAGACGATAACTCATACAGCACGGAAACAAAGCATGAAGAATCATTAATCAACAAAGAAAGTCTCTGTCAACCGAGACCAAACCATCTGATTAATCGACTAAGGAGCCCTACTGTAGATGAATAGCTACTTCGTTAACACTTTCAGGTGTATGGTCTCACATGCGCGAGTAGCATTTTGAGCATTTTAATAATGATGTAATAATGGTCCACATGTCGTCCAAGATAGGAATAAAACAAATAAATACACCTTTAAGGGTTCATTTCTGGGAGGGGAAGTGAAGGCTCTCTTTCCTAATGTGTCATCAGCTCAGCTGGTTGTGTGTGTGTGATGTGTCTCCTGTCCTCCAGGTTTACTGCTGGTGATGAGAGACTACTGTGGCATCCCCTGTCCCCAGAGTGGACCCCCGCTGAGCATTCATGTGGGGGATGTCATCGAGCTGATCTGTGCCGACCTGCACAGCTCCTGGTGGCAGGTGTGTGTGTTTGAGTCGCTCTATTTCTATTCTGCGAGATGAGTCCTTGCTTCAAGTTCAGACTTCATCACCTGTGACAAAAAAATAATAATAAAAATTACATGTTAGAGATGTGGCATCACCATTTTTGGTTCCTTTAGAATAAAATGTGGTTCCTTTGCACTGGCCGAAATCACGACTCCCAATATTGTTTCTTCTCATTCACAGACGGTTGTTCATCACATTTTAGGTCATATCAGGCGAGCTCCATTTACTAAGCAGAAACATAATGTAGAGGTCATCGTTAATCATAGACATCGGTCGGTAGTTTCTCTTGAACCCTGGTGAACCTGTCCATTCCAAATGGAGCGCAAACTTGTTTCCATCTCTGCTTTGATTAAATCTGAGAGACCGCATTGGATGATCTAAGCAATTAGTGACCCCAGGAGCCACAGAGAGATGATAAACTGTAGACACTTTGGCCCCCGGAGGACATTTTAATGGCGCCGAGACACCGCCTCACGTACTGGCGCATTAAGCAGCCAACCTCGCGAGGCCGGAGCGAGTGACTCGGATCGCTTGACTTTATCTACTTTTGAAAGGATGGTGATTTATCTGGGGGGGTCTTCGGGGAGCCTCCTCAGCCGTTTCTCACTCCGCTTTACGACGGTATTACCAACCCCCCCTCGCCCCCCCCCCCCCCCCCCCCCCCCCACACACACACACACACACCCTCCTCCTTCTGATACGGCTCCAACCTCACCGCAGCCTGTGCCAAACAGCATGGCTGGGAGTTGGCACTCGGCCCGATTTCCCCTGCTCCTGGCTCTCTCTCTCTCTCCACTCTGTTTGGTAGCACGCAAGGTGGCACAGAGCGAGGAAGCGGACGACTAGAGACCCATACTAAGCCTGCAGGAGTAACGTCCAGTCTGCCACGGTCGGACCCCGGGGCCCCCGGTGGCCGGCCCGGCGTCATGGCTGCCATGGTTACCAACCGCACGTCGGGAGGGGGGATAATCCGAAGGCATTGAATGATAATGCGCATTTGTGTGTTTATTTTATTCCTATGCATAACGACACGGTAATAAGGCTACTTAATCTTCCGCGTCCCCAGGCGCCCCAAAGGATAGAATTACAGAACACTGAGAATTCATATCTCCTGTTAAGGCAATTATCCCCATCCCAGTGGCAGAACAATACAATCAATCACTGTAATTTCATTTGATCCTTTGGTTGCCGCCTGTTTACGCCAACAGAGTAATACGTTTAATCTTTATCATGCGCTTATCGAATGCGTAACAAATAGACAGGGCTCTCAGAAAGCTTTGATGAAATGTTATTACGCCGAATGAATCATGGAGATGGGTAAGGATTGCCTTTCCAATCTAGTTACCGCCGGGGCCCCCGCGTTGGGCCCAAAATGCATTTCATACTGTAATAAAAAGAGGAGTGAGGAGAGGCGTAAGCAGCCGAGAAGCTGAGTGGAGAGACTGCGCTACACCCCCTCCACGCCGCCGTGAGACCAGATTGACTCCGCAGATTTCAAATTGACCTCCTCGCGTCTGAAGCGGAGATCTAATGCTATCTTATCACAGATGCGGTGATAATGGCATATTACTAAATATAAGACATTGGATTAGATTAGATTAGAGTCAAATGTATTGTCATTATACAGCACAAGTACAGTACGAACGAAAAGAGGGTTGGCATCTAACCAGAGTGCAAATGTAACAGTAAAGTGCAATAGTAACAACAATGTACAAGTGATTAAACTGGGTATAAAATATATAGATTAGTACTACTGAGTATAGTGCTAATCTTATTTATGTACAGAGTTGTAGAATAATATGTACAGTGATACAGGTGTAAAGACAGTATGGTAGTAGTCATACTGGCCAGCAGCCTAACTAGTAAGAGTAGGATGTACCGATAT
>NC_140177.1:31717290-31738707 GCF_963971535.1 Notolepis coatsorum | reverse complement strand
GGATGTACCGATATATATATAGTATTTACAGGTATATAAAAGGACTATGTGAAGGTAAATATAGACAGGTGTAAATATAATATATCCACACATATATATGTGGTGAGCATAAATAAATATCTATATATTATATATATATATGGTATATACAGCATTATTGTACATGCTATCATACAGAGCTATGGGTTATATGCAGGTGTATAGGTATACAGAGGGATTAATGGCGGGTATATTAAGAAAGGTCTTACAGAGTTTATAGTGTCACATAATGAAACACACCGCATGCGTTACTGTAAGCTACTGTAGGAGCAAAAAGCTACAGAGGAATGTGTTACCCTGAATCGCTTCGGATTGCTGCCTGAGACGTTTTCCCCATATTGTGTTTGCCAAAAGACTTAATGATTTTCATAAAGCGCGAGTCCGCTGGAGGCGGCTAAAACAGAACACAATAGTTAGTCCTCAATGATACGCCGGAGCTCCCGCTGTTTTGGGTGTTTCAGAGACGGGAGTGAGATCCATTATTTAGTGTTAAACAAGGCCCTTGTTTTGATGCAGTACTAATCTAACTGCCAGCAGAATTTGAACCATAATTAACTGGCGCCGTAAATTAGATGCACTGCTTGTTGTGAGCTAATTGCCGGGGATTTATTGAAGCGATGGGAGGGGGGGGGGGTATGAAGGGGTGCTCCCTGACAGATATAATGCGATTAACAACGATTTGCCGTTACAGGGCAAAATTCTGGCGACAACCAAGATTGGCTTCTTTCCCAGCGACGCTGTGAGACCCTGCCCATGTGTAAGTGTCTACTGTCAATACTCAAGTTCAAGTTTGTTTTTATTTGTCACATATAAGGTATACTTTAGAGTGAAATGCTTGGTTCTGTATGAGCCCCCCCTGAGAATGTGCTTCATACAGTAAAAAAAGGTAAGTCAAAGAGGAATAACACTATACAATATACAATACAATATACAAACTAAAGTACAACCTATAAGTACAATCTAAGTACAATGAAGTAAAAATGCAGACAATGAGGTACAAATGCAGACAATGAGGCACAAAAACGTTTTAAGGCAAGGTGCTAATGCAAATGAGGTATGAATGTAGTGCAAATCTCTTCTAATAAATAGATAAATATAATGTAGTGTTAGGGCCTGTGTCGACCGGGGACGTTTTATGAGTTGTCGGCTCCTTTCTGTCATTCATTTCTATGCCACCAAATCTCTTCTAATAAATAGATAAATATAATGTAGTGTTAGGGCCTGTGTCGACCGGGGACGTTGCGTTTTTGGGCGGAGCGCTCCCAGCGCCTAAAGTTGAAACTAGTTCAACTTTTGGAGAGGAGCGGCGCTCATCAAGGTAACTTTTTTCGACCGACCAATCAACATCGAGCAAGTGGCGGAGCCGCGAAAACGCTCTGAACATGCATATTTTAGCTTTTCAAAGCGGTCCGCCTTGAAAAAAAATTCCCCGGTGGACACAAAGCCTTAAAGTGTCTAAAGTGAGTGTTAAGGTAGGTGTTTGTTTAAAGTGAGTGTGTGCATGAGGATGTGTTTGCAATGAGTGTAGATGGATGGGTTGATGATGTTACATAGAGTCATTGAGCATCCTGATGGCTTGGGGATAGAAGCTCCCTCTGAGTCTAGGTACTGGCCATGAGACTCCGGTATAGCACTTGCCTGACTGCAGCAGTGCAAAGAGGCAGTCTTTGGTTATTCTCTTAGCCATGGCCCTGCAACGCTTGGTATAAATGTCCTGGAGAATGGGAAGCCCACCACCTACTCTCACTTATTCCTCACCGTCACTCAAGGAACCTCGCTGTGATTACACATTCCGTAGCATTTATGCATGCCTCACCGCCTGAAAGCAATGGCTCTCAGTCGCAGCCTTTTTCTGTTGCAAATGGCTCCGATTTGAGCCATTAGACGCGGATTGAATATCACATTACTGCAGATGACCCCTCCACCCCTTCGCCATCGACTCCATTAAAGCACCAAAATAACTGCCCGTTTCTCTCCTCTCCCAGGTTCCGAAACCAGTCGATTACTCAGCCCAGCTCTGGTAGGCGATGGAAACACATTACTATAGATTGATAACAATATCCACGAGTAATCAGCGCTCAATTACATTGATCGACTTTTCATACGTTTGTGTTCGGAATGAGCGATTGCCGTGAGCGTATACTGTACTGTCCACGGCTCAGGTTTGCGGGCCCCATGGAGAGGAACCAGGCAGAGGAGGAGCTCCAGGACCGAGGCAACAGCACCTACCTGGTCCGACACAGGAGGAAAGAATGCACAGAGTACGCCATCAGTATCAAGTAAGAGAGACGCGGGCGAGGGGCGGGGTTGGTTTGTTTCCACACAACTCCAAGGCACTCCGTTTAAGTAATTAACATCTCTCAGACTAAGACTGTCATGGTATAAAAACCTGCTGTGATATTCCCTGCGATAGTGTGTAGGCATATGAACACTACTTAGCCATTCCGGTCCACTTGGGTGGGGTGGACTCATACTGTCAGTGCTTTTGATGTGCTGGGCCAGTTTTTGAATGCCTCCATCCTAATTGCCTGTCCCACTGCTTAAGATCGTTATCGGGGCCGGGGGCCCGGTCTGAAGTAATGGAGCCGAACACACAGAGTTCCTCCTAGTCAAACTGGAGTTTAAGACGGTCATGAGTGGCCTGTTTGCATGGGGAATGTGTGTGTGTGTATGTTTGTGTGTGTTTGTGTGTGTGTGTGTGTGTGTGCACTCGTGAGCGTGCATGCACATGTGTGTAAGTGGATATGTGTGTGTGTGTGTGTGCACTACTACAGTTCTCCCTAGCTCACCCACTGGGAGAAGGAGAAAGACTCAGCCTTCACCAAACAGGGCTCATCTATCTCAATGTGTTCAAAACCATACAACTCAGGACACATCAATAATGTATTACTCGACGTATATTCATAATGTATAAGTGAATTTGCAGCATAACTGTATTTTCCTCATCCATTATACAGTGCATTGGGAGGTTTATAATGAGGCTCCCGTCTCCCAAGTGATTTGCACGTGAGCGTCGAGGGAGACATGCATTATACTAGAGATCAGGGAGCACAACATCCCATCTGTACTCTCACCTGTACGGCTGCGGTACATATCTGCTCCAAGGTCCTACATTTGTGTTACTGTTCCTCTCCAGTGGTCTGAGCACCAGGGTTGGGTACCGAACTGTGTACTTTTAACGGTACCGACCGAATTACGTCAGTAGCTGCTACCAAGTACCGATTCAGGCTAGATCAATCGGTACCACATTTCGGTACACTTACATGTTTACGCGTGTAATGTTACTAGACAAGAGGGAGCCTCTTCCACAAATATATATAATAATGTTGATATTTAAACATTTTTAAATGTATACATGGTCATGCGATTTATTTTGCGTGGTGTGTTACCACAATAAATAACCAAATGTTATTTTGGACTTGGATTTTAATTTAAATGTTTTATTATTACAGAGAGAGTTAAGTACCGGAAAAAGGTACCATCGGGTACCGATACCGAATTCCAGGAACTGGTACCGATACCGGTATCGGTCCAAAACTGAAAGGTACCCAACCCTACTGAGCACATGAGGTAGGATTTTCTGAGGTTAGGATTCATCTGATCCACATTTGCCACGAAGTCGGAAGTTCCCTCGCGGCTAACCGTCAGATGATTACTTGACGTTAGGAGGAAGAGGACGCGTCCGGTCATTGATTAGGAAATAGACGGAAATAGTGCAGGTGGGGGAAGTTGCTTTCACCGGCCGTCGGTCCGGATCTTCAGCCCTCGCCGTGACGGCTCGCTGCCATGACAGGATTAATGGGAGACATGTATAGTTAATTAACAGACCATGTCTTATTCATCCTCCGACAGGTTCAGTGATGAAGTCAAACACATTAAGATTCTCACCAAGGACGGCTGCTTCTACATCGCTGAGAGTCGCCAGTTCAAGTCTGTGCTGGTGAGGCTTTTAAACCGCTTGACATTATGTATGGTCCCTAAAAGCGAAGGTTATGTACAATATTATAACCCTAGTTATATGGATACTGGCAAAGCCTGGAGACTTTTACCAATGCACCTATCGTACATATCCATCGTTATCATGTTGTATTCGCATCTTGCTTCGCCTAATGGACAATTAGGAGAAGCCAAAGTGCAGCCCTGATCAGTGTACCCTCTGTTGGTCCAAAAGGGGATAGACAACTCATGCCACTGTTAAACCTGGAAGGAATAAGTAGGGGCCAGAGATGATTGCCTTTTGGGCCTGGGTCAGAGGGAATGGCTGAGAGAAGAGACAAAACCCTTGCCCCAGCCTAAAAGGATAAATAAGGGTTAGGGAATAATGCACAGATGTCAGCTAGCCACTCTGTGTGTGAGTGACCCCGCATGAGCGTTGGCTCTGAAGTTTTATTAAAGTTTTATCCGGGATCCTCCTGGTTACGGCGGCTAGCAGCGGCGTGACTGGAACAGAGATCCTCTTGAGGACGAGTGGTGGCTCTTCCCGGGTTGGTTAGAATCCTGAACAGCGTCCATGAAGAGAAGTCATCTCTACGAGTGTCGGAAGGTGCAAATGAGCAAAATCGTCAGCGTGAAGAAATGAGAAGGGAGATCGTCTGCCACTTCCCTGCTTATATTGGGGGGGGGTTCTGGCTGGTCAGTGATAGACACATTGGTAAAAGTCTTCAGCAGGAGAGCCATTGGTGCACGGGCTAGTCCAATAGGTGAAGCAATATGCAAAGCTAGCATGAAATCCTGATCATGCATTAATGAATACAACTTACTAGAGTTTTTGGAATTACATTATACTTGACAAAAAAAGAAAAGAAAATGCACTTTACTTATTATATTGTATGTTGTTAAAAATAATTTATGTTCTAATGCTTCTAGCAGAGTTTACATCCATAGCGGTAGCGATGCACCGATGCTATAGTAGGTAGAATTTTCTAGACTGATAAGAGTTTGCGTCGGTACAGGACTTGGTGGAGTATTTCAAACAGCACTCTCTGAAGGAGGGCTTCAGGAGTCTGGACACTACGCTGCTCATGCCGTACAGGGAGCAGACCAATGGCAACACGCCCAGGGCCATCGGCAGGCTTGGCAGAGGTGAGTCTCTGCTCCATCTAACATCTAGGGTCCCTGAGCAATGCTCTCTGTCTGACAGGTGAAAATGTCATCACTTCAGACGGTCTCAGAAGCCCGTATGAACCTGACACTTGAGTGCCGCGAATCAGTCGGTCCACACAAAGAGGCAATGTTGATGATACAAAATAAGAAACTTGCTGTGGAAATAGCTGGTGCAATACAAAACGTATATTGCTGTATATTCTTCCTGCCGGATGTATGTTTTTGGATTGTTCTCTTGGGATTCTATCTTGGGAGTTCCATTGTTCCATTGTCATGAGCAGTGGCGGACTGGCCATCGGGACGTTCGGGACGAATCCCGATGGGCCGGAACCAAAGTGGACTGGTCCAAAAAAAAAAAAAAAAAAAAATGTATATATATATATTTTTTTTTATTACTTTTTTTTATTTTTTTGCCAGTGTGTGGGCCACTAATGTGGGCCGGTGTGTGGGCCAGTGTGTGGGCCAGTGTGTGGGCCAGTGTGTGGGCCGGTGTGTGGGCCAGTGTGTGGGCCAGTATGTGGGCCGGTGTGTGGGCCGGTGTGTGGGCCAGTGTGTTGGCCAGTATGTGGGCCGGTGTGTGGGCCGGTGTGTGGGCCAGTATGTGGGCCAGTATGTGGGCCGGTGTGTGGGCCGGTGTGTGGGCCAGTGTGTGGGCCAGTGTGTGGGCCAGTGTGTGGGCCACTAATGTGGGCCGTAGGGTTGCCACCCGTCCCTTAAAATACGGAATCGTCCCGTAATTGGAAACTAAAAGATGCGTTCCGTATTGAACTGATACGGGACGCCCTTTGTCCCGTATTTTAAGGTTGCCAGTTTAGTGAGAGAAATAAGCCAGCCGACCTACAAAAACAAGCAAAATTGTGTCCAAAAGTTGCGGAAAATAAACAGACTTGGCAACTCTGGTATGATGGGCGTGCGCTCAGCAGCTCACCGACCAATGAGAATTAGCGCTTTCACGTTGCTAAGAAGAGTTCTGTGCCGTTGTGCCAATCCTCCGTCTGCACGCTGCGTGATTTCTTTTCGAAGACGCTTTGAAAATGTCTACAGCAGACACTGTGACTCACACTGTGTTAGTGTTCTGATAGAGTCCACTACATACTGTGTTAGTGTTCTGATAGAGTCCACTACATACTGTGTCAGTGTTCTGATAGAGTCCACTACATACTGTGTTAGTGTTCTGATAGAGTCCACTACATACTGTGTCAGTGTTCTGATAGAGTCCACTACATACTGTGTTAGTGTTCTGATAGAGTCCACTACATACTGTGTCAGTGTTCTGATAGAGTCCACTACATACTGT
The DNA here is from genome assembly GCF_963971535.1 of Notolepis coatsorum. Classification (NCBI taxonomy): domain Eukaryota; kingdom Metazoa; phylum Chordata; class Actinopteri; order Aulopiformes; family Paralepididae; genus Notolepis; species Notolepis coatsorum. The sequence goes on along the minus strand of NC_140177.1, from coordinate 31,732,268 downwards.
GTTAGTCTTCTGATAGAGTCCACTACATACTGTGTCAGTGTTCTGATAGAGTCCACTACATACTGTGTTAGTGTTCTGATAGAGTCCACTACATACTGTGTCAGTGTTCTGATAGAGTCCACTACATACTGTGTTAGTGTTCTGATAGAGTCCACTACATACTGTGTCAGTGTTCTGATAGAGTCCACTACATACTGTGTTAGTGTTCTGATATAGTCCACTACATACTGTGTCAGTGTTCTGATATAGTCCACTACATACTGTGTTAGTGTTCTGATAGAGTCCACTACATACTGTGTCAGTGTTCTGATAGAGTCCACTACATACTGTGTTAGTGTTCTGATAGAGTCCACTACATACTGTGTCAGTGTTCTGATAGAGTCCACTACATACTGTGTTAGTGTTCTGATAGAGTCCACTACATACTGTGTCAGTGTTCTGATAGAGTCCACTACACACTGTGTCAGTGTTCTGATAGAGTCCACTACATACTGTGTCAGTGTTCTGATAGAGTCCACTACATACTGTGTCAGTGTTCTGATAGAGTCCACTACATACTGTGTCAGTGTTCTGATAGAGTCCACTACATACTGTGTTAGTGTTCTGATAGAGTCCACTACATACTGTGTCAGTGTTCTGATAGAGTCCACTACATACTGTGTCAGTGTTCTGATAGAGTCCACTACATACTGTGTCAGTGTTCTGATAGAGTCCACTACATACTGTGTTAGTGTTCTGACAGTACAGTATGTGTGCAGAATGCAGTAGGCTAATTTAGTTCAGTGTTATTGTACTGTATGAGGTAGGGCTGAGCCCAAACGTTCGAACGTTCGTTCGTTACGTTGGCATTCAAATTCTAAATCAACATTTGAATTTTTTATTAAAAAAATAAAAATAAAAAATAAAACGTTTTTAAAATATTTGTTTCTATTAATTCTGTTTAAACCAATGGGGGGTTTCTTCACAGTTGCAGATAAAGATTAGGCTACACTAATATTATAATATTAAAAGAAACTGATGAGTTATATTCATTAAAGAAAGTTGATTTTGGGCGAGCTCCCGTAGCTCACCGCGTATCTCGGCGCTATTTCGGCGTCGGGGACAACCGTGCTCGTCACGGATCTGGGCTACACGAGTTCGACTCCCGGACTCGCCGTATTTTCTCAGAGTGTTTTCCCCTACTCTACATCCTATTCAACCTGTTTCTGGCGGTCACTGCTTGACCAGAAAAAGCGATAAACGCAAAAAAAAAATGAAGTTTAAATTTTTTTTTTTTTTGATTTAATTGATTTAGTTGGGCTGGGGCTTCTCCCTGGGCTGGGTCTGGGGCTGGAAATTTGATTTAATAAAAAATAATACAAATTTAATCAGATTAATCACTTTATTCAAATTGAGGATTTAGTTTGAGGATAGAAAAAAATATATATATATTATAAAAAAAATATATATATATTTATTAAAAACGAAGGTTCAAACGTTTGTTCGGAAAAACCCTGACGAAGTTCGAATCCCAAAAACAGGGTTCGGGGACAGCCTTAGTATGAGGTCAGTGTTATGACATCTCCTTCATGGGCATAAACAAAAGAAGGAAACTAACTAACTTTTGCTGGAAATAGGTCGAGGAGTTGTGCCGATGCACCAGAAGGCGTTCAGGGAGACCCTCGCCATGGAGCTGGCAGAGGTGGGGTCTCTTGCCACCCCCCCCCCCAGGGGCCCAGCAGGGCCTGCTGTACCTGCTAAAACCGGCCCTCACTGGTCGATCTACATCACTGAGAGCACAACAACAGGGAAACTGAGGTGCATGCACTGTCATGGCAAGACAGCTCAAAAGTGTGAATCATGTGATGTGCCTTTGTGCAACGTGCTAAAGCGCAACTGCCATCGTGCCTGGCATGTTGCGCGGAATTTAGGAGGCGAGGAACAGACCCAAGTTCACTGATATATTTAAAAAAAAATTTACATTTAGTCATTTAGCTGATGCTTTTAGCCAAAGCAACTTACACGTTTTGTACAACAAGACAGCAGGAAGGGTACAACTCTATCAGCTGAGTAACAATGTTCATCAAAGTGTTAAGTGCTACAATGTAGGTTAGTATATTAAGACAAGAAAGTAAGGTTAGTTAGAGTTCGATTTTTAAATTGTTACATTTTTTAGTGACCCTCCCGGAGCTCGGATAGGTCTGAGGCGGCCAGAAGATGCAGCGCATAGGGGTCTTGAGGTTATTAGATATATACATATATTGTGTTGAGTGTTACCTCAACCTAGTAGCTGACTCCCAACTAAAAGGACAATACTTGTGTATACTAGCATTTAGCATTTTTTATTATTAGATTCGATTTAGATGATTGGATTATTAGATTATATACTGCATATATTTAGCATTTTAGCATTTCTTTTTTTTAGATTATATGTTAGATTTATTGTAGGGCAAATATAACTGAGAGGGCATACATTAACTTATCTTACACAAAATATTCTAATTTGGTAATTGTACATATTGTATGCTAGATGTTCAATAAAAAACTATTTTTATCAAGTTCAAGTTCAAGTTTAGTTGTATTTGTCACACATAAGGTACAGTGAAATGCTTGGTTCTGTATGAGCCTCCTGAGATTGTGCTTCATTTACAATTAATTTTTAAATATATTTTTTTATTATATATTTTTTTGTTATTTTATAAAATGTTTATTATAAATAATGTGTAACTATGTGTAACCTTTCATTAGAGCCTGTGGCCATTTTGGAAAAACGCATAGACATACCATTATAAAATGTTTAGTAAAACACTCATTTTCTGTGGTATTGTTATCAACTTTGAACCTGTACTAGATAAGGCCTTAGGCTATGGACCCATTGTAACTTAATGTAACTTAACTTCAAAATGTAAAAAGCACTCAGAGTGATTCTTCCTGTTGTGGATGAAAATTCAGATTGTTTCCTTTCAAAAGAGACCAGAGTCATGCTATAAGTATTTAGTATAATAAATTGCAGATTACTTTGGGTATGCAATTTCAATAAATATCAACTGTTTACTGAAATTGTGCTTGTGTGGACATTGGAATTGTTTGTTTTAGTCTGTGTCAAGCCTGAACACCACAATGCTTATCACAATATATTGCTTTTGACCACAGCCTGGACTGTGATTTTGGACTTTGGACTACTACTACAGTAACACGGTAACGTTGTTACCTGTTGGCTAGCTGGTTAGCTCCTTCGCCTATAGCCTACTACTAACACAGTAACGTGGTTACCTGTTGGCTAGCTGGTTAGCTCCTACACGCATACAAACATATGCAAGAAATACAACTGGACAAACACGACTGTCGGCACTGGCATCATCTATCTCCATAGAGAAGGAGCTGCTCATTCATCTTAAGGAGGAGGCGCAACTGCACGTCGTGCACGAGGACTCGGAGGTCATTGAACGTTTCATCAGAAAAGATCGAAGGATGGATTTAATTTACAAGTGATGGGAGGGACACTTAACTTTCCTCGTAAAGAAGTAACGTCAATGGTGAGTGACATTTTCTTTTTTTTTAATATTTAGTAGCTGTGTGGGCCTATGTGTTGATTATGAATTAATTGGCTGTATTTGACTGCGTGCGTTGGTATGCTTTCTTTCCGTGGGTAACAAGCATTATTTTGTATCATGTTAAATAGCTGTGCTCTGGTCCGCTGTGGCCAGTATAGTGTGTGTGTGTGTCTGTGGCTGTTCATTTCCTATAGTGCTGAAATGCGTGCGTTTGACTCCATCCAAATCTGTGTGTGCTGTAGCTGTACTGAAGTCTGCCTAATGATTGCCTAATCAATGCTATTGGTATATGTGCCTGCTGTAGTTGTCATAACCACTCTGGTTGATCTGGTGATACGTTCTTGACTTGTATTGTGTCTTGGGAGTAAAGCTGTGAGTGTTAGGGAAGTGTTGTGTTGGGCAGTGGCTAGCTACAAGTAGCGACGCTACATAGCTTAACTACATTTCTCAGTAGCGTGATGGTAGCGTCGCTCCTTTTGAAGTAGTGTAGCTATTTTTAGTATAGATGGAAACATAGGTCCACCTGCATAGGGTGGATTTTCTTTCACCACCTGTTTTTTATTAATCCTTGAAGTGTCTATTTTAAGATTCTGACAGGTATAACAGGTTGGAATAATGTCCCATGGGGTTTATTTTTAACCCTTTATTACACCTATCCTAAACCAATACCTGAAAAATAAGAAAAAGAAAACAGCATAACTTTTGAAGTTAACAACATATAGAGACAAATTGGTTGCATGGATAGATGAATGGATGACTGGATGGATGGATGAATATATTATGTAAACATTATTCTTATTCAGTGTTACTTTACTGTTACGCAAAATCGGCATTCGCTCACAACCTACAAGATGGAAAGGGAGCAGTAAACCATTGCATTATGTTTTGGAAAGCATCCGTTTCAAAGTAAAACATGGGCTGCTGAGAATGTTCATCTAATCTCTCTGCAAGTGCTTGAGGGCAAATCCTTCGATTTAGAAAAATGATAACAAACAACAAACACATTAAACTTTGACTCTCTGTTGCTTCATTTCATGAGATGTATGAGTTTTATATGGATATAACTGTATATCATTTTTATGACCTACATACATTTATTTTTAAATGTAGTCACCCCCCCCCCCCCTGTTTGATTCACAAATCCATCCACCCTGGATGGATGGATGAATGGATGGAGGTGTAGAGAGAGAGAGAGATACTCGGATCTGTTTCTTTTCAAACATCCCAGGGCCCTCATTCATCAATTTGTGCGTAGAACATGACCTATTTCCACACGTAAGCACGGAATGTAGAACTAGTGTACGCACAGGGAAGTCGGGATTCATCACACTGTGCGTACGCAGGCTCTATGCTCCTCCGTAGAACTTTGTTCTACCGTCAATGCTCGTGCATGATTATCCATATATGGTCATGAAAGTGAGGAAACACCCCCCATGGGATGTGAAATAATGGACTGACCCGAGCGGAACTCTGAGAAACTCCACGGAGAATTCACTGCTGTCGAACCAAGAAGACACTATCGCGTATTATGGGATAAATAAAAGGCGGATTTGTAAACGGTGATGTCAGATATCAACGGCTCCCTAAGACCATTGCTGCAATTCTGCCTGGACAGCTCAAAATACTAATAAAGACCGTTCGTTGACCACTGTTTGGCGTTGGTTGTGTGTCATTATAACCGTGCTGTAATATGAATGCCTTTATTAGTTGTGTTCGATTGGCTATATGATTTTTAGAGGCATCTATTTTGTTGTCGGCTAATAAAGACCGCGCTGGAATATGACTGCCTTTTCCCGTGTTGTTTGATTAATACCCAGGGATTAAAGTTCTCCTCAATTTGATTCCAAATCGCGATGGATCTCCCGTCAATTTTCTACCTGCTGCATATGATTTCTAGAGGCATACTACAATCTATTTTGATGTCAGTATTGGGTAGCAATGAATCTCACTGCATGTATGATGTAGCCTGCCTTTCAATACATGAACTTGAATTCCATCATGTTTGTGTGCGGGACTCACAAGGCTGTTGTCACAATGGGTGGTACCGGTACAGACAGTAATAATAACAGTCCACACAATATCACGATCCATGCCATAGCCTATGTTCTATTAGGACATGATCTGTGACGACAAATGTTCTGATATCATACTCTGACAGCATGCCTATGATCAACAAAAACGCGAACTTGAATCCCATCATATACATAGTCTGTCCACTATCTGGTGTCATTGCAATGCGTTTTCTATTCTTTCTTATACAGTAAAAAGGGGGAAGAACACTATATTCATATGACTTGTATTCTGCTTACAGCTTCGAAATTCCACTTGTTTCGTTTAACGTAAAGCCTTTTAAATATAATCAAAACGTTCCCGTGTTTCTGCGGTCTGCGCAAAATAATAACGAGTCAGTCAGTAGCCTACACCCCGTATATTCCGATAACGCTATATAAACCATGCTGCATTCATTCTGAGAGAAAGATCTATTATTCCAAATGCTATTTATAGGGTTTTGACCATAATTACACTACTGTTGCTATTTTACAATGAACTATAATGAACTACGGTTCGTACAGAACATGCCAGTGTTATTATGCACAGAAGCTCATTTCCTTGTTGTAATAATATATTCTACCACTGGGCGCCAGGTACGCCTCTGGTCTGACCTGTGCGTAGATGTAAGCACGGAGTCAAGTTCAAATCGAAATTGATGAATCCCACTCTTTGCTTAGAAATGATCGTACGCACAGGGTAAGCACAGATCTGTGCGTAGAACATGTTGATGAATGAGGGCCCTGCAGGTCTCTGCTGTGAGACATAAAACAAATACAAACACCCTTGATTCTAGCTGTAGATGTGCAGCAGCGAACAGGCTTGATGAATAAATGCATTGTTCTGTTCTGCTCTGCTCTGTACTGCTCTGTTCTGTTCTGTTCTGTTCTGCTCTGCTCTGTTCTGCTCTGCTATGCTCTGTTCTGTTCTTCTCTCTTCTGTTCTGTTCTGTTCTGCTCTGCTCTGTTCTGCTCTGCTCTGTACTGCTCTGTTCTGCTCTGTTCTGCTCTGCTCTGTTCTGCTCTGCTCTGTTCTGCTCTGCTCTGTTCTGCTCTGCTCTGTTCTGCTCTGCTCTGCTCTGTTCTGTTCTGTTCGGCTCTGCTCTGTTCTGCTCTGCTATGCTCTGTCTGTTCTGTTCTGCTCTACTCTGCTCTACGCTGCTCTGTTCTGCTCTGTTCTGTTCTGCTCTGTTCTGCTCTGTTCTGTTCTGTTCTACTCTGCTCTACTCTGCTCTGTTCTGTTCTGTTCTGTTCTGTTCTGTTCTGCTCTACTCTGCTCTGTTCTGCTCTGTTCTGCTCTGTTCTGTTCTTCTCTGCTCTGTTCTGCTCAGCTTTGCTCTGTTCTGTTCTGCTCTGCCCTGCTAAGCTTTGCATTACTCTACTCTGCTCTGTTTTAACTAACAGGGACAGGGATGGATGGATGGATGGATGGATGGATGGATGGATGGATGGATGGATGGATGGATGGATGGATGGATGGATGGATGGATGGATGGATGGATGGATGGATGGATGGATGGATGGATGGATGGATGGATGGATGGATGGATGGATGGATGGATGGATGGATGGATGGATGGATGGATGGAGACTCGTGGAAACACAAGTCAAGAGGAAGAGCAGCAGAACAGCAACAGGGGGAAAACAGGGAGAAGAGAGAGAGAGAGAGAGAGAGAGAGAGAGAGAGAGAGAGAGAGAGAGAGAGAGAGAGAGAGAGAGAGAGAGAGAGAGAGAGAGAGAGAGAGACCAAAGTGATCTCCGTCAGCTCACCAGGCTTCGCAGAGTGGTGCCAGTTAGGGCCGCACGCCCCAGGCAAGAGCACCGGGAGGCTGCCTCTCTGAGCGTCACACTCCTCCTCGCTCCGCTCTGCGCGGCTCGGCTCCTGAGATGGCGTCACAATCTTCCTGACAGGACATGACATTTCACTTGGGCTGCGGAGAGGAGCATCGTGACAGCTGCCTGCTGCCAACTCACCTGGGAGACTTCCTGCTGACACTCACCTGGGGGACGTCCTGCTGTCACTCACCTGGGGGACGTCCTGCTGTCACTCACCTGGGGGACGTCCTGCTGACACTCACCTGGGGGACGGGACGTCCTGCTGACACTCACCTGGGAGACGGGACGTCCTGCTGCCAACTCACCTGGGGGACGTCCTGCTGACACTCACCTGGGGGACGTCCTGCTGACACTCACCTGGGGGACGTCCTGCTGACACTCACCTGGGGGACGTCCTGCTGACACTCACCTGGGGGACGTCCTGCTGACACTCACCTGGGGGACGTCCTGCTGACACTCACCTGGGGGACGTCCTGCTGACACTCACCTGGGGGACGTCCTGCTGACACTCACCTGGGGGGCGTCCTGCTGACACTCACCTGGGGGGCGTCCTGCTGACACTCACCTGGGGGACGTCCTGCTGACACTCACCTGGGGGGCGTCCTGCTGACACTCACCTGGGGGACGTCCTGCTGACACTCACCTGGGGGACGTCCTGCTGACACTCACCTGGGGGACGTCCTGCTGACACTCACCTGGGGGACGTCCTGCTGACACTCACCTGGGGGACGTCCTGCTGACACTCACCTGGGAGACGTCCTGCTGACACTCACCTGGGGGACGTCCTGCTGACACTCACCTGGGGGACGTCCTGCTGACACTCACCTGGGGGACGTCCTGCTGACACTCACCTGGGGGACGTCCTGCTGACACTCACCTGGGAGACGTCCTGCTGACACTCACCTGGGGGACGTCCCGACGGCGGGGCTACAGCCTTGCTGACACAAAACTGGAAAAAAGTTTAGCAACTCGATCTGACAGCAGCGCACTGTAAAGACAGCGCTGGATCAGGCAGACAAACACCAGAACAGAGTCAGAGTTGTGGCCCTGTGCGTCTGCTTCCTCCCCGTGCGTCTGCTTCCTCCCTGTGCGTCTGCTTCCTCCCCGGCCTTTTGGTGGCGTTGGAATCTTCCAACGAGTCAGGCTTCAAAGCATCTCAGCGAGAGGTCTGTGTGCGTGCGTGTATGTGTGTGTACGTGTGTGTGTGTGTGCATTATTGTCATTCACTGTGCCGCCTTCGCTGCAAAGCCTTGACAGAGCCACCGTTCCCCAAGTGCATTCTGGGATATACTTTCTCGTCTTAAGTAACCCCCCCCCCCCCCCCCCCCCTCCTTAGGCTGCAATGCGTCTGCATACCTGCAGACTTACAACAAAGAATCAGTAACAGATCAACAGAACTGAAAAGACATCATGCATCAAAATAAATTAATAAATGAGTGTGTGTGTGTGTGTGTGTGTGTGTGTGTGTGTGTGTGTGTGTGTGTGTGTGTGTGTGTGTGTGTGTGTGTGTGTGTGTGTGTGTGTGTGTGTGTGTGTGTGCGCGCGCTCAACCTTTCCATCTGGTTCCCTGGCAGTCATAGCCCACACTGCATACACCATGGTCACGAACAGACAACAGAAACCATGTCTCACATACTCAATGGCTGTCATGCATACAAAGGGCTCTACATGTGTAGGCATGATAGGATCGTGGATCTGATTGCAGACAGTGTCAGTTCCACACTCGGGTCACCTGCAACATATAAGCTGTATAAGCACACCAGTGTGAAGCCATATATGCTCAATCTGTGTAGGGACAATTCATTGTTCTCTGATATTTCAGCAAACACCCCCGATGTTGTTATTGTTAATGAGAATAACAGAGAGGTTCTCATCCTAGAAGTTGGCTGCACGTTTGACTACAGTCTAGAGGAAGCCTTTACAACCAAAATGTTAAAATATCAACTGTTAGACCATACCATATCACAACTCGGCTACAACTGTAAACTTTTAGTCTTCATATTTGGAAGCCTGGGTCATGTCCATAAGTTGGGTGTTAGAGGCCTTCAGATGGCCGGTCTTCCGAAGAGAAGAGCCAAACAATTAGCAAGATATTGCTCAGTGTCAGCAATTATTGGCAGCCGGACAATTTGGAGAAGACGCTGCTATCTGTATCCATGAGCTGTGTGTAGATTGTCAGGTTCATCATCCATGTGTGTGTGTAACTTTGGTTGCCATTGTCAATTTGGGCATGACTGTATCAGAAAAACCCACAATGTACAAGTGCACTGATAATATTTGTGTCCTTTAAACATTGTATTTACAGTATGTGGACATAAATAAAGATTCTATGTGTGTGTGTGTGTGTGTGTGTGTGTAGGCAGGGCCGCCACAGGGGGTGTGCGAGCAGGCGGTCGCACAGGGCCTCGCGGGAAGGGGGGCCTCGCAAAAAAAAAATATATATATTATTATTATTAATATTTTTTATTATTCTTTTTTTATTTCTTATTTATTTTTTTGCGAGGCCCCCCTTCCCGCGAGGCCCTTTTTCATCACAGACCTAAAATCTAGTTTAGCTTATATGCTTATATATTTCACATTAGACACGTTTGTAGAATGTGTCTGACTTGTTCCGGGCTCTGCGGCTCTGCAGATATACTATTGGAGCTCTGTGGCTCTGCAGATACACTATTGGAGCTCTGCGGCTCTGCAGCAGATATACTATTGGTTTCAACGAGGGGAGGGGTTACAGGTAAGGTACAGTCGGCCGGCGTGCGTCTGATTATTTCCACGGGAGCGCGTGCAGCATTGGAGGTTATGCCAAGACGAAGAGGACTGTCGTTCGGCAGATGGACTGAAGATGAAAGTTGTTGCATGTTAGAAAGTTTAGTCAGGCTAGCCATGTCGGCTTAGCTAAAGGCAGGGACAGCTAGTTAGCTTTAGCTACGTTATAGAGTGCTAACGTGTGGTTCAGTCGGGCTAGCCATGTCGGCTAGTAGCTTAGCTAAAGGCTAACTAGCGTTAGCTAACCTAGCTAGCTAGCGTTAGCTACGTTATCGAGTGCTAACGTGTGGCAGATAAACAGGAGAACAGACTCCCAAGTTAATCCCAACGGGGGGGACAATATGGGGTACAGGCGGCCGGCGTGCATCTGACTATTTCCACAGGAGCGCGTGCAGCATTGGAGGTTATGCCAAGACGAAGAGGACGGTCGTTCGGCAGATGAACTTCGTCAACTCCACAGTTGTCTCCTTCCTCTTGGACGTTTGGTGAGTTTTTAATGCACTCCCGCCGTGGATCTCTCTCTGTCTCTCTTTCTCTCTCTTGCTCTCTCTCTCTCTGTCTCTCTCTCGCTCTCTCTCTCTCTCTTGCTCTCTCTCTTGCTCTCTCTCTTGCTCTCTCTCTCTCTCTCTCTCTCTCTCTCTCTCTCTCTCTCTCTCTCTCTCTCTCTTTCTCTCTCTCTCTCTCTCTCTCTCTCTCTCTCTCTGGCCTTGCTCTGGTGGAGGGTGTGCCACTGTGTGTGCCATCATGTTAACGTTAGCCTCAGTTAAACCTTGCGACGCCTCGTTAGATGAAGCTGTGTTCTGAGGTGTCCTGTGTTCTGAGCTGTGTTCTGAGCTGTCTGCTGAGCTGTGTTCTGTGCTGTGTTCTGCATGTGTTCTGTGTTCTGAGCTGTGTTCTGAGATGTGTTCTGAGCTGTGTTCTGTGTTCTGAGCTGTGTTCTGAGGTGTCCTGTGTTCTGAGCTGTGTTCTGAGCTGTGTGCTGAGCTGTGTTCTGTGCTGTGTTCTGCATGTGTTCTGTGTTCTGAGATGTGTTCTGAGCTGTGTTCTGTGTTCTGAGCTGTGTGCTGAGCTGTGTTCTGTGCTGTGTTCTGAGGTGTCCTGTGTTCTGAGCTGTGTTCTGAGCTGTGTGCTGAGATGTGTTCTGTGTTCTGAGCTGTGTTCTAAGCTGTGTTGTGTTCTGAGCTGTGTTCTGAGGTTATATAGTGCTTTTACTAACTATATTATATTTCTCTCTCCTCTGGTCAGGGGCATTGCCGGGTCTGTACAGCGATAACACTGTATATTGACTGTAGAACGGGAGTGTGTGTGTATGCATGCATGTATGCATGTAGCCTACTGTGTATATTAGGGCTGCTCAATTATGGCAAAAATCCGAATCACGATTATTTCGATTGATATTGAAATCACTATTATTCATTGGACGCCAGAGGTTGCTGTGTACCGTGTGGTAATTTCAATCAAAATCAATCTGAAATCAACGCTATATTATTGGTATTATGTTTCATCATGAATGCATGAAAGGGTGGGGGGGGGGGGTCGTTTTTTCATGCTTTGATCGCCACCAACGGAATACGTTACACACACACATTACACACATACGGTTGGATCGCTGTGAATGGATTCTTGGATCAACGCAAGATTGATACCATATAGCCCTTACCTTGACTAGGATGTACTGCAAAAAGAATATTCCAATTATCTGATCGCCATTCCAAGTATTGATGTCGATCGTGTTGCCAACATAAGCCACCAAAGAACATGAACCGGGAGTGCTTGATTCTCCTCAATCCATGCATTATAAACGCTTGTCCTGCCCGACAAGGAAAAACCGGACGGGACTTTTTAGATCAACGCACAGCCAAAGCCAGAGAGTTTCCAAGGATGTGCAATACCGCGAGGCGGCTGGCGGCGGTATTGGACGCTTGCGATCTCAGACCCATTCCCAATGATAACATCAGGCTCCCTCGATGGATTATGAATGAAAATAGCGAATAAAAGAAATAACGGCCAAAACCCGACTATACTCGGGTCTGGCACCGAACGTTCGGCGAGTTAACCCGACTATAATCGGGTCCGGCGCTGAAAGTATTAAACACGATTACTTGTTGATTTGAGAACATTACATGACTGAATTTGCTTTCCCTTTCTTCTCAACCAAAGGCCGCCTTTCTGTCATCTGCCACAAGTTACCAAAGACGTTATAGAAAATAACTGAAGAAACGTGCTGTGGCTCCCTCCTCCTCCCTCTCGATACCAGCTGAATCTAAGCTTGGGGGGGCGGAGGGAACCACTGTGATGGGAGGGTGCGCTGCCTTTACAACACGAGACAAAATGAGAGCAACGCAACACAGCAATCTCCATCTCGATTATCTCTGTTTTCGTGAGCGCTGGGGAAGCCTGAAATCACCCAAAAATATATATAGAAATTCGATGAACCGCCCGGCCCTCCTGTATATTATGCGTCCTCACACTCGCCGGTCATAAAACAGTGGAGACATATTGACCGGCGTGTGGATATCCCTGTGGGGGCCAGAGGAGGCGGGCGACCATATTGCGGCGTTGACACAAGCTAGTTTACCCAGCGTGAAGGTCTGCCAGCTCAGATGGGCGTTCAGATGGGAGCCGGCGGTGGGGTGTGGTGGGGAGTGGCGGCCGCGGGGGCCTTGACAGGGCGCCATGCTGCGCACAGACTCTCACCCCGTGCTGCTGCTGCCTCTGTGGGGCTCGGCCCAAAGGTGTGTGACCTGCATGAAAAGTGGCTGACGGCGTAGGTGTCCATGACATTGTTCTCGTAACTCAGTGTTACGCGGACCATGTTCAAGAGCACCCGGGCGCCCCCGCTGCTGGCGGGGTCAATGTACATAACACTTGCCTTTGTGCTGCTTGAGGGTGCAGGCTTTCTTCTGTTACTGTCATGTAAAACGTCCAAGTGGGCTCCGTCACACCGACTACACCTCTTCTTTAAGCGGCACTTGGCTGCCATGTGACTGCGCGCACATCGGTAACAGCGTCGGTTGGACTTTATCCATTGACTCACCTCGTCGGCGGTCATCTTCTTGAACGTGTCACAGTGTGACAGCCAGTGTTCCTTTTCGCAGTACGGGCATACAATCTTCCACTTCTCTTTCATCGAGGGGGTACTGTGGTTCTTGTTGCTCGGTACTGATTCGGCTTGGTGCATGACGGTCACCAGCCTGCGGCCATCGTTTGCTCTCCTAGGTCCCTCTCTGGAGCTTGGCGCGCTCCGCACGAACGTATCCAATTGTAGGCTGTTGACTTCTCTCGCCAGGAAGTCGGCTAGGTCTAGGAGGGATGGCTCGGGACCGTTAGGATCACGGTGGTCTCTTTGCCGCCTGAAGCGCTCTTGTCGGGCGGGCGGAAGCTTCTCTAATATCCTCTCAACATTAGAGTTTGCGTACAGTTCGTGCATACCCTTTTCCTTTTGTGCCCCCAGCATCCCTACCAGGGATTGTACCTTGATAGACAGGTCATCTAGTGAGCGATTGTCTGTGGCTAGGGGTAGACGGTCAATATTCCTTATCTCTTGTATTACGTAGTCCCATATGCGTCCATAACGTTGGTCGAGGGCTGCTAGAGCCGCGGTGTATGGGGTAGTAGAGGTAGAATATGCCAGCGCTATATTGTGCGCTCTGGGCACCTTCAGGTGCTTGAGTAGGATAGCATACTTGTACGGTTCATCTGGTACATCGGACATCATTGTCTCTAAGCACATTCGTAGCTCTGTGTACTGTGCTCTGTTCTCGTGTGTGAAGTCCGGGAACGTCGGTGTGCCAAGGTACGATGCCATGGATGGCTGGCACATCGGTGAGCGTTGGAGGAGAGGCCTCCTAGGCGAGTCTCCTCTTACGTGTCGTGGTGGGCTGGTACCTGTCGGGTACCAAGGCCCGTGTACCCAGGTGCTGTTCCTCGGGGCTGGTCGTGCGTCAAGCTCACCCGTGAATTGAGTCGGGGGTCTGTAGCGCAGAGCCGCGGGGGTAAAGTCTGGGCTGTACTGGACCTCCTGGTCCTGTGGAGTACGATGCTGCTGTTGGGCTTGACTTTCCTCCTCTCCCTCTTCTTCTTCCTCTGCCAGGTCATCTAGATCCTGTAATCTTCTATTTAGTCTCTCAGCAGCGTAGGCCGGTTCTTCCCTGTTGCTGGGTCTCGCATGGACCGGTCGGGGAAGGGGTTCGGAGAGGGGTATAGGCTCTTTCGGTTGGCCGGGCTCAGGGTCGCTTGATCGGGTAGGGGAGGGTGCCCTAGATCCTTGTCTTGACGAGGCCCTGGAGCTCCGTGCGGAGGGAGGGGGGGTTACCCTGGCAATCAGTTGCTCCATTATCTGCGCTTGTAATCGGTCGCGCTCGGCTTCGCGCTTGATGTGAGCTTGGTCGCGCTCTGCTTCGCGTTGGGCTTGGGCTGCGTCGCGCTGTGCATTGGCGGCTCCGCGCTGTGCATCGGCGGCGGCGCGCTGGGCTTCGGCGCGGTCTCTTTCCATATTCTCTTCCGTCTGGAGGCGTCTAGTCTCTAGGCGTATGCGGTCTTCGTCACTCCGTTGCTGCGCCTGGAAGCGCTCTCGCTGGGTCGCAGAGTATTCGCGTTCACTAAGGGCTTGCGCTTGGAGTTGCGCGTGGAAGCGTTCTCGTTCCATGGAAGAATGTTCGCGCTCGCTAAGCGTCTGTGCTTGGAGTCGATCGCGTTCAGTGGAGGCTGCCAGGGTGGCGATAAAGGCCTGCGCCAGCATCTTGTCCGCCTCGCTGGGGGAAGACACTGATGGAGGTGATCGGCTTCTGGCAGTGCT